>NC_047653.1:11956844-12021191 GCF_902201215.1 Prunus dulcis | reverse complement strand
GCTCAAGTAATTAATTAGATTTACATCTAAGGTACCCTAGGTTTGCTTCCCCCATCTCAATATCATTTGTATCAAAAAAACGTTGTCGAAGTTACATATCATATCCTACTATATAATAACAAAAATCTATATTTTATTTTTTAGGGTTATTTTAAAATTTTTTTTTTTTTTTTTTTTAAAAAAAAAAGGCCTAAACATACAAATGATCAAAACTCAAGAAACACTACAAGGAAACAACACACTAGGTTCTGATATTATTAGTTTCTAGTAAGGCTATAAAAGTCTAAAAACAGTCCCAAATAACAATAGAAACCATGCAGCAACTATTTACTTGACAGTATCATAGGGAGTTGAGATCTTATGTACCCAAGTTCTCTATCTTCTCTCGGTCTCTATGCTGTAATGCATGAAGAACACATTATATGCATTAATACCAAACCATTTTTTAACCCTTCAATTGACATTGAAATAAGTGAATAGGTGGACCTAGGCTTATCACGAAAACAATTAACGAAAATTTTGGCAATAAAGTTATTGACAAAATCAGATTGCACAAAATTGAAAAGCTTAAGGTATGCAATCGTTAAAATTGAGAGTGCAGAGGCAAACGTGCCTTAAAACTAAGAGGTCAGTGTATTGAATTGAAATTAACCCTTAAAGAAACATCATGTTTTGTAATTCCGTCTTTACCCTTGCTAATTAAATAAAAAATAAAAAACTATGATTGTCTGTACCTCTCCTCCATCGTGCTAATTAAATAAAAAATAAAAAACTATGATTGTCTGTACCTCTCCTCCATCGTCCTTTCCCCTTCTCCGTCCTCTTCCCCTCTCCTCCTCCATCGTCCCTTCCCATCCTCCTACATCGTCCATTCCCCTCCTCCCACCCAATTCTTATTTTAAAAAAATTGGGTTAATTATAATTTAGTACCATGTAATTATACCCTTAAGACATATTAATCTCTATCTTTTCAATTTTTACAATCACATACTCCAATCCTTTAAATTTGTTACAATATAGTTCCGTTGTTAAGGCTTCCATCAAATCCCTCTGTTAGTTGCCTATATTTATGATCCCACATTTTTCTTTTTGAATTTTAAATTGATTGATGTATGAATATAAATTAAATTAAATTTTTTTAAAAAAAGGTAAATTTGAAGAAAAAGAGAAAAAAAAAAATCTAAGGAACTGTCCAAACAGAGCCTACCACCCCAACATTTCTTCTCCCCCTTTTGCCTATGACCACTACACCCTCCTCCCCCATTTCTTCTCCCTTCCCATCCTGACCAGCCACCACCCTCTTCACCCCACCACGATACCAACCACGAAGACCCTCCGCATCTCTCTTTCAATGAATTTTCAGAACGTTCGCACCTCCCAGATGATTTCTTACAATTTTTTCTCCCCCATCACAAACTCAGACCCATCCCTCCCCCCTCCTCCTCCCACCCCCAACCTCCGAATTTCTTCTCCGCAACCCTCAATCTCCACCCAAGCCCACGAACCCAGCCACCAACCGCATCTCTCTCTCTCTCTCTCTCTCTCTCTCTCTCTCTCAGAGTTACCTCCCAGATCTAGGCACCATCTCACTCATCAGATCTCGCCAAAGCCGTTTTGAGTTATTGGGTCAGGTATAGGTGCGCTGGGGACCATGGGATCTGGAGTTTGAGTTCGCAAGGGAGGATGAAGAGTTTGACCTCTCTCTCTCTGAAATTTTCTGCATTCAACTTCCAAGTTCTGAAAATTTTCAAGTTTTGATTTTATGCCACAGATGAAGAGCTTTTCGTTCAATATCTATGTCGCAAGTTTCTGGTTCCCTTCCCCGAAATTCTCTGATTTCTGGGTTTAGTTTTTGTTTCCCCATTGCTTGAAAATGAGGGAAATAAGGTGAGTCTGTGGAAAATTAGGTCTCAATCAAAAGGTTGCAACTGACAAAGAAGAAGAAGAGGGTTCAGAGATTAGGAGAAAATGGGTGGTGTGGCATCGGCGATCAAGATGGATACTTGTTTCTTTCTTTTTACATTGGATGGTTAAGAAAATGGGTGGTGTGGGTTTTTTGTCCTACGGGTAAATTGCGAGAATGGTCCTCAAATTTGTATGCGGTGTACATTTTGGTTCCTAAATTAAATTATTAGTCCAAATGGTACATAAACTCTATGTTAATCGCCCATTTGATCCAATCGTTATATTTTCTGTTAAATGTAACCAAATTTTAGGGGTACATACGACTTTTCATAATTAACAAATAAAATAGGGTTAAAATAAATACAAAATTAGAAAATAATTGAAGAAAAAGAGAGGAAAAAATCATGAGGCCCAAACCCCCTCCCTTCGATTTCTTCTCCCATATTCAAATTACTGAGTTTTTATTTTATTTTTTATTATTTTTTTATTTTAACGTACGAAATGACCAATTTGCCCTCATATTTAACAGCAATTTTGACAGAATGTAACGGTTGGATCAAATGGGCTATTAACATAGAGTTTATGTACCATTTGGACTAATAATTTAATTTAGGGACCAAAATGTACACCGCATACAAGTTTGAGGACCATTCTCGCAATTTACCCTTTGTCCTATTTTTTCAATTGATTTTTAAAAATTTATGAATATTTTATTACTAAATAATAAATAAATGTGGGACTCATAAATGCCAATTAGACAAACAAATTTAAAAGTTCGAAGCATGTGTTGTAAAAATTGAAAAGACAGAAACTAACAACTTAAGAACTTCGGTACTAAAGTGTAATTAATTCAAAAAAAATTATATAAAAAATACTTCAAATAAAAAGAAAAACAAAGCTCAGCACTCAACTTGTAGAGAGCGAAATTAGGCCATGAGAAAGAGCGAGAGGTGTGTTCTTGTTTATTTTTCTTCGAGGGTTTGGTTTGTGGGTAGACATAGAAACTGGAAAGATGCAAAACATGGCAGTATTGGCTGATTTTTGCTATAATTCCATGGTTGAGAGAGCTGGGGTTAGTTTTCCTTTGTTGTTTGTGTTTGAAAATTAAAAAATGAAACTGAAAGGGATGGGCTAGATGAGATTGGGATGGTTTTGGAGGTCCGCCATTGGTAAATCAGTTTTTTTAATTAACAAAGGGCAAAACTAGGAACTGAAAAATATGGTGTTTCTTTAATAATAATTGGGATACGTGTCACTCAAATATATAAGGGACAGAGAAATTGGGTACAGAAGATCTCAGCTCTGTCACAGGTTGGAGATGCTATTGACATTTAGATACACTTTCTCAATCCAATAATAATAACTTAGGGGCTGTTTGATAATTATTTTATTTTTACTTTTATTATTTTTTTAAATTAAAAATTGAAAACATGTCTGAAAATTAATTTCAGTTTTCAGATTTAGAAAAAGTGAAAACTCATTAAAATCAAGCCTGATCTCGAATCGATCAAAAATATATTTCAGATTATAGTTTTCACTTTTCACTGTTTTTTTTTTCATGTGACACTCTCGCTCTCTTCTCCGTCTCTGTCACTCGCTGCTCCATCCATCAATCCCTCTCTTCTCTTTGCTATCGCGCCTTCTTCTCTCAGCCTTCTCACTCTGCCTCCGTCTCCTTCCGCGCTCAGATCTCCCTCACTTAAATCTCCCTCCCTTTAAGGTATGAAAATTTACGTATCCTCTTTGGTTTTTATTTTTGTTTCTCTTGGATCTCATTGCCTCTCGGATTTTACTGTTTTTTCATCTAGACTTGATTTTTATTTATTTATTTATTTTGTGTATGTTTGATTGTTATATTTTGATGAAAATTGAACCGTGTGGACGAAAGAAATTACTTTGAAAATTCAATTCTGTATGTAGGATTGAGAGTGGTGTTCACTCATATGTAAAACTATGTATACAAGTTTCAACCATGTGATATATTCATTGAGAGTGGCCTCTCCCAATGCATATGTAGTGGTCCACGCATTGAGAGTGACCTCGACCTCGACTCCGAAGACGACCCCGACCCCGACTATGACGACGACGACCCCGACCCCGACCCCGACTATAACGACGTCGACCCCGACCACGACCCCGACTCCGAAGATGACCCCGACCCCCACTCCGATGATGACCCCAACCCCGAATTTGTCTCTGATTCAGACCCTGATCCCGATTGCGACTCCGACTCCGGCCTCGACTCAGGCTCAGATTCCGATCCCAATTCCTACTCAACATGTATCCTATGCATCTTCCGCTGCACAGATTATGACTTCTCGACTAACGACCCCGACACATGGACCAGATTGCGCATTTTGTGAAATCCGAGGATCAATTGGCGGATATTTTGACAAAGGCGATTTCCAGTAAAGCATTCCACAATTCACTAGATCAGTTGGGCATTGGCGACATCTATGCACCAACGTGAGGGGGAGTGTTGGCGTGACTTGTGGATATTGACTTACTTTCCTTACACACCAAGAATTCTTATTATAATTGTAATTGATTTATTTTAATTCCTGATTTCCTACTGTAAATAGATTTAGGAATTTATTATTTACTTGCCCATTCAGGTTTCGTTGTATTATAAATATGACCTCCTACAAGGAGAAGAATACACAGAAAATTCCTACAAACAAATATTCTCTCATAGTTTTCATATTTTAGCATTCACCCCACCACCATACCAACCACGAAGACCCTCCGCATCTCTCTTTCAACGAATTTTCAGAATGTTCGCACCTCCCAGATGATTTCTTACATTTTTTTCTCCCCCATCACAAACTCGGACCCATCCCTCCCCCCTCCTCCTCCCACCCCCCACCTCCGAATTTCTTCTCCGCAACCCTCAATCTCCACCCAAGCCCACGAACCCAGCCACCAACCGCATCTCTCTCTCTCTCTCTCTCTCTCTCTCTCTCTCTCAGAGTTACCTCCCAGATCTAGGCACCATCTCACTCATCAGATCTCGCCAAAGCCGTTTTGAGTTATTGGGTCAGGTATAGGTGCGCTGGGGACCATGGGATCTGGAGTTTGAGTTCGCAAGGGAGGATGAAGAGTTTGACCTCACTCTCTCTGAAATTTTCTGCATTCAACTTCCAAGTTCTGAAAATTTTCGAGTTTTGAGAGCTTTTCTTTCAATATCTATGTCGCAAGTTTCTGGTTCCCTTCCCCGAAATTCTCTGATTTCTGGGTTTAGTCTTTGTTTCTCCATTGCTTGAAAATGAGGGAAATAAGATGAGTCTCTGGAAAATTAGGTCTCAATCAAAAGGAAGAAGAGGGTTCAGATCTTAGGAGAAAATGGGTGGTGTGGCATTGGCGATCAAGATGAATACCTGTTTCTTTATTTTTACATTGGACGGTGAAGAAAATTGGTGGTGTGGGTTTTTTGTCCTATTTTTTCAATTGATTTTTAAAAATTTATGAATATTTTATTATACTTAAATAATAAATAAATGTGAGACTCACAAATGCCACGTAGGCAACTAACGGAGAAATCTAATAGAAATCCTAACAACAGAATTACATTGTAATAAATTTAAAAAATCGAGGTATGTGTTGTAAAAATTGAAAAGATAGAGATTAACATGTTTTAAAAACCTCAGGTACTAAAGTGTAATTAACTCAAAAAAATTATATAAAAAATAAAGCTCAGCACTCAACTTGTAGAGAGCGAAATTAGGCCATGAGATAGAGCGAGAGGTGTGTTCTTGTTTATTTTTCTTCGAGGGTTTGGTTTGTGGGTAGACATAGAAACTGGAAAGATGCAAAACATGGCAGTATTGGCTGATTTTTGCTATAATTCCATGGTTGAGAGAGCTGGGGTTAGTTTTCCTTTGTTGTTTGTGTTTGAAAATTAAAAAATGAAACTGAAAGGGATGGGCTAGATGAGATTGGGATGGTTTTGGAGGTCCGCCATTGGTAAATCAGTTTTTTTAATTAACAAAGGGCAAAACTAGGAACTGAAAAATATGGTGTTTCTTTAATAATAATTGGGATACGTGTCACTCAAATATATAAGGGACAGAGAAATTGGGTACAGAAGATCTCAGCTCTGTCACAGGTTGGAGATGCTATTGACATTTAGATACACTTTCTCAATCCAATAATAATAACTTAGGGGCTGTTTGATAATTATTTTATTTTTACTTTTATTATTTTTTTAAATTAAAAATTGAAAACATGTCTGAAAATTAATTTCAGTTTTCAGATTTAGAAAAAGTGAAAACTCATTAAAATCAAGCCTGATCTCGAATCGATCAAAAATATATTTCAGATTATAGTTTTCACTTTTCACTTTTTTTTTTTTTTTTCATTTCACTCTCTCGCTCTCTTCTCCGTCTCTATCACTCGCTGCTCCATCCATCAATCGCTCTCTTCTCTTTACTCTCTCGCCTTCTTCTCTCAGCCTTCTCACTCTGCCTCCGTCTCCTTCCGTGCTCAGATCTCCCTCACTTAAATCTCCCTCCCTTTAAGGTATGAAAATTTACGTATCCTCTTTGGTTTTTATTTTTGTTTCTCTTGGATCTCATTGCCTCTCGGATTTTACTGTTTTTTCATCTAGACTTGATTTTTATTTATTTATTTATTTTGTGTATGTTTGATTGTTATATTTTGATGAAAATTGAACCGTGTCGACGAAAGAAATTACTGTGAAAATTCAATTCTGTATGTAGGATTGAGAGTGGTGTTCACTCATATGTAAAACTATGTATACAAGTTTCAACCATGTGATATATTCATTGAGAGTGGCCTCTCCCAATGCATATGTAGTGGTCCACGCTCAGCATTGATCATTTCTTGTATTCTAGATTGTTTGAATTGGACTTCATATAAAAAGAGTGTTAAACGAACTTTAAAATTAATAAGTATACTATACTATTAAAGTATTTATTAAATTACTAATTTATCTTTTATAAAATGACCAAAAAAGAGATCGTGTTTTTTTTTAGGGTACTGCTTTAGAAGATTTACATCACATCTTCATTTCATGTGATTTTGTTTATGCTTTTTGGGAGACTAGTCCATGGTGGAGGCTTTTACAAAATAGTGCCGACCTGAATTTTAAATGTTGGCTTGTGCAACTGTTTGGTGACTCATCTAAAGAGTTTGTAGAACAAGTTTTGATGGTTTGTGGGCAATCTGGAATGAGAGAAATTCTGTTTTATAGACAGGCAGACGACGTGGGATGTTGGAAGTGGTTAATTGTGCTCAGGGACGGGCCTACCCTTTGGCTAACCTAGGCTATAGCCCAGGGGACTTTGTCTTTTTTAAGCCTAAACTAATATACCAAAAAGCACAGCCAATGAACAACCATGCACTGCACTCTTTTATTGATTGTGCGCCATGTGGATACTCCACTGTTATGAGCCTATGACTTTCCACACATCACACTACAAATAACAAAAATATACGGTCACTCGTTTTGTTTTGGACTTTTTTTTTATTTTTTTTGAAATTTTTGCCCTATAAACCCTTCACTTTTTCTTTTCTTTTTTCTGGGGTACAAAAAGGGCCAAAGGCCAAACACAAACAACCCTTATTTTTTAAAAATTAAAAATTAAAAAATAATATGTCCTTTATTTCAGGCACCCTTGCGTGTAGAAAACAGAAAATAGATATGTACTAGATGCATTTTGAGGGGTAAGACTCATTATTTCCTCTTGATTAGAATATATTTTTGTGATCAATGAAATTCACTCGTCTTGTCGAGTTTTCTATCTTCTTAATAGGTTTGTGCGTAATGTATATTTAGCCCATCTCAATTCTGGGTTTGTCCCTGATTGTGCTATGCAGGTCTTGCACCAATTCCAGGAGCACAACTTTCCTAAGGGTGTTGTGCTAGCTCGTGCAACATTAAAATGGGGTAGAGTTCCCGTGGGTTTTAAAACTCAATTTTGATGGGGCTTTTCGCGAACAAATTGGGTTTGCTATTTTCAAGAGGGTTTTGCTGCTTCTGGGTTCATGATTTTAGTTTTATTAGTCAGATATGAAAACTTAAAATTTGAAAAAAGAGCACGAATTCATGTAAAAAGAGAAACTTGGTTTAAGATTGACATTAGGGTTGTGTGATAGAATGTATCAGGGTGAACTATGGGTATTTTTGGTAGTAAAATAATGTGTACTCAGCTAATTTTACATTTTAATTAAAATATTAAGGTGCACTTAGATCATAGAGTGTACTCTATTAATTTTAGGATTTACTTAACAACACTCTATAAATAAAATAAAATAAAAATTACAAAAATAACAATAACCAAAAAAAAATAATTTGAAAACTGAAATCAGTTACCAAACAAGTTTTCAAAACAACATTATTTCAAAGTTCAAACAAACTTGGCGACCCCAAGATGCCCTTTCCTAGACAACAAAGACTAAATCCTTCCCTAAACAAGACAAAATCAAATCAAACACTTGGACAACAGCACAACTCAGGACATTACAATCAAGTCTCATCTTATCCAACGTATAACGACACAGGATTGATACACACTGAAGCAACACTCTCTCTTGTGACCTTCCCAACATGTGTGAAGCCATCCTCCTCCCTGTAAAGAAGATCAACCACTCGTGTTAAATTAAGAACTCGCTTAAGCACAGGCATCGGCACAGCAGTTGGTCGGAGAAACTCCTCGTTTATGTCCTTCCACAAAACCATAATCTGTTTCTTAAAAACATCAACTGTCTCTTGCTCTGAGACCCCATATTGCTTCATGTAACAATCAACACTGGAAGCAGCATGCCCTCTTTCTTTCTCAAACTGAAAAAATAAAAACCAAAATTAATGTCTTTTAGGATCATATGCGTGTACATAATTACTATAATTCATACATACGTTGGTCGAAACAATATCATCCATGAGCCTGAAAATGGTGTTTGCAGCTCTGACAATTTTGGGGTCATTGAGCAACCATTCAAATGACTCCTTTGTTACAATATCTCCCATGCCAAGTAAAGAGATGGTTGTAAGGAAGGTGTAACTTATAGAAACCGTTGCAACACTCATATACTCCTCCATGCTTGGAATTCGTCCTTCGTGGAGCCATCGCGCCTCATCGAAATAGGATCGAGCTTGATCTTTCATCTGCGCCATATATGTATTGAGCAAGAACAAAACTAGTGTATATTTTGAAAGAAATTAAGTTGTGCGTATATCATGTTTTACATACAGCTTGTATTGCATAAGGAACTCGGTATGATCTTCCTTCCTTGACCATCTCCACCTCAATTTCATTGAAAAGATTCAAGAGTGCATGGTAGAATATTTTCATGTAGTTTGGGAGTTCATTACTGCAATTGAGATCCCACCTGAAACATATAATTAAAGTGAGTGTTGAAACAAATTAAATGGGATATTATCCAACAAAAAAGCAAGAATTAATTGTATTTGTTTCAAATTAACTAACCTGTCAATTGCTTCAGTAAAGACCACTAGTTCTTCAAATGTGCCAAATGCATCGTAGATATCATCCAATATCGTTAGCAAGACACTCACTTTCGTCATAATTTTTCTCCCCACAGAATACTGAGGCTCAAAATACACTCCCACTATCCAAAGGTACAACTCCACCATCCTATCTCTTGCAAATGGCAGCTTCCTTTCAAAGTCTAGTGCTCTCCACCACCTAAACATTTATGTGTAAATATATTAATCCCAAATTGAACTTTGCAAAGTAGATCCCTCATGTCATGCGCACAGATATAATTAAAAGAGAGACTTCATTATATTACCTAGTAATCTCTTGTAGCTCCTTTTTGTGTAAAGGCTGAACAAGATTGAAATCTAACTTGGCAAGTTTCAACAAGCACTCATTATGTGAAGCTTCGTCTTGGTAGATCGACATGTAACGCCTGGCACCTAATCTCTCTAGACTTTTTCTCAGAGGTCTCTCTAAGGCCTGAGTTATTTGTGCAGCCAATGGATTGCTTACAAGGGTTGTTGCGGACTCAAGGTGAGTGGTGGTGAAAGCAAGAGCTTCTTCTAGTATATCTTCTCCATGCACCCTCAGATGTGTTGCTTCATAAAAGCTTAGCATGCCAGACACATCAGCAATTAAGCTTTCCTTGAAGCTACCATTTTCATCTTTGAACTTGTTGAATACATCTGGTTTTGATGGTCAAAAAATGGACAAAAAGATAAGAACTAGAATAATAGTAGCCCAAAGTCTCTCACACCGCACTCCACAAGTATATCAATTAATTTCTATATAAACGTACCACATGAAACATTATGTCCATGTTGTCTGAGTAGTCGAAAACAAAGAGCAACATGGTATAGATCACCATCATCATCACTGTCATGGTCATGAAGTATGCGTTCCAGTGCTTCTTCTATTTCTGTTTCGAAATGGTATGCCACGCCAAGGCGCTGGATTGCATCGATTAGCTTGAGCTGATGTGAAAGATCACCTGCACTAGTTGTGAATACTTCCCTCCTCACAACTTCTTTTAGTTCGTCAACCTGCCCTTGCTTATGAGCATGAGTTATCTGCAGCAACAAATTAAATGAGTAAAAACATGTCGAAGAAGAGTCATAAAAAGTTACTATGATATGTGCATGCATGATATGCATTACATACCATGTCTTGTGAATCATCATAATTGATGAACTGATCTCCCCAAATGCTTGGGTGAAAATTTGCTGTCCTACGAGCAATTTCATCTGGCTTAGCATTTTGTGGTTGAGCTGCTGAACCAACTTGGACAGACATAGTTTGCATGTTTTTTTTTTCTTTTTTTTTGTAGGGAAGGGAAAGCGTAGTCGGCGTAGATCACAATGCTTATACAATCGTGTATATATATAGGCAAGGATCGGGATATAGATTTCTCTTATCATCAGTGTAATTAATCAATTAAACTGGATATCAAAGTTACAACCGACAGGATCATGAAATCATTTTTGCATGGTAAAATAAAAACCAAACAGCATCTGAGGACGTTTTGATATTTCTTTTTTTTTTTTTTTTTTGGTCTGAAAACGTTTTGATACATCACATCGATCACACATTGGATTGAAAATGATAACTATAATTCAATAATTCAATCATTCAATCATTCAATAATTCAATAATTCAATAATGTGTTAGGTATTATACATTATTAAGGGGTTGGATTAACTGAAATTTGCTATTACATGACTTAGATAATCCAATCCAACTTAATCCCAACCTTTTGGTAGGATTCATAATCACATTTGGCCTAGTAGGATTAGACATAATCCAATATTCCATGTTATTTTTAGGACACTAGACATTTGATTGGGATTATGAATCCTATCCAAGTACATAATCCAACTTCCCGGAAAAAAAAAATGAAAAAAAGAAGAAGTAAATAATCCAACTCACCAAACATACCCTTCAATTCTACCTCATAATCCGATCCAATGCCAGTCACTAAACATGACCAATAATTAATGCAAAAAAAAAAAAAGAAAAAAAAAAGGCAAGAAGTTATGGTTTCCAGAACCTTTCTAAAGCTAACAAGTCTCTCCACTCTTTTTTTTTCTTTCTTGAGAGGCTATATTTTATAAGCTTAATTACACCAATTTTCCCTGAAACTTCGGTTAAACCCCACTTTGTCCCTCAAACTCAAAATGGCCCACCCCTTGACAGAAGTTTGGTGACCCGCTTTACCCTCTGCCATCAACTCCATCTAAAGTTTGTTAACTTTTATGACGTTGCAGGAGTGTTTTTGTAATTTCATGCACATGGATCATTACCACCAATTGAGTGGGTGACATGGTAAGTGGATCCCACCTCCACATAAATAAATAAAATAATTAAAAATTAAAATAAATCATAAAAAAACCCTACCCACTCCCCTCCTCAGCCGCTCCAATCCTTACCCATTGACTCAGCCAAAGTGGTTAGCCACCCTCCCCCGCCGACGACAACCCCTCTCCTCCTTGCCACCAGAAACACCTCATTTTCTCTCAATATCTCTCTCCTTATATGTAAAGAAATAAAGCAAACCATAGATGATACAAAATAAATTTTTTTACATTAAATTATGGGTTCTGATTTTCCCACACTACTTTTGTCTACTTACACTCTCTTTATTTTTTAATACTTTTTACTATAACATATACAATAGAGTGTAAGTAGACAAAAGAAGAGTGGGAACTTACAATTTCCAACAAAGCGAGTGTAAGTGAACAAAAGAGGAGTGAGAAAATTAATTCCCTAAATTATTATTTTTTGGAATCAAATGGCGAAAAAAGAACAAACACAATTCAATTTTTCCCCAAACAAGGCTTGGCAAACCAATCACATAAACAAAACCCAAACGTACAAACTCAAAACAACCATGGCCAATGTCCCACCGTCCAGTCCAGCGACTCCATTCTTATCACTATCGATCGTCCGATCTGAATTGTCAGATTCCAGCGCAAAGCTAGAGGTAAGCTTGGACAAGCGGAGGGATAAAGTGCAAAGCTAGAGGTGAAGTTTGTTTGGCGACATAGTTGAATGTCCAAAGCACCTTGTTGGCATTGATCTTATTGTAAAAGAGTTTATTATGACCGAGGGGGTCACGAACCCATTTTCTAGTTACAAGTTAGAACACATTAATTACGAAAGAGATATTTAGTTATATACGAAAGAGATATTTAGTTATATACTCATTTTTAGTATTAATGATATAAATAAATTTTATACCATTTAATTTCTATAAACAAATCCAAAAAAACAAATCAAAATGTGTGCATTTCACGCGGACCCATCTTCAGATGCTTTTTTATTTTTATTTTACCGTGCAATAATGATGATTTTTTTATTTTTTATTTTTTTAAAAAAAAAAAAAAGAAAAAAAAGAAAAAGAGAGACGTCTTGCAGTATGCTTGCGTGCCTGGGCTTTGTGACAGACATGCAGGGCCGAACAAGGAGACAGCATAGATACTTATCCAATTATTTCACTAAAAAACATATTTATCCAATTATTAACTTTGTCCTTTCACCAAAAAGCAAAATAGTAATTAATATGTTATATCCCATCACTGACTTGTTCTTCTCAAGAACAAAAACTTCGTTAATAATTTCTACATTCAAAATTATATGTCACGAGGAGAAAGACAAAGAAAAGAGGATGTCATCATAATAATAATCAACTCTTTTACAACAAGATCAGTGTCAACAGTGGCGGACTCAGAAATTTTTTAGCGGAGGTGCAAAATTGATTAAGTATGAAAAATGGTTTTTCAGAATAATCATTTTCTCAAGATAATTTTTGGCGGCTTTTATTCCTTACACATCAAATAAGAAAACTTGATTTTATAGGATTTTAGTATGAAGTATATATTGACTTAATGAGCCATCATTTTTAGCCTAAATCGTATTTTGCACAAAAACCGATTTTTCATATTTTGATTTGGTAGGAATTTGATTTTCTAGTATTTTTATTTGAATCCAAATGGGGGGTACTTCCTTATTTACATTGTAAATTTAAGTAAATTGAGTAATATAAAAATAAATTAAAGTAAAAGGACAAAGACATTTACTTAATGGAAATAAGGTAATCTGTACACCAGTTGAGCAAAGGGGCAGTTTGAAGCACCTACAATGGTTTTTTTGGCGAAGGAAGGTGCAGCTGCACCTCCTTGCGCCTTAATGGATCCGCCTTTGAGTGTCAACAAGGTGGTTTAGACATTCAACTATGTCGGCAAACTGCACCTCTAGCTTTGTACTATATATGATCCCTCCCCTTGTCCTAGCTTACCTCTACCACCCAACCTTCAATGTTTCTATAAACCAAAAAGAAAACAATCCGTATCGCCTATTCAAGCTGGTCAGCAGTAGTTCAAAGAGATGGAGGGAGAGATTAGAGGTGTCAAACTGACCGGGCTGGCCTAACACTACACAGGCACGGTCCCTATCTTTAAGTTGTGTCGGAACGAGGTAATTAAGTTCAATAGGCCGAGTCAGCCCATATCGGCCCGAAATTCAACAAACCAACTATTTAAAGCTTATTTATTAAATTATACTTGTTTTAGAGAAAAATAATACATAATATTATTACATTTATATCTTATATTCGAGTCTATTTTTTTTAAGAATATATATTAAAATTTAATATTTTCTTTATATATAACATAATGATTTTGTTTTTCAAGTTTCAATTTTAAAACTCAAATAATAATCTAGCCATTTTCTATTTAAATGTACTTTCAATAAAATTATTAACCTCTTTTTCTTAGCAAATAATAAATATTATTAGTATATACATAATTGTAAAAGAGATTTAAATGAAGTAGTAAAAAATTATAAAAAAAATGCAATACGTAAGTCAAATTTGGCTTGGGCCCATATCCGTCCGTTTAGTGGCCCGACACGAGCATGACCTTAGCCCATATGAACTCGAATCGTGAACTCAAGTTGAGATTGATGATTTTTCTAAATGAACGAATTCAGCCAAGTCTATTTATTAAATAGACCGACTCTAAATAGACCAAGATAGCCCAACACGATCCATTTAACCCCTTTAAGAGAGCAGAGGATGGTCCCACGAACCAGGCCCGGCCACTCTATACAATTATTTCATGGTCAGATTGAAGTATGACCAAGTCCAATTTAAAAGAACTTGGGCTGGCTTAGCATCATGCCACCGACACTTGAAATAGAGACCCAACCCAAAACAAAAACAAAAAAAAATCCAAGTTTTTATTCTTCTCTTTCGTTATAATTGCAGCCAAAAAATTTAAAAATAGACACACATACACACACAAGAAGTTATGGCTTCCAGAACCTTCCTTAAGGTGACAGGTCTCCACTTACTTTTTCTTGAGAAATCTATACATTCAAAGAGCTGACAAGGTCTTCCACCATTTCTAGGAAACTCTCTGGACTCCGAAAAACTTGTATGAGATGGAGATGTCATTATTTTGCTGTTACTGCGCTATTTTTGATCAATCTGAAATTGTCACGTAAAAACAATTATAATCCCTAATTGAGAGAGATAGCAAAATAGTAAGTGTTGCTCCTCTGGTTTGGTATATACATTCAATTTATTCAGTCATTTTTTTTTATTTTTTATGGGTCTAATTTGAGACTTCAGTCCAAAGAAAGATACAGGAGGGAAATTAATACGAAAAACAAAGGGGAATTGTGCGTGTCAAATGTCAATTTCATTTCTGTATATATATATATTTTTTTTTTCACCAATTCAATTGGAACAATAATGATCATCAAAAAGGAAAATACAAAAAGCCCAGAACATAAAATCAGTTTAAGAATGAGAGAAAAACAAAAATCAATAACAATGCTTCAACTCCTGTTGAAGAGCTTGCTCAAGCCACAACCGAGACTCATCCATAAGCTCAGGGCTCAGTCTAAACATCAAAACACAGAACTCCATCTGATTAAGAGCCCCATCACCGTCGAAATCGCCTTCCTCCAACATGGACCGTAGATCATCATCGCTCAGATCCTGCAAGCCCAGCAGAGCAGAGTTCCGCTTGAGGCTCTCAAAGGTGATGACCCCTTTGTTAGAATCCATTAACAAATTGAACCCATTACAGAGCTCTCCGATTAAACCATCCCCACCAAGCTTGTCTGCCATGGTGGGCAGCAAATCTTGGAAATTGGATTGTGGGTTCTGCTGAGAAGCCATTGACAATCTGTAAATTGAGAGAGAGAGAGAGAGAGAGAGAGAGAGAGAGAGGTAGAGAAGGTATGTTTGTTGGTTGGGGAAATAGAGATGTGGAAGAGTATATAAAGGAAGGAAGGGAAGAGGGGGCTTGGGTTTTCCAAGAAAGAGAGGCCATGGAAGACAACTCAGGGACAGATAAGGGGGAAGTCACTCGGTCTGTCTTGCTGAAGCTGCCATTGGGTTTCTGAGAAGGTCGTGAGGGGTATAATCGTCAAAGGATGTTTAAAAGAAAGGATTATTATAGGCGTGGGTAGTGAGTGTGACCGCGTGGTGGCCTTGGAGTTGGAGAATGCTTGGTCAAGAGAAAGATGCTCAGGGGTAAAAGTGTCATTTACTAGGAAGGTGTCCTTGCATTTTCTTCCTTTCTTTTATGGAAGGAAAGAGGTGGGATTTTAAGACCGGAGGCATTTTGCATTTGGGACAACTTTCCGTTCTCTTTCTCACGTAATACCGTTGCTATTTGTGGTGTGGAAGTTTGCTAGAAGTTGTGACAACTGACTAGGCTCTTGTCAGCGAGGCGACTCTCCAAAAGCCGAAGATCAATTGTCAATAATTAGGGTCAGGTCAGCATTATTCTTTGACTTATTTGGTTTGCAGAAAAGATTTAATGTGAAATTATTTTATATGTCTTTCTTTCTTTGAGGAAAATGGAAGATTCTTTTCTCATATGTTTGGTAATGTTCAAACAGAAAGAATTTGATGTGGAATTATTTTCTATGTTTTATTATTTAAGAATGGAAAATGGAAGATTCATTTATCATATTTTGTTTTTAGTCAAAATTTATTTGAGCAAAATTTTGCAAGGGGAATATTCGCACGTAGACTCTTTGACCCTCGAACTTCCTTCTCTTTCTTCTCCCTCGATCTCTATGAAAAATGTTGGAGTAAATAGACCACACCCAGGGGGTGTTGGCCAGAGCCCTTTTTATGTCTAAGTAAGTTAAATGATCATTAGGAAGATACAAAAATAACAGAGAAGATCATAGTTTTCTCTACAGTACGAGATAATCGGGTGGCCGGAGCTATATATGGTAGTGGCCGGAGCCGTAAGTGATAGAGAGAGCCAAGACATGAAGGTTATGGTGTTTGTGGCTATGTTTCTAGAGAAATTTATGATTTCTAGAGGTGGGAGGATGAAGGAATTGTTTGGGCTTATGCTTGAGGTGAGGCTTTATAGGGAAGATAAAGGATTTCAAGGATGAGAAAGTATGAGAAAGAGCTGAGATGGATGCTCAGATGCTTGCAACATCCAAAGATGGGGTTCTAATGGTTGCTCGGATGCTTGCAACAACCAAGAGAATGGTTGTCTTCGCATGGGCCATGACTCCCAATTTATAGAAGGTGAGAGCTCTTTATGATTTCCAATATGTAAAAGGAAGTGTCGGAACCAACCTATTTTCAATGAGTAAAATGGAGCATTGAGACATGCTTATTTTCAACAGGTAAAACTAGGCATTAGAAATTGATTATTTCCAATGGATAAAAGGAAGTTCCGAAAACAATTTGTTTCTTGCGAGTAAAAGGAAGTATTGGAAACGGCTTGTTTCTAGCGAGCAATAGGGAGCTGTAGAATTGGCTTGTTTCCAGGATAATAGGGATGCACGGGAAAGTATCTTATTTGCTTACCTATATGGGACAACTCCTAGTAATGAGCTTGGACTTTAGTGCTCCCAAGCAGCCTAAAGTCTCAATTATCCAATAGGTTTCTTGGGCCTTGTGGACCTCCATAACCTTCCACACCATGACCCCTCATGCAAGCCCCGTGAACTATATATGACTTGGGTTCATGTGAGCTTAGTAGGTGATTTGGTATATGAAAAATGTATTAGCTTTGCATGGAGTTATTTAGCATGTGTTGCAATGGCTTGGGCTTTTGTGACAGTGAAGCATTCTTGGTGGTGACCAAGCTTAGTTAGATATCGAATTTAATGGAATAGGTTTGGCATGGATTTCATCACTTGGCATGACATGGATACTATTAGAATTTGTGTACAAGCTTACGTACATATTTATTTTATTGAATTAATTCCCAAAATATAATTGAAATTAACACATGACCAATCCATCCATTCGTATTTCATATTGGACTTTAAATGCCCTTGAAATTCTCATAAATTTTTTGGCCTCAACACCATGATAGTCCATTATAGCTCTTCATGACCAAATAACACCCATTACAAATAAAAATGCACCTTTACAAATTGCTAGAAAAAAAACATTGATAATTGTAATAAATGGGAGAATTATTGAAAAAAGGTTAAACATATATTAATTTTGATCATTGCATAAACGAATCATGGGAAGGAGAGTGAATTATTTTTTTATTTATTAATTTCTATCATTGGGATATGAGCCATTTTGTCCCATTTACACCAATGGGCTTAAGAATGACATTTTCAAAGAGTCCATTCTTTGAAACAATGAGGAACTTGTTAAATTGGTCAAAAGAAAATCTGATGTAACAACTTGTATAAATAACACGTCCGTTCTTTCTTTTAAAGCTATTTTTTGGAAGTTCGCTTATTGCAGTATCAATGCACGTCGTTACAATTTTTATGAAACATCCCCAGTACATTCAACCAAACCATAAATTGAAATTTTATTTACTAGTTTTATCGACCCATGAGCATGCAACAATCTACGAAGAACTTTAGAACTTAATCGAGTTAGCAACTGATAAACTTTAAGTTGAACCAACGTGAGATCACCACCAAATTTTGAACTCATCAAATAAATCCCGTTATCCGTGTCAATTACACCAATAAAATTTGTATCTGAGTATTTTAAGAAGCATCCGAACATCCAAATTATAGCTCCTCGATTGAGAGTGCAAAGCATACGAATTTGTGGGTTTGCTCTACTGAGACAACTTTGGCATGATGCAACACTCCTGTCATTTAGAAAACTTCTTCAACATTGCACTAGCCCAAATATAAAAGTATTTTTTACAATTATAGATTCAGATGTGTCATTGATCACTTCACTTTGGTAACCCGAATCAGAAATGTCTGTAGACAATATTTTTGTCAGTAACGTATTCAAGTTAACCTCATACTGCTCACCAGGTAGAAATTCTACCTCATTAAAACATTTATACCCCAAGACGAGAGGTGCATAAGATCCAATCACTTGAACAAAGAAAGCTAAAAGAATCAAGAAGGAAATAGTGTTTGATCTTTTTATTAGTGCACTTTTATTTATTTATTTATAGTAGTAGTGTAGATATTGTAACATAACAAGATGATATCTCTTATGTAGTACTAGTTATATAATACTTCACGTTTTGTCCAATTCTTTCAAGAAAGGGCCGTGCTTTTTGTATAGGTGGTGTATAAAAAAGAAATTAAACTTTAAAACCTTTTTATCATAATACTTTTCATATAGTTGATGGGTTCAAGTATAAGTAGTCCTTTCTTTTGATTGAGTCTAGTTAGTCCAGTAATTTTAAATTTACAATAAGATCAATTTGTTATTAAAAATAGTAAATTTATGTTTTAGTCACAAAAAAGCTTTTACTTTTGGAAAAAGCCAAAGTTTTTTCAAAAAAGACAAAAAAACCTCTTAACTTTCAAACCAAAGACATGCAAATGTAAAGGAATCCTTAGGAAATCCAAAAATAAAAAAGGACAATTTTGTCCATTTTGGCTTCTTTTAAAAAATTTCTCTCTCCTTTGGCTTTTTCCAAAAGTAAAATTTTTTTTTGTAGCTAAAACCTAAATTTACTATTTTTTAATAACAAATTGATCTTATTGTAAATTTAAAATTATTGGACTAACTAGACTCAATCAAAAGAAAGGACTTCATTGAACTTTCATCAAGATGAATTACAGCTAAAAATTGGTGGGGTGGAAAATGATCTCGTTAAAACCTTGTCTTAAAAAACCTCTAATAAAGAAAAATCCGGTATTTAAAAAAAAAAGGTACCACAGCACCTCCCAAAAAATAAAAACACACACACAATTACATTTGCTCTCTATCTTTCTCTACCGTCACAGCCAAGGTGGAGCTACATCCTCCAAGAAAAAATGGGTGCCTTCCTTTAAGCCAAATTGTGCCAAGGTATGAGCAATTCCGTTGCCAGAACGAGGTTGAAATACCACATCAGTCACTGCCCTCTCAATTATCAACAGCCTAACATCTTCCACAAAGTTAGCAACATTACTCCGCCAGTCCATTTCACTCTTGAGCATCATCATCGCCTCTTGGGAATCAGTTACAAGGATAAAATGAGTGAAACCCTTGAAACCCATCATCAGCAAGCCTTCCCTTTTCGCTACCAATTTCGTCCCTTAGTACCTCCAGCCCCGGCAGCCCCGAGGCAGCAAAACCGCATATAAACTTAGTGTGATTATCATAAACTAATTATATATTAATTCATGTTTTATACAATTTATTTCATAAACAACAATGCTTGTTGTATATGGGTATATATGACCAACACAATTGTAATATCATTACTTAATATATATTTTATTTTATTTTATCAAGATTTCGATGTGAGATTTTTACATTCTTCGATAAAAAAATGTAAATTTACACATATGGGCTGTTAGTATCGTAACTGACTAAGCAACTAGCTAGGCTAGATCATCCATGTACCATGCTTTGAGAGGTCATCACCTTATCCAAAGAAGCATTACCACAAGTCACAACTCTAAGCAAAGCAGGAGGAGTCTCACATCGGAAAACTACAAGAGATGGAGACTCCCCATCGCCTATAAAAGAAGACTACTCTCCCTTGAGAAAGAGACTCTCTCTTCTGGATCCCATGACTGAGTTGGGCTTCTCACTTGTTATCTTTATATTTGGGTCGAACCTCTTGTACAAATGTAAACGAATATTATCATAATGAGAACATCCTTCTCCGTGGACGTAGCCCATTCATTAAGGGTGAACCATGTATATCTCACATTCTTTATATTTATCGCTTGTCTAAATATTCACACACATGCTGAAGGTCCTCACCTTCACCCATCATCCACCATTCAACCTCTATCTAAATTGACCCTCCCAGAAAGAGCATCAATAGTTTGACCTTGTTTGTGAGAATCGACACAAAAAGCCTTTGTCGTTCTCCCTTCCTTCAGTGCCCTTCGACACCCTTTCAATCATCACCTATAAACTTATCGTTTAGCACCATACGTGCAGAAGCCACCATGAAATATCAAGGCGCCAATATGCCGAAGACGTGTGCATTTGCTGAATCAACACACCATTCGGTCCCTTTGAAGAGTCTCAATTTGGGGACTGCCAAATATTCCAATTCACCAAGAATATTACTTTACATGATTTGCACGGCCAAGAAAGGAAGCCACCATTTCAGCCCAGGGACCACGTGACCCACCTCCAACAAATAAATGGCATATTCATCATTTGCTACATTTTAATATTGGAAGGAGTGGACCACTATCGGGATCAAGGAATCCAAAGGGTAGCCCATATGGTCCATTTCTGTGAGTTTGTGGCTTGGGTGTTGTTCAACACCTGTCAATTGCCATACCGCGATTCAATAAGAATACTCATACAGTGGCCAATGAGCCATGGGATCGGCATCATATTGTTCAGCACCACCAACTCAACTTGATTGAATTTCTTATGGCAAGTCATCATCCACCAGAGCAATAAAATATCACATGGCGATCGAAGTCCATGCTCTTGTGCAGAATCAAAGCCCTTGGTTGTGCACACCATGCCAATGAACTACTCAGGACACCCAACCCATGACAAAGATTTCATCAAAAGGTACATACGTCTGCAAAGGTACCAAGTGAATTAACCCATGCGCCAAAGCTATACAGGGGGACTTGTCCCACTAGTGGCAAATCAAACTACCGGTGAAACCCCGTATTTATAAAATTATATAGTTTGAAGGTTTAATATTTTGTTATTTAATTTATATATAATATAATATTATATATGTGTATTACATAAATATTATATTCTATTATATATGGATATGCTTAGTCATTGTTAGTGTAGCTACGTGTAGTCATTGCTATTATGAATATGCTTAGTCATTGTTAGTGTAGTATGTGTCAAAGAAAAACAAATGCTTAGTAAGCATAGCTATATACTAGCTCTGTCAATTCACCAAGAAAGGTTGTATAGGATTGGAGGAATTGGGAACTACCTTATCTGCAAAGCTAGACCACCACATGAATATAACTTGGATGGTAAGTATTTGTAAACCGCCAAACACCATCCAATAGGAAGGAAGTCACTGCCAACATATTCCTTATACAGAGAGAGAGAGAGAGAGAGAGAGAGAGAGATGATGATGAAATTAGCTTGTGTTTTCTTAAATTGAAATTAGCTTGTGTTTTCTTAAATTTATTCGTGTCACTTTTACTATAGAATTCTGCATCTGAGTATTTAAGGATGCAACTTGCTATCCAAATCATAGCTGCTCGGTTGAAATGGCAACGCTTGCGAATTTCTAGACCTGCTTTATTAAGGCAACGTTTACATGATGTGTAGTGTGTCATACAAAGAAAATTTCCAACATTTGTCCTAGCCCATATGAAAAAGTATTTCGTTCTGTTGGAATTTTAAATAAGTTTTAAAATTTTAACTGTTTTTGAGTTATTTAATTATTTTGGTTGTTTTATTTTATTTATTATGGAGTTATACATATTTAATTTTCATTTATTATTTCTATATTGAATGCCTTAATTTTCTGGTTGTTTCTATCAATCAACTTATCACAAAGATATAACTATTAATTATTTGTTTCTAGAATTTTTTCCTAACTTATAATATATTTTCGTTGACTTATACATCTCTTTCATAATTATATGCAAGGCTTTGTCAAACTTGGCCTACGAAATTGAAACTCTCCTCAACCAATAAGTTTGACTGACAAACAGCCATGTCAAAATGTATGTGTGAACTATCTAGCCACCACCGTTGAAATAGTAATCGTTCCGTTGCTGATTATGTTATCGTTACCCGTGGAACTTCTTTCTGTGAAGAAACCAGGCTCCTTTGGTTGAGGCAATATTGCTCCCTCGTTGCCTAACATGAACACCACGGATGACATTGCTGGTCTGTCCAAGGATAGCTTTTGAACACATAATAGACCAATTTGAATGCATCTTAGCACATCAAACTTCACATATGAGTTATCCAAACACGAATCCATTAGTTCCAAACCTTTGTTTTTGTTCCACAGTAGCCATGCCTGGAACAAGTGCAAAGTTATATGCCTTTAGTCAAACACATGGAAAACTAGAGGTACAATATTAGTAGGCACATAAAACCATATATAATGCAACACGTACATGTCCCAGAAGAGTGTGATGGTGATCTGGATGATGAAACCCCCTGTTCTTTCTGCCACTTACTATCTCTAACAAAAGCACTCCAAAACTGAAGACATCGGATTTCATTGAAAACTTCCCATCAATTGCATACTCAGGAGACATATATCCGCTACATGAAAACAACCAAACTTAAGTACTTGTTCATAATTGGAAATGAAGACATTCATAATAAATGCTGCTAGAACTCACTATGTCCCAATGACTCGTTTTGTTTTTGCTTCAGTTTGATTGCGTCCAAAAATCCTAGCTATGCCAAAGTCAGATATTTTGGGGTTCAGCTCATCATCAAGTAAGATGTTGCTGCTCTTCAGGTCCCTGTGAATGATTCTTAATCTGGAGTCTTCATGGAGGTAGAGAAGTCCTCGTGCAATTCCCATGATGATGTCAAATCGCTTTCGCCAATCAAGCAATGCCTTTCTACTTTGATCTGCACTTGAAACAATTTTGGTTCAGATTTCCTACTCTGTAACATAAACAGAGCTGCACAAGATGCTGTTTAATAGTATACATTGCACTAGAAAGTAGAAATTAAGATGAAGGATAAAAATCAGACCGAAGATAAAGCAGTCTAAGCTTTTGTTGGGCATGTACTCATAGATAAGCATCCTTTCTTCTCCTTGGATGCAACAGCCCAAAAGTTTAACAAGATTCCAGTGTTGAAGTTTTGCTATCATTGTAACTTCATTCTTAAACTCTTCAATACCTTGCCCAGAATCTTTTGAGAGTCTCTTTACAGCTATGAATTCTTCTCGGGTTAGGTTGGCCTGAAAATTAAGTATAAATATGTTAGCTCATAATTTCATGCACACTAACGTCAACTATCACTTTGTTACCTTGTAAACTGGACCGAAACCTCCCTCTCCTAGTTTGTTTGTGTGGGAGAAGTTATTGGTGGCGGTTGCAATTGTATCAAAATCAAACAGTGGCAACTCCAAGTCCTCCGTACTGTCTCTTGATGCTGTAAATTGAAAAAAACAATGAGGGAAGGAAACTATGGGCAAAGACAATGACATTAATGCAATGTAATTGTCTTAATTTGATTTTATATTAACTCTTCTTGCAAACTTAATTCAGAAAGCAAAAGCAAACATAGATATATATTTCAAAGACAGTGTCTTAGTCAATGCATAAGATTTCCTCAAGCATATATACAGGTTTCCACAAATATATTAGCAAGGTGCATATGCATGCTTACCTCTTTTCTTTCGTCTCTTCTTCAGAATTATATACCAGCAAGAAAAACCCAAAAAAATAAGCAAAGAAACTGCGGACAGAACCGAGATGAGTACTACCCTTTTACCCTTCCGACTGCTCTTACCTGAAGATTATATACAAGATAACATTAACAAGGTGAACCACACTGTACAGAGTATTTTCTTCTGTTATGGTGTATTGCCAATTCAGAAGTTGTTCATGCATTTAGGCCTACCTCAATTAAAGCATAAACAAAGTTCCCAAATTTTGAGCCTTGCAACATGCAATTTTAAAGCAATAAGTATATGCAACTGTTATTCCTAAGCCCTTATGTACAGAATCTTTAGGATTAAGCGCATGGCTTCACAAGATCAGGGGCTAACTTTACTAAAGCAAAATACTCACTTAGCAGTCCTACCTAGTTCTGAAAATGGCATCCGAATATATATATCTTGCTCCCTATCATCTTCATCGAACTCTCGCATATCAATTAAGGCGCCAGACCACATCAGACAGCCACTATCTCCCTTACTGATATCTGATTTAGCATAAGCTACACAAGAACATTTCCTCAAGCACTCTGCCTTGCATTCATCGATGTTAGTGCTCAGGATCACCCTAAAATCCAACTGGTCAGGCAGTTTCACATTTCGAATTCTCAGAAAGTCTTCTCCCTTCTGGCAATTCAGTGGTGTTCCCCTCCTGCACCCACTTGTCCAATTAAGCACCCCCCATTCGTTCCATGATTCCGGGACAAACCCATGCAAGCACTCACAAACAGGTGATTTGTTAATTTTACAAATGCTATTTGCTCCACACACTCCATAATTATCACACTGATTATACTGCAAAGTATACATAACAGCCCATGTAGTGCTTCCTTTGTTGACCACTAGCCGCTGGATACCCGACTCACTCAGCTTCAATCTTGTGACAACAGATTTATCAACAGCCTCATATGAATAGTATAAATCAGTAGTATTATACACAAAAATTGGATGCACAACTTCGTAGGAAACTGATGAACCAGGAGTACCTGTTAATCGAAGACCGTTCCATGGTCCTGTACGAAACTGTTTCTTTGATCCTTTGGCAATAACAAGCTGAGGCAACGGAACATTATCCATCCCGTAAGTATATTGTCCAGGAGATGGATCACTATCATTTTTCCAAGAAGTCAAGAATCTGTTGTGGCCTGTCCTGAAGTTCCACCCCAACTTCATGTCTTGCAGCAGAGTGTCTGATGGGAAATCGAAACTTTCCCATATGTAGATTTCTGAAGCTGTGGCAACCTTGTCTCTGACAACCAGGTTTCCAGTCTCCAAAAGCTCTGCAACAGGATCTTCTGCTACTTGGGAAGAAGTGGAAGACCAAACAGAGTTGTTCATTTGATCCAAAAGGACCAGACTTCCATTTTTTGAGAGTGTCAAGGATCCATACGAATCTGCAAGTGGGTTTTCTCTGTTGGCTACCCAGACAACAACATCTGGAAAATTATTGTACCATATTCCCAAATACCAAGAAGAATTACCAGCAGAGAAAAGCCCTGATTTAAAGCTCTGCCCAGATGAAACCAAGGTATCAGAGCCTATGATGGGTTTTGATGGGGATATCGTATCAGCTGCTGTGGCCAATTGTAAGACTAAGAACTGGAGCAGAGAGGTGAAGATGAAAGGAAGGCCCTTCATCTCTGTTCTCTCTGTCCAGAATGGTTTTTTTGGACCTTAATGTTTGGACTTTGCAGCCGCAATCTGACTAGTAAAATTATCATAATGGTTGTTGGACTTTTTGATTTGCTATGCCACTTCAAAAGAATTATTTGACAAGGTTTTTGTGGTAATAATTATATATAACAACCCTTCTATCAAATCAAGCATGGGTTGAGGGAGAGGTCACGGTTCTTCTGGACAGACTGTCGCCACAATTACCCCGTCCGTTCTAAAGGTCCACTTTGAGCAACTACATGTACGTGTCATATCACTCTGGAAATAATAATTTGATACAATTGTCAATTCACCTCTCATGCATTGAGGCCAACCTCTTTCTTTGCCGGTTACTTTGCAAATACATCAGTCTATCTGGCTTCCACCGCGGTAATGGTGATTGTGGTTCCAGTGTGGCTTCTAACTTCACCAAGTAAGGTATCAATGTCGGCGAAGCTTCTTTCTATGAAGAAACCAGGCTCCTTTGGTTGAGGCAATGTTGCTCCCTCGTTGCCCAACATGAACACCACCGATGACATTGCTGGTCTGTCTGCCGGCATTTTTTGAACACATAATAGACCCACTTGAATGCATCTTTGTACCTCAAACTCAACATATGAGTCCTCTAAGCATTCATCCATTAGTTCCAACTCCTTGTTTTTGTTCCACAATAGCCATGCCTGGAAATTATGTGTCTTTTGGTCATTTTCATAGAAAACTATGGTCTAACATTAGCAAACACCAATAAAAAAATACCTACATGTCCCAGAAGACTATGATGGTGATCTGGATGATGAAACCCCCTGTTCTTTCTGCCACTTACTAGCTCTAACAAAAGCACTCCAAAACTAAAAACATCGGATTTTACCGAAAACTTCCCATCAATTGCATACTCAGGAGACATATATCCACTGCAAGTAAAAAAAACATAATTTAAGTACTAGATTATAACTGAACATGAAGGCATTGGTGAAATGTTTACACAACTCACTATGTCCCGATTACTCGTTTTGTTTTTGCTTCAGCTTGATTGCGCCCGAAAATCCTTGCTATGCCAAAGTCAGATATTTTGGGGTTCAGCTCATCATCAAGTAAGATGTTGCTGCTCTTAAGGTCTCTGTGAATGATTCTTAATCTGAAGTCCTGGTGGAGGTAGAGAAGTCCTCGAGCAATTCCCATGATAATGTCCAATCGCTTTGGCCAATTCAGCAACACCTTTCTATTTTGATCTGCACAAGTTAGCCATCACATGAGATCGTTTGGTTCAATTTTCCTCCCCTGTCACATAAACAGAGCTGCATAGGACTCTGTTTAATTGCATAAATTTCACTGCAAAGTAGTGAAATAAAATTTAGGTTACGTAATTAATCCGAAACATGAAGGAAAAAATCGCCTACCGAAAATAAAGCAGTCCAAGCTTTTGTTGGGCATGTACTCATAGATCAGCATCCTTTCTTCTCCTTGGATGCAGCATCCCAAAAGTTTAACAATATTCCAGTGTTGAAGATTTGCTATCATTGCAACTTCATTCTTAAACTCTTTAATACCATGACCAGAATCTTTTGAGTGTCTCTTTACTGCTATGAATTCTTCTCGGGTTAGCCTGGCCTGAAATTTTAGTATAAATATGTCAGCTCATAAGTTCATGCACAACGACGTCAACTATCGGTCTGTTACCTTGTAAACTGGACCAAAACCTCCCTCTCCAAGTTTATTTGTGTAGGAGAAGTTATTGGTGGCGGCTGCAATTGTATCAAAATCAAACAGTGGCAACTCCAAGTCCTCCTTAGTGCCTCTTGAAGCTGTAAAATGACAAAACAAAAAGAAAATTTATGACAAAGACAAAGAAATTAAAATGAATTAATATGTTACTCATCTTCTCTTTCCTCTCTTCTTCAGAATTATAAAGCAGCAAGACAAACCCAGGAAAAGAAACGAAGAAACTGCAGATATGACCAAGATGATTACTACTCTTTTATCCTTCCTACCGGTCTTCCCTGAAGATCATATACAATAAAACATTAATAAGCTAAACCACAATATTTAGTATTCTGATTTCTTTGGTAAATTTACACAGAACATTCTTCTGGTATGATGTCTTTCCACGTTATATTGAAACATACACAAAGTACACTACTTTTGACCTTTTCAATTTGAACCTTTCAACATAAAATTGAAAGCACGAAATCTATATATTTGATGACCTGAACATTCCTAGTGCATCCTAAAACCTTATGTACTGCATCTTCAGGATTAAGGATTTGACTTTATAAGATCAGGAGCTAACATTACTAAAGCAAAATACTCAATTACCTAGTTCTGAATGTGGCAGCCGAATGTATATATCTTGCTGACTATCTTCTTCAACGAATTCTCGCAGATCAACTAGGTCGCCAAACCACATCAAACAGCTGCTGCCTCCATTAATGATAACTGTATTAGCATAAGCTACACAAGAACAATTCTTTAAGCACTCTGCTTCACATCCGTTGTTACTACTGCTATTGTTGACCAAAAAATTCAACTGGTCTGGCAGCTTCACATTTCGAACTTTCAAAAACCCTTCTCTTTTCTGGCAACTCAGTGGTATCTCCCTGATACACCCACTAGTCCAATTCAGCACTCCCCATTCGTCTGGTGATTTCGGAACAAACCCATGCAAGCACTCACAAATGGGTGATTTACTAATTCTGCAAATGCCATTTGCTCCAAACTCTCCATAACTATTACACTCATCATTCTGCAAACTATTCCTTCGGTGACCACTAGCCGCTGGATCAAACCCGATTCACTCAGCTTCAATCTTGTGATGGTAGAACTATTAAAAGACTCATATGAATAGTAAAACTCATTGGTATTATACACAAATATTGGTTTCACGACAGATCTGTATGTAGCTACTAAACCAGGAGTACCAGTAAACCAAAGACCGTTCCAAGGTCCAGTTCGGAACATTTTCTTTGATCCTTTGGCAATAACAAGCTGGGGCAACAGAACATTATCCACCCCATAAGTATATTCTCCAGGAGAAGGGTCGCTAGCATTTTTCCAAGAAGTCAAGAATCTGTTAAGGCCTGTCCTGAAGTTCCACCCCAACTTCATTTCTGGTAGCAGAGTGTCTGATGGCAAATTGAAACTTTCCCATATGTAGCTTTCTGAATCTGTTGTAGCCTTTTCTCTGACAACCAGGTTTCCATTCTCCAAAAGTTGTGCGACAGGGTCTTCTGCTACTTGGGAAGAAGTGGAAGACCAAATAGTATTGTTCATTTGGTCTAAAAGGACAAGACTTCCATTTTTGGATAATTTCAAGGATCCATGTGAATCTGCAACTGGATTTTCTCTGTTGGCAACCCATACAACAATATTTGGAAAGTTCTTGTACCATATTCCTAAATACCAGGCCTCTGAATTGACCGCGGAGAAGATTCCTAATTCGAAGCTTTGGCCGGAAGAAACCAAGGTATTAGTGCTGGTGATGGATTGTGCTGCAGAGATTGTATCAGCTGCTCTGGACAATTGTAAGTAGAGAGGTAGAGAGGATTAATGCAAGGCCTTTCATTTGTGTTCCTTGTCAAGAAATGGGAAGGTGACTGGAACTTTGGACTTTGAAGCCAGCCCTTCTCAATGTTACAATTATTATAATGCTATTGTGACCACCACATTTTCTATGCTAAGTTGCCAGCTGACTTTCAATCTTATAGGCTTGAAACGTTTGACCAAAAAAGAGAGCAAAATTGAGGGAGTAAATGTCTACTTCTTTGTCCAGAACAATCGTACCAGATAACCCCTAAATCCCTGAACTTGCTATGGTACTACCATGTGAGAGCATATAGGAGAACAATCCTTTTATGACTTGTTATTCTTTTGTATCACTCACAAACTCACCTAGTCACAATTTTACAATGTACTTCTTTTGCATTTGACGAATGAACTACGAAATCATTGCTTAGGGGCAACCATGCCAAACTTCAGGGTCTATTGTGTGGTTAAACCTTTCATGAACCTAGTAAACAAGTAATTTTCCAATGTGAAGGGCTTAGGCTACCGTGCACAAGTGAGCCCTCCCGATTTTAAGCCCACTACCACTATAAGTTAACATTGCCCCCCTTGAATTGAACTCCTCTGTTTTCTTTATTTCATAGCTTTTTTAATGCTGAGCTGATCATACAGTGAAGAGACACCTTCAACAGACAGCAACTATATCTGCTGTGAACTGGCACTGATTTCTTCATGAATACTTGGTCAAATATCTGGATTTTATGGATCTTTTGTGAATTTTTTATTGAGGGTTGAATGGCATTGCTATTATTAGGGAAAATGATGCAGATTGGGTTGACTGTTCTGTTCCTTCAACCGCGCGCTACTGTTCATCTCTTGGGTGAAAATTATGACAAGAATCAACCGAAAAACGTGCATGTCTTTCATTATTGGTGACAACACTCTGCAATCAAACACTCAAAATGACCGTTAATTCATTCGATTTTCCATGCACGTCGAGATTGACTAGCATTTCAGTTTTCATAAAGGTGAAGGTGGCTCTTGGATCACTAGTAACCAAGTTGCTGGTATTATTTTTCAACTAATTAACCCCCAACTTCAAGTTGCTGATATTATTTTTCAAACCCCTGCCAAGGGTCCCATTCTGTTCTCCACCGATCGAAGTTGGTCTCTGAAACTCTCCTCAGCCAATGAGTTTCAAGGATAAACAGTACAATTGAATTATTATTCACTCTGATCTAATCTCTTATCTCCCAGTCTTCTAAGGAACCCATTAATTATCTGATAAACAGCCCAACTAAGGAGACATCCTTCTTGGGTGTGGTCACGATTGCGATAAACAAAAATTCAGCACCTCCTTCTTAAATTCAGATATTCTTCTCGGAAGGAAAGGAACCATAGTTACATAAAATATTCAGCAGGAACATATAATTCACATACAGTACTTTAGTTATTTTGACCAATTGAATACAATTCTATAGCCACTCCCATATTCAATCTCGTGGCGGCCGGTCTCTTACAATGCAATACTACATGTTTATGATGCCCGTGCATTACTCTGTAAAACAGTAGTTAGTCTAGATTTACATTTTACTTTTCTGAATCAACCTCCCATTGAGGTTATTCCCTTCTTTCTGTTTGCAAGCAAATTCATCTGCATCCATGTCAAAATGCGTTAAATCCGAATTACGAGTCCAAGTTGCCATGTGTCAGTTATCTAGCTTCCACTGTCGAAATGGTAATACTGCTTCCTGTCTGGCTACCTCTACCTTTGTCGATGATGGTATCGTCCAGGGAACTTCTTCCTGTAAAGAATCCTGGCTCCTTTGGTTGAGGTAATGTTACTCCTTCATTGCTTAACATGACAACCACTGATGACATTACTGGTCTGTCTTTTGGAAGCGCTTGAACACACAATAGACCTACCTGAATGCACCTCAGCACCTCAAACTCAACATATGAGTACCCCAAGCAAGGATCTATTAGCTCCAAACCCTTATTTTCATTCCACAGTAACCATGCCTGGAACAATTCAAAATTATATGGCTTTAGTCATACCCATGGAAAAACTAGAGGATCAAAATTAGCACACACATATAAACATTAAATACCTACATGTCCCAGAAGACTGTGATGGTGATCTGGATGATGAAACCCTCTGTTCTTTCTGCCACTTACTATCTCTAACAAAAGCACTCCAAAACTGAACACATCGGATTTCTCTGAAAACTTCCCATCAATTGCATACTCAGGAGACATATATCCACTGCATGCAAAAAAACACAACTTAAGTACTTAATTAGTTACTGTTGCAGAAATGAAGATTCCTTTCATGGTCTAGGTTAGTGTAACTTACTATGTCCCAATTACTCGTTTTGTTTTTGCTTCGGTTTGATTGCGTCCAAAAATCCTTGCTATGCCAAAGTCAGATATTTTGGGGTTCAGCTCATCATCAAGTAAGATGTTGCTACTCTTAAGGTCTCTATGAATGATTTTTAATCTGGAGTCTTGGTGGAGGTAGAGAAGTCCTCGAGCAATTCCCATGATAATGTTCAATCGCTTTTGCCAATTCAGCAAAACCTTTCTATTTTGATCTGCACAAGTTTTCCATCACATAAGCTCATTTGGTTCAGTTTTCCTCCTTTGTGACATAAACAGAGCTAAATAGGATTCTGTTTAATTGCATAAATTTCACTGAAAAGTAGTAAATGAACATTTAGGTTACGTAATTAATACGAAACATGAAGGACATAATCTTATACCGAAAATAAAGCAGTCCAAGCTTTTGTTGGGCATGTACTCATAGATAAGCATCCTTTCTTCTCTTTCAACGCAGCAGCCCAAAAGTTTAACAAGATTCCAGTGTTGGAGGTTGGCTATCATTGTAACTTCATTCTTAAACTCTTCAATACCTTGCCCAGAATCTTTTGAGAGTCTCTTTACAGCTATGAATTCTTCTCGGGTTAGGTTGGCCTGAAAATTTAGTATAAAAATGTTAGCACATAAGTTCATGCACACTAACGTCAACTTATAGCTCCGTTACCTTGTAAACTGGACCGAAACCTCCCTCTCCTAGTTTGTTTGTGTGAGAGAAATTATTGGTGGAGGTTGCAATTGTCTTAAAATCAAACAGTGGCAACTCCCAGTCCTCCTTAATTGATCTTGAGCCTGTAACATGAAAAAGAGAAAAAGAACAAAGGAAAAACATTATTATCCAATGACAATGGCCTTAATACATAAGATTTCCTCCAGGATACAAAGGTTTTGATTCCTGCAAATGCAAGCTTACCTGTAGATGTGGATACATTCCTTCCTCTCTTCTTCAGAAGTATACACCAGCATGACAAAGCCAGAAGTGGAAGCACAGAAACTGCTGATATGACCGAGATAAGTATAACCCTTTTGTCCTTCTTGCCGGTACTACCTAAAGATTCTGTTATGTAATGGATAACATTTAGGCATGCCAAAATTCCTCTAACCTTATGTACTGCATGTTAATGAATAAGGGCTTAAATTAACAGGATCAAGATCTAATACATTCTAAAAGCAAAACAATGACTTACCTAGTTCCGAAAATGGCATCCTAATGTGTATATCTTGCTCAACATCTGCTTCAAGGAACTCTCGCATATCAATTAGGTCGCCAAACCACATCAGACAGCCACTTCCTCCGTTACGGCTATCTGAACTAGCATAAGCTACACAAGAACAATTCCTCAAGCACTCTGCCTCACATTCCTGCACACTCATTTTTGTGTTTGCCCAAAACTCCAACAGGTCTGGCAATTTCACGTTTCGAACTTTCAAAAACCCTTCTCCCTTCTGGCAATCCAGTGGTGTCTGCCTAATGCACCCACTTTCCCAGTTAAGCACATCCCATTCGTTTTGCGATTTTGGAACAAACCCCTGCAGGCACTCACAATTTGGAGACTTGGAAGTTCTGCAAATTCCATTTGCTCCACACTCCCTGTAATTGTCACACCTGTCATTCAGCAAAGTATACATAACAGCCCATTCAGTGCTTCCTTCATTCAGCACTAGCCGCTGGGCCAAACCAGTTTCAGACAGCTTCACTCTTGTTAGAATAGAACTCTCAGTAGCCTCATACATATAATAGAACTCATTGGTATCATACACATAGATTGGTTTCACAATTCGTTTGTTCCCAGAATCAGGAGTACCAGAAAATTGAACACCATTCCAAGGCCCGGTACGGAACAATTTCTTTGATCCTTTGGCAACAACAAGCTGAGGCAACATCAGATTATCAATCCCATAGGTATATTCTCCAAGAGATGGGTCACTAGCATTTTTCCAAGAAGTCAAGAATCTGTTGACGCCTGTTCTGAAGTCCCATCCAACCTTCATTTCTGGTAGCAGAGTGTCTGATGGCAAATTGAAACTTTCCCATATGTAGCTTTCTGAATCTGTTGTATCCTTTTCTCTGACAACCAGGTTTCCATTCTCCAAAAGTTGTGCAACAGGGTCTTCTGCTACTTGGGAAGAAGTGGAAGACCAAATAGTATTGTTCATTTGATCTAAAAGGACAAGACTTCCATTTTTGTATAATTTCAAGGATCCATGTGAATCTGCAACTGGATTTTCTCTGTTGGCAACCCATACAACAATAGTTGGAAAATTCTTGTACCATATTCCTAAATACCAGGCCTCTGAATTGCCCGCGGAGAAGAGTCCTAATTCGAAGCTTTGGCCGGAAGAAACCAAGGTATTAGTGCTGGTGATGGATTGTGCTGCAGAGATTGTATCAGCTGCCCTGGAAAATTGTAAGACTGAAAAATGGAGTAGATAGGTAGAGAGGATTAGTGCAAGGACTTTCATTTGTGTTCCTTTCTAGAAATGGGAAGGTGACTGGAACTTCGGACTTTGAAGCCAGCCTTTCTCAATGTTACAATTATTATAATGCTATTTTGACCACCTTATTTCCTATGCTAAGTTGCCAGCTGACTTTCAATTTTCTACGCTTGAAACTTTTGCCAGATGATCTCTAAATCCCTAAATAGTCACAGGAGTGGCAATTTCTGATACGGCTGTGTGATTATGTGCTACACCATTTGATATTTATAATGTTCTTAAAAGTTGTTTTTTTGAAGAAGTAGAATTTCTCTTTCTTTTTTTTCTTTTTTTTTCTTCTCTCGTTTCCTTTTCTCTCTCTTTTTTTTCTTTCTTTCTTTTCCTTCTTTCTTTATAGAGCTGAAATTACGGAGACGTGTCTCTTACAAACCCCAAGCGGCCCCCGCAAATTAGACCAGGCATTCGTGTCGTTTTCATGTCAACCCGCTTTTCTTAATGGGTTAACACGACATGACACGATAAGAAAACGGATTGAAAATGTAATACCTCGAAAAATTAAAAGTGGACTTTCGTATTTCAGTGAAGAAAAAAAAATTATGGTGAAGAATAATCATGGATATTTTATCAAGTGATTTTAGATTGAGACTATTGGATTAAGTGTGTTTAATTACAAGTTTGACACAAATGCCCTTACATAACATTTTGTGAATTTTTCAAAGGACATTTAAGACATTGAAGTGAGACCATTATGATTCATAGGTAGTACGATACTAGTCGACTCAATGAACATGTAGGAAATAGTTTCTGAATTTTAGGTCAACATTACCAAAATACCCTTGTAGGCTAAAAACAATAAACATAATCTGAAATGTGAAGGGCATCAACCCACCCTCCTTCCATTCTTCTCCACTTGCCTCAAGCTTTCAAATCCACCATTATGAAAGGATGACTCACCTATCCTAAACCCTATGTTTTTAAAATTACCAAAATACCCTGGTAAGCCAAAAACCTAAAACATAATCTAAAATGTGGAGGGCATCAACCCACCCTCCTCCCATTCTTCCCCCCTTGCCTCAAGCTTTTAAATCCACCAATATATATGAAAGGATGACTCACCTAGCCTAAATTTATGACTCACCGAGAGAGCGAGAGAGAAAGAGAGAGAGAGAGAGAGAGAATAAGAAGAAGAATATGAAGAAGAAGAAAGGAGAAGACTTGGAAATAAGGGAGATGGAGTTTATTACTATTACATCCATTAGAGAATTAATAATGAAATGTTAGAGGTAGAAAAGAAAATGGTGGAGGTATTGAAACAATTGGAAGGATGAAAGGTGGGACTTGTTGACTTGTGTTGTGAAAGCATTAAATTGACTTGACTTTAGGAGGCTGTTGCTGCAATCTCCAGGAGTTGGAAACCCAAGCTAGCACCAGATGTCTATTGTAGGATTAATGGCACCAGCTGCCTACTTGTAATTACTGATGAGCTTGGTTAGCAATCCATCCTCTTGTATAAATACGTTGTTAGTAATACAAAGAAAAATACAAGTTAAAAACCAGAAAAATTATCTTCTCTCATTCTCATATTCTAAGGAACCCATTAATTATCTGATAAACAGCCCAACTAAGGAGACATCCTTCTTGGGTGTGGTCACGATTGCGATAAACAAAAATTCAGCAACTCCTGCTAAAATTCAGCAATGCTTCTTGGAAGGAAAGGAACCACAGCTGCATAAAATATTCAGCAGGAACATATAATTCACATACAATACTTTAGTTATTTTACCAATTGGATACAATTCTCGTGGCAGCCGGTCTCTTACAATGCAATACTACATGTTTATGATGCTTGTGCATTACTCTGTAAACAGTAGTTAGTCTAGATTTACATTTTACTTTTCTGAATCAACCTCCCATTGAGGTTATGGCTTTCTGTCTGTTTGCAAGAAAATTCATCAGCATCCATGTCAAAATGCGTTAAATCCTAATTATGAGTCCAAGTTGCCATGTGTCAGTTATCTAGCTTCCACTGTCGAAATGGTAATACTGCTTCCTGTCTGGCTACTTCTACCTTCGTCAATTATGGTATCGTCCATGGAACTTCGTTCTGTAAAGAATCCTGGCTCCTTTGGTTGAGGTAATGTTACTCCTTCATTGCTTAACATGACAACCACTGATGACATTACTGGTCTGTCTTTTGGAAGCGCTTGAACACACAATAGACCTACCTGAATGCACCTCAGCACCTCAAACTCAACATATGAGTACCCCAAGCAAGGATCTATTAGCTCCAAACTCTTATTTTCATTCCACAGTAACCATGCCTAGAACAATTCAAAATTATCTGGCTTTAGTCATACACATGGAAAAACTAGACGATCAAAATTAGCACACACATATAAGCATTAAATACCTACATGTCCCAGAAGAGTGTGATGGTGATCTGGATGATGAAACCCTCTGTTCTTTCTGCCACTTACTATCTCTAACAGAAGCACTCCATAACTGAACACATCGGATTTCACCGAAAACTTTCCATCAATTGCATACTCAGGGGACATATATCCACTGCATGCAATGCAAAAAAACACAACTTAAGTACTTAATTACTGTTACAGAAATGAAGATTCCTTTCATGGTCTAGGTTAGTGTAACTCACTATGTCCCAATTACTCGTTTCGTTTTTGCTTCGGTTTGATTGCGTCCAAAAATCCTTGCTATGCCGAAGTCAGATATTTTGGGGTTCAGCTCATCATCAAGTAAGATGTTGCTACTCTTAAGGTCTCTATGAATGATTCTTAATCTGGAGTCTTGGTGGAGGTAGAGAAGTCCTCGAGCAATTCCCATAATAATGTTCAATCGCTTTTGCCAATTCAGCAACACCTTTCTATTTTGATCTGTACAAGTTACCCATCACATCAGTTCATTTGGTTTAGTTTTCCTCCTTTGTGACATAAACAGAGCTAAATTGGACTCTGTTTAATTGCATAAATTTCAATGAAAAGTAGAAAATAAACATTTAGGTTACATAATTGATACGAAAAATGAAGGACATAATCTTATACCGAAAATAAAGCAGTCCAAGCTTTTGTTGGGCATGTACTCATAGATAAGCATCCTTTCTTCTCCTTGAATGCAGCAGCCCAAAAGTTTAACAAGATTCCAGTGTTGGAGGTTGGCTATCATTGTAACTTCATTCTTAAACTCTTCAATACCTTGCCCAGAATCTTTTGAGAGTCTCTTTACAGCTATGAATTCTTCTCGGGTTAGGTTGGCCTGAAAATTTAGTATAAATATGTTAACTCATAAGTTCATACACTCTAACGTCAACTATCGCTCTGTTACCTTGTAAACTTGACCGAAACCTCCCTCTCCTAGTTTGTTTGTGTGGGAGAAGTTATTGGTGGCGGTTGCAATTGTATCAAAATCAAACAGTGGCAACTCCCAGTCCTCCTTAATTGATCTTGAGCCTGTAACATGAAAATGAGAAAATGAAGAGAAGGAAAAGCATTATTACCAAATGACAATGCCTTTGTCAATACACAGGATCTCTCCAGGATACAAAGGTTTAGATTCCTTCAAATGCAAGCTTACCTGCGGATGTGGATACATTCCTTCCTCTTTTCTTCATAAGTAAACACCAGCATAACAAAGCTAGAAGTGGAAGAACAGAAACTGCTGATATGACCAAGATAAGTATAATCCTTTTATCCTTCTTGCCGGTACCACCTAAAGATTATGTTATGTAATAGATAACGTTGAGAAATTAAATCACAGATTTTTGTGTTTGATTTCTTTAAGTAAATCTCACAAATTACTATTTATTTAGTTTGGTGTATTCACACTTTTATTATTGCCATTTCAGCAACTGCTGACGCTAATGTACTGCATGTTAATGATTAAGGGCTTCAATTAACAGGATCAGGATCTAAAAACATTATAAAAGCAAAACAATGACTTACCAAGTTCCGAAAGTGGCATCTTAATGTGTATATCTTGCTCACTATCTTCTTCAACGAACTCTCGCATATCAATTAGGTCTCCAAACCACATCAGACAGCCACTTCCTCCATTACGGATATCTGTATTAGCATAAGCTACACAAGAACAATTCCTCAAGCACTCTGCCTCACATTCCTCCACACTCATTTTCATGTTCACCCAAAACTCCAACAGGTCTGGCAATTTCATATTTCGAACTTTCAAAAACCCTGCTCCCTTCTGGCAATCCAGTGGTGTCTGCCTAATGCACCCACTTTCCCAGTTAAGCACATCCCATTCGTTTTGCGATTTTGGAACAAACCCCTGCAGGCACTCACAACTTGGAGAATTGGAAGTTTTGCAAATTCCATTTGCTCCACACTCCCTGTAATAGTCACACCTGTCATTCTGCAAAGTATACATAACATCCCATTCAGTGGTTCCTTTCTTTAGCACCAGCCGCTGGGACAAACCAGTTTCAGACAGCTTCACTCTTGTTAGAATAGAACTATCAGTAGCCTCATACATATAATATAACTCATTTGTATCATACACATAGATTGGTTTCACAACCCGTTCGTTCCCAGCATCAGGAGTACCAGTAAATCGAATACCATTCCAAGGCCCGGTACGGAACAATTTCTTTGATCCTTTGGCAACAACAAGCTGAGGCAACATCAGATTATCGATCCCATAGGTATATTCTCCAAGAGATGGGTCACTAGCATTTTTCCAAGAAGTCAAGAATCTGTTGAGGCCTGTTCTGAAGTCCCATCCAACCTTCATGTCCGGTAATAGAGTATCTGATGGGAAATTGAAGCTTTGCCATATATAGTTTTCTGAACCTGTTTCAGCCTTGTCTCTGACAACAAGGTTTCCAGTCTCCAAAAGCTGTGCAACAGGATTTTCTACTAATTGGGAAGAAACGGTAGACCAAATAGTGTTGTTCATTTGGTCTAGAAGGACCAAACTTCCATTTTTGGTTAATGTCAAGGCTCCATTTGATCCTGCAAGTGGGTTCTCTCTGTTTGCAACCCATACAACAGTATTTGGAAAGTTTTTGTACCATAATCCTAGATACCAGGTTTTCGAATTGCCCGCAGAAAAGAGTCCTAATTCGAAACTTTGGCCGGAAGAAACCAAGGTGTCTGAGCCCATGATGGACTCTAATGCAGATATGGTATCAGCTGCAGTGGACAAATTCAAGACTGAAAATTGGATTAGAGAGGCAAAGAAGATGAGAGTAATAAGGCTCTTCATGTGTGATATTTTCTGTCTGAAGAAATGGGAAAGTGCTAGCTTAGCCTTGAAAAAACCAAATTGGAAGGAGACAAGTATTTTGTACCTTGCAGGGCTTGTAGGAGCCCCCTTCCATTGTTGCTTGGTCTAAAATTATTGACGTTTATTACAATGGTGTCCATAATTCCAATAGTTTTTTCTTATCACAAATTACGTACTTCCAAACTGATATAGTTAAAGAAAGAAAATCAAACAGATAAACTATTTAATATAATTAACCAAGTTTGAGTTTTGTGTTGTTTTCTTCTTTACCAATGTGCTTGTCAGCCGCTTCTTCTTTTTTAAATCTTTTTTTCTTTGAATTGATGTTTAAACAATTGCAAGATTTCTTGTTGACTTTGAGAAACTACATAACAAGGCACTGCTTTCTGTATAAGTTAGGGTCTCTATCTGTTGAATCTTTCAAAACCTCAGCTCACTAGGAAAATATTTGACCATTTGTTCCAAAAATCTTTTATTAAGATGGTGTTTGTTTGCATATGTGACTATTTAAATACATGAGATGTGTGTTTACAAGTTGTGCATAATATATTATCATCAGGGAGTGGAAAATAGAACCCTTGACCTAGTCGAGGAGGTCCATACGCCAATTATCTAGCTTCAACGGTTGTAATGGGAATTGAGTTTCCAGTGAGGCTTCTTCCTTCACCTATTACTAGTGAGCCTTTCCATTGTTTGTTGGTATTTTAGTACTATTGTAAAATTAATTTAAAAATAGTAAATCGAAACAGTTGGACGAATTCAAACAAAATATTGGAGCAGAGAGACATTGTTTGAGAACGAGAATTCATTCATAAAACCACAGACATACAAAGAGCGACGAAGATGAAAGAAAAGCCCTTCATCTAATGTAGAAAGGTAAACAGACAGACAGGCAAAGCAACTAACATACTCTCGGAGGATCACACCTTCTCCATCGCGGAAACCATCTTCTTCCAGCCCACCAAACCCTCTGAACACAAGGATATATAAAATGATAACTGAGTTATACAATTGATTTGGTATAAAAGAAAACAAAAACAAAAACAGAGAGAAATAAAATTCTAGAATTGCCAAGATTTTGAACATTCAGATCATGTTTTATGCACGGAATAACAATATAGGTTCTTCATTAGTCCTCTTTTCCTATTGGCATTACAACTAGATCCTATAACAAACAAGATAACATAAAAACTGGAAGTATCACAAAAAGATCATGTTTTATCTACCTTCCATCGATGTGGTCATTTCATTTTCTGTATAAAATTGTTCCCTTTCTTGTCCTTGCCTCCAAATCAATGGAGCATCTTTCCAGAAAGAAAGCAGGTTGTTTAGGCCAAGCCAAACTTGCTCCCTCGTTCGCCAACATGAAAACTGCAGATGACATTCCTGGCCTGTCTGCTGGGAATTTCTGAACACATAATAAACCCACATGAATGCATCTAAGTACTTGAGATTCAATGCAGTATTCTTTCAAGCATTTGTCCAATAGTTCCAAGTATTTGTCTTCATTCCATAGCAACCATGCNCTAATCAGTTGCAAAGCAACCTCTCCGCCGTGGGCTCTTGTTCGGGTCCTGATCAAGGCAACAACCCACCAAGTCTTTAAAGGCCAACTTCTNTGCTCTTGTAATTATTGTCGTGACGATTTTCATAATCCGAAAACCGAAACCGCTTCGTGATCTTCAAACGCAGAGACTTTGAAGGAGGCAAGTTAGACAGGGGAGGCCCCCCATGAGCCAATTCCGGAGCTGTGATCCCAAAAGACCGTATATCCGCCTTGCATCCGTATCCGTTGTGCGAGTGTATCACATCAGGCGCCATCCAGTACGGCGTCCCAGCAATGTCGTTTAACCGAATCGATGACTCTCCACTCGAATTGGCCTCATAAACAGAAGCAGAAACCCCAAAGTCTGAGGTGCCCTTGATCATGAAGATACGACATGGCGTTCAGTGTCTCCCTGAGGACGACAGCAATGCAGGGCTCCGGTAGGCCGTCGGGGAAAGCAGAGGAGATTATGGATTGGAGCGACACGGCGGACATGAACGGCCGGACCACCCAAAGATGACGGTCCACAGTGAAAGAACAATGGGCGCTGAGGATATTGGGCTGTGAAAGAAGAGAGAGCGTCATGGTTTCACGTCGAATGTTGTCGAAACATATTGGGCTTAAATGATGTTGAGTTTAGGCTGGGCTAGGTTCAACCCAAACTTGTTGGGCTTAGCTCTGGTCATTATCAACATAATTATTGGTGAAATTTCTTCCATATTTATGGTTCTATTCTATATAATGCCTAATATGAGGGCAAAAGCAGTAGAATTCTTTAGTGAATTAAAAAAAATGGCATTAATTTGCAGATTAATGGTAGCAAGTTTGAACTTCTATGACATCATAGTAGTGTGTGTGAGAAACTCTCTCTCTCTCCTGTAGTTTAAACTATAGCTTGTACTCAAAAAAGAAAAGAAAATAACATTAACTTGCAGAGCAATAGTCTTAGGTTTGAACCATCTTGACACCTTAGCAATGTGTGTACGAAAAACCCACTTCTCCATGTAGTTGACTATTGCTTATATTAAAAAATAATAATAAGAACAATAAACTCATACAAACCATATTATTAACTCAGAAAAATGGACATATCATGGACACCGGCCATGGCTCTATTGGCCTTGCTATATGAAAATAATAGAACCCAAAAAATAGAAAATCAAGGAAATTATGGCAGAGAGTAATGTGACTGATGGTGGAATGCGACCCCTGTCTTTCCTTATCAGCATCCCTTCAACGATAGGGTAGTTCATCAAAATGACATAAAAGGGTATGAATACTTGTATGAAAAATTTGTCCAACTCTCCCAAAAATATGACTCTAGAAATCCCAACGGCAAAGGATGCCATGTTCAAGATCACCAGAGCAGCCATTGGAGCAAGAAATAATATTGATGTTTGGAAATCAAACACCCCCATATTGTAACGCTTGAGTTGCTCAACATCGTCAACTTTGTTGGTTGGGAAGAAACTGGCTTCTCTCATACCAATTTTCTTCATGAAGGCATCCCAACTGCCATATAAGTGAGATGTAACTGACTTCATCATCCATATCCTTTGCTCATTTATCCAATGTCGAAATGTAAATCCCGTTGAGAGAACCTCATATAAATGTTTCGAAATCGATGATAGGAATACGAACGAAAATACGATGAAATATGAATTTGAGACCTACAAATCCAAGAACAAGACCAATATATATTAGGATATCGCATGACACTAAATCAAATTGAAGATTTTATGACGAGAATTATTTTTTTATGAGGACGGTAGAATAGAATGGATGACTATAAAATAAATATTTATATTGTCAGATTATCATACTGTATATGTGATCCACACAATCAATCAAGAATAAACCAACTCGCACTAGTAAAAATGACCTCAATATTCACGGATGTTTAGTTGTTTATTGTCCTCTAAATGAGCATAGATAGATATAGTTAGTATAGGAACCCGTATATGTGCCCAATTAGGGGCCAATAACAACTAAACATCCATAACTATTGAGGCTTTTAACTGATGTCAAAATTTCATGTTCACAGTCTTTGTTGTCAGATAGCGTGACAAAAGATAGATTTGTTTTATTATATACAATGATTTCCTTAAAGATAAGTACTCTTTATCTTGAATCATTTGTGCAAAAGATATTTGATAGGAAGAAATATTTTTGAAAATAAAATAAAAAACTTTAATTACCTCTGGGTACAAAGGAATACCATTGAGTAGGCAGAGCTGAGGTATGGTAGCAAAGCACCACAATGGCAAGAAATAGAAAATGGGGAAAAGAGCAAGATCTGCATAACACATGCTTTGAACGAAAGTGTACGTTTTCAAAGGGCCATATACAAGAGGACAAAACTTGGAGATAGCAACATCAACCAACCCAGAGGTCCATCTAGTCAATTGGACTAAAAATTCATCCAAATTGGTGATGCCACTGCCCAAGAACTGTGGCCTTGGTGGATTACAATACACTGAAATCCAACCTTTGCAATGCAAACGAAACCCTGTGAAGTAATCTTCCAGCACAGACCCATACATGAAACCAACCTGCCATAAATGAAAGAAAGACCACAATTATTATTATTATTATTAAGTTGAATGATTCAATGGGTATGGTTTTAATAGTATCTGTACTTGCCTCTTTCCCCCATTCGGTGCCATTTTCGAAGGCACAAGAGGCTAGAAGTTGGGCTTCATTTAGCAATGCTTTCTTTCTGTGGATGAGCATATCAGGCTTTTTCTTTTGGTGGAGGGATTTGATGAACTCATTGGATGGACCAAAAGATTGTCTAAGTTTCATGGGATCCCCATCTGGAAATTCAATAGTGAAACTAGTAATTAGCTATAGAACGTACAAGAAAGATAAATGTACATGGATGATTACAAATACATGCTTATATAATGTCTAAGAATATATACTATTAATAGATAAAGAGTTCGTAGCTCAAATAGTTAAGAGCAAAACATTTACCTCTGCCCCCGATGTCCTAGGATAAACTTGTCAGGATAATAACAATTTAATTTTTATGGGTGATTGCAGATTGGTGTTTTCTTTTTCAAACCATAGCTTTCCTTGAAGCAAAGATTAATACAATCAAACCGAAATGATTGGTGTTGATGAGTTGACAAAAACTGGGTGATTGACTGTTTGGTATTTGTTAAGTGTGACCCGCAGTTGAACTACAAAGAATGACACATATGAATGATATGATATGATATGATGCTAGCCAGCTGCAATTACCAAGTCGATCCAAGTAAAAGTATATATACAAAAACACACATGACGAATGCAAAACACACCTTCATGTATGAAGTTTGAACATAAGGACAACCTCTTGATGTAATAGCCAGAACCAGACACACATGGCCCTCCAACCCCATCAAAACCTTGCCATAGCAGCTTTGAAAGTAGTCAAGACCAACAAGTCATAAAATTGTCAGATATATTATTGCACATAAAATATATGTATGATTTTCTTTAATTATATTTAGGGGATAATTTTTAATTAAATATATTAATTCATGTATAACTAAAGTGAAGTTTTGTCCTTGAATCCATACCCAAAATATCGACCTCAGCTGACTGTCATAGATATCATTATTACTGATATTGTGAAATTTTTGAGGGAATTGAACAAGTGCTAGGGAGGGTGATATCTTTGGGTCAAGATGGAAACACATTGCTTGCCGAGCCGAGCTTGGATCATGGCAATGCATGTCACAATCTAGCCCTAATATGTAAGGAGAATTGCTTATCACACCAGAGACCCGTAGCTGAAAAACAATAAGTGCACAATATGTTAATTTATACGTAAATAAATAAATACCTGAATACGTAGAAAAATTGTTCACTTGTCAAATGAGCATGTATAAGTTATGTCATACTATCACTTTGGATCGATAATAAAATGAATTATTAGTTTGAGTGTGTGGTGCTAGATTCATAGCTTTGGTAATACGTAACATACTATAGATATTTTATAAGAGAATATTACAGTAGATGCATAAATAGAGGAAGATTACGAAAGATCAAAAGAAAGAGATACATACAAGAACATTGAGCGCTCCAGCCTTAAAATGGTGGGGATGAGAAGGCCGTTTCTCACGAGAAACATAAACAAGGAGAGGCATATTTTTGGTTTCATTTTCTTGAATCGCATCATCACTGGATGTTTCTTGTATAACCTGCCAAATTTCCAGATATGGGTTATGATCATGAATTTATGTTACATATATTTTCTCTTTCTTTTTCTTTTCTTTTCTTTTCTTTTCTTTTTTTCATTTTTTTTTTTTCTTTTTTTTTTTGGTGTGTGGCTATGGAATGCTGTCTGTCTAGCTAACTGCGTGTTATATATATCCATTAGTAAAGGACAAAATAGGAAAATGCACACTTGTCGGTTGGCAAACCTGAGAAGAACTTGGAAACTTGGCAAACCTAAAAACTCATTGATATTTATTTAGGTTGTAAAAGTAAAAGATTTCTTTAACATTGATGATAATATATATATATATATATATATATATATAAACCAAATTAGTCAGCAAACAATACCAAACGTTAATATATACCTCAATCACTGCAGGGTGATCTCGACCCAGTCTGCTCTTTGTGTCCCCAACCGTTGCTTTTTCTCCTACTCTTTTCTTGAACGCCTCATATTTCTCCTGCACCCAAATCTCCCCCATCAACTCTGGTAGCTAGAAACACCATTAATATAATATATAATGTTTTCTTGTGTCCTAGCAACTGTTCATTTTGTATATTACCTCTCTAATAAATTGGTCACATACAGCTAACTCGATTTTAATGAGAAAAATCGTACACTAGATGATTATATAGCTTGTATACATGTCCCATGGCCAACTTTGTAAGTAATAAAATGTTGTGTTGGTTAGTATGCAAAAATTTCAACTCTCATTCACCTTAATGTCTTCTCTCTCTTGAATGAACTCGCTGCCGCCAAAATCAGAGTCCTCCTCTTCTGCAGAGAAATAAGCCTCCGGAGCCCTGCACTTGATCCCATACCTCCTACAAAATGGAAGCCACCACTTTGCAAACCTCCAAGCCTCTCTCATACCCTTCAAAGTCACAGCAGCACCACCATCATCGGACAGATACACATAAAGTTTCTCTGGCGGATAGTCCATTGCCATGGCAGATAACACAGTGTTCATCACCCCTACAGTCGGTTCCTTCTCCGGATCCGCAGTGCAGATGAACACATCAACAGCTGGGAGCTTATCATCGCCAGGCAGCCTCTCCGGGAACGTGGTTCGCGAAACGGGACGCCATCGAAAAGACTGGCTGAGGAGCCACTCGAAGGATAGGAAGATTTCCGAGACAAACACAAGAAGCCATGCTAAGGTGGTTGCTTTGGTTTTGGTAGTGTCTTGGAAGAAGAAGAAAGAAGCTCTGTAGTAAAGCAAGAAGACTAAAGCTATAGAGTGGAAGAATATATGTGTCCGGTTGATGAAGATTGAAAGCTTGTGGACATGGCAGAGATGAAGGGGGAGCTTAGAAGAACTCTCCATATCTTCTTCTATTGTGGCAAGCTTTGTGCTTGGTATGTGCTTAGAAGAACTCTCAACACACACAAGTATGAACTACCTACACCCTCCACCTCCTTTTAAAAGACCACAACACTGTTTAATTAAATAATTAAAAATAAAAATGTAGAGGAATTGAGTGGTGATTGATATATGCCTGAACAATATGATTCAAGAGAGAAGATATGGTTCTGTGGTTACAAGGGTCCAAAAATTTAACGGTTCTGTGGGCTGTGGGGCCAACAGTTATTATTATTAGGGAGATTTACTATTATATCCAATATGGGGGTCCAAATTATAAAAATACCCCATATGAAATGGACTTTAGAAATACACCAAAAGCTCATTTACAACATAACAAAAAAACTTTTAACTTCTTATAAATTACAAAACTGCCATCAATTTCTTAAAATAAGCCCAACCCCAAAATCTCATATAAATACCCAAAACATTTAATAGGGCATCAAAGTAATTTAATAATTAATATTAAATTCAATAAAGTCAGCTGTCATTTTTTGGGTTTTTTTTATAGAAATTCAATTGTGTATGGTTTATTTATAATTTTAGTGCTAGAAATGGGTATATCACTAAATATCTCTTATTGTTATTATTTTTTAACACAAATGATAGTTTAAATTAGTTTCTCACACACATTATCAAAGTATCATAAAAGTTTGAATATGACAATCATTAGTCTGCAAGTCAAAACCTTTTTCACTAAGTTAGACTCCGATGGCGGCCGCAAACAATTACTTTATGACCAAACGAAGCGGCCGCAGACAATTATTTTATGACCAAACGACATAGAGTTGACTCACGAATTAAGGTAAAACTAAGTTTTATGAAAATTTAAAAACAAAAATATGTTGAAAATTGTTTTCAGTTTTCTTGATCAGCAAGACATCACGGCCGTCGCCGGCTGACTTGCGTGACTGTATTTCAATGAGGACGACTAATTGCTTTCTCTACTTACGTTACAATAATATGAGAGAGAGAGAGAGAGAGAGAGAGAGAGAGAGAGAGAGAGAGAGAGAGTTACCATTGACATCTCCACAACTAATTTGTTTCTAATTGCACTAGTGGTCCTCAAAAAATTAATTTATAATTATATCATTAACTTGTGATTCTCACACTTGTTATATTAATCAAGTTTACGTCCCAAAATTGGCCACAGATTGACCAAGTCAATTACGTCTCATGTTGTTGAAACTTCTCTGCGGCTAAGTCACTGAAGCTTTGGCACAATCAGCAAAATAATATATTCTTTCTGTTTTTCATTGGCAAAAAGGCGACGTCGTGGGGGAATCCTCTTCGTGATTTCCAACTCATGTTTCCACTCTATTTTCATTAGGAAGATGTATCACGTCACACCATCAAAGAGTGTCACATTTTGCGTGATGTCATCTATGACATGATTGATTAAAATAGTAATAATTGGAACGTAATTAAGGCATACTTGAATGCCGCCAATGTTACTGAAGCTAGTAAATAAGGGGTTCTAATGGCAATCAATCTTGAGGCGCAAGGATAAAAAAATGTCAGTCCTAGAAAGAAAAGAAAAAGGTGGTGCGTGGTGGCCAAGCCCCAAACATTATAATTATTTTCTTATAAAATAACACAAATTCGAAGGAAATGTTGGTATTCAATGGTTTGGACAAAAATGCTGATGTAGTCTTTAAAGGATGTCCTAATCAGTAATATCCGATCCATCAATTGAATGTGGAATGGGAATGAAGGAAAATTCTACAGTGCGCCAGTGTATCGATGCGCCCAAATTTCAGCCATTAGATCACTTTTAATTTATGGCTGTTAATAAACACTGAAACTGAATCCACCAACTGTAAGGATAAAGAAAGAAACAGAAAAAACAAACCAAAAAAGCTGACAGCCAACAAGGGCTATATATAAAAAAAAAACACAAAAAGCATGTTCATGTATATATATATATATATATATATATGTATGTTGTAAAGGTTTTTGTGTGGAGCTCACTAACTATTTATTTGGAGACTTTGGGTAAAGTTTGTCTGCAGCCTTTCCTTAGTGCACATTCACGTGGGTTGGCAACCTTCACCAATCTGCCTATAAATAAGGCATTATCCTGCCTTTGCATAGACACCTCCAGAGAGAGAAGAATGAGAGTCAGGCAAAGAGAAGAGGAAAAGAAGGAAGAAAGAAGGTGAGTGAGTTGAGAGGAAAGAGAGCAGAGAAATTCTCCAAGAGAGAAAATTTAGTGAGCCACACATATTGTAAACACTAAAGTTGTAGCCCTATTATTTTATATAGTGGAAAAGTTACTGCTGCTGCTCTCCGAGGACGTAGGCATAGCCGAACCTCGTTAAATGTTGTATCTCATCTACTTTACGCACAGCTCAATATTTTAGCACATATTCCGTTCATTTTACAACACATTATCAGCACGAATTCGCTTTAACAATACCAGCTGAATTCTCTGATGAAACCCATATCTCTTATTCCTTTTTTCTTCTTCCTCATCATCATCATCATGGATTGATCCCTGCTTCCAAAACCTCACTCTCACATACACAACAGCACAGACTGCCCCAAGTTCCTCATATGGCCGCTCATCATCACTGGGGTCTCGATCATGGTGGTTGCAGAAGCCTACTATATGAACACTTTCCTCATGTGGGTTTACCTGTTCATCATGTTCTTCATCATGACAGCTCTGACTGGCTTCATCATCTTCGCATCTACTGTTGTTGTTCCATCACTTTCCCTGTCTACAATTCTCTCACTAAATTCACAGACAAATGAGAACGTTGTAGTTATGGAAGCAAGGGAAGAAGATAATGTTTGTGGGTGTAGATGCCCAAAGCTTTTTCACAAAGATAGTCATACTTGCCCACCAAGATGTATTCCAAATTACTTTAGTGTGGTCATTCAAGTGCTGGCACCCACCTCATCTTTTTGTCTCTACGTTTTTAACAAAGATGACATATGCCATCATTTCCCCATTTCAAAAGCTCCGTATGACAAATGAAGAAAGCTAGCGAATGCTGAAAAAAAAAAAAAAAAGGGAAAGAAAGGATAAGCTCTTTTTTACCCTTTCTATTATTTTATTATTAATCTATACTGTTTAATATGAATATTAGTGCAGGTGAGCTGATGGCAGGTGGAAAGGGGTACTACGATATCCATCATGCACTAATTTCTTTGCTTGCCTGATTATATATTCTATATAATCTATGTATATAGAAATTCTATGGACGATTTAACCCCATATATTTTTAGTGGTGGTCTTGTCCCCACATTTAATTTATTTACTGTATGGTGTAGGTTTATTATCCATACGACAGTATTTATTTAAAAGGGTGGCGAGGGTTTATCGTCCACGCCTTTACTTTTATTTAAATGTATAGAGCAGAATTAGTGCCCATACAAGCACGTTTACTTTATCGCAAATTTACTTTTACTTAAAGTATGATGTGGAACTAACCCTCATACTTTATTAATTTACTTTACCGCACATTTAATTTTATTTAAGGTATGGTGCGGGATTAACGTCCATACAGCAAGCAATTTAATTTATGAATTTATTTTACCGCACATTTACATTTATTTAAAGTATGGTGCGGGTTTAAGTCCATACCAGTAATTTATTTACCAGCAATTTATTTTATGTGCGGTATGATGAGTTTTTATAGTATGCAGATCAGGACCAGAAGTTCCTTGATCCTCATCATACAATCACATCAGGATTTGAAGATCCTTGATGATGATAATGATATAAGAGCTGGCAGTCTCTTTGGTACTATATTTGTAAACAAGTGATCGGACTTGAGAGTCCTTGATCCTTGACCTGTAAATAAGGACCTAGAGTTCCTTGATGATATAATAGTACCGTATTTGTTAAAAGTGCCGTACACATGAATAATAACTGTACTGGCAAATGTACTATACACATGAATAGATATGTATTCATGACTTGATGAATAGTACCGTATACATGAATAGTGACGTATGCATAAATATTAACCATTTTGGGTAAACCGTCACTATATACAAAAGGGAACCTGCAGTTCCTTAAACTCATGGATGAGCAATTAAATGAGATGCCAGAAGTTTCTCAAAATATGGACAATTATGTAAGGACTTGAAGTCCCGAAATATGTACAGAAAATTGTAAAAATGTCCATACCATGAGAATATGTGATTTTGGCCCGAAGTTCAAAATCTAAGGGGATTGAATGTCCATACCATGAGAATATGTGACTTTGGCCTGAAGTTCAAAATCTAACAGTGTTGAGAACCTAAAGTTCCAACAGTTAAATGGACAACCCTTGAGGTATTATTGCAGATTGTGGTACACCACATATTTCTTTGGCATAAGAAGATGATGAATTTAATAAAGTTCGATTTTGTTATAATCGACACCTCAAGGAAGAAATATATTTTGTGAATTCCGGTTGTTAAGAATACACCGCGAAATGGATAATATCAATATAAACCTCAAATGATGAATTGAGGCTCCCCACATATTTTATTATATCTGGGCCGGAAGCCCATGGATCCAAATATATGAGAGATCCTGAACTTGAAGTTGTGGGTATATAGTAGTTAATGCTCTTCACTACTATATTGCGATATTATCGTGGCTTTTACTCAATTCATATTTCATGTCCATTTGAAAAGGGCGAATAAATTCTGAGTTTGTGTTTAGCCCAGGCCAAAAGTTCCGGGCTACCATGCATTGAAATATGAAATTTGGGAGAGTCGATGTGGTTATTTGAACCTATAAGGCACAAGGTTCCAAACCGTCATTTTGAAAAGACGTAAAAACCACAGGTACAAGTTTAAGAATGTGCGCAATTATTATAACAGGAAAGGAGCATATAACAGATAGATTTTTTCCACATGCAATGAAGGTGCAGGCCCTGTAAAATCTATAAAATTACATTATGTTCTGGAAGCCTCTGAAGGAAGAGGACGGCGCCTCTTAAGCTTAGCCATGAGCCTCTCGTGGTCTCCCAAAATTCTTTCATTGGAGACCTGCAGCATGTCTAGCCTTCTCAGTGTATCAACGGAGTACGAACTCACCAGTTTCAACAAGGCATTATTCTCTCCTTTAAGTTTCTCAACCTCCTTGTTGAGACTCATGAAGCATTCTTTGAAGAGATGAATTTTCAGTTGTTAGCTTCTGAACCTCGTTTGCTCTAGCACGCAAACGATCAGCCATGTTAGAAACAGAAGCAGCACTCTGAATGCTAGAAGCCATTGAGTCATCAATAGCCTCTTCCTCAGACCTCCCTGTTAACAGTATTTCATCCATTGGAGTAATGAAATTCCTAGCTACTATGACAGCAGTAGCATCATTCATCATCACAGAATCATTAACTGTGAGATGACGATTTTGGGATACAAAGGATGGACGCCAAACTTTGGCGTCACTGGTTGTTGTGGGAGCATCATTTAAATTGAAATAATTTGGGCAGGAAGAAGAGGAAGCCATTTTAAGAAGGTTTCGAAGAAAGTCTTAGAAAAACTAAAGTTTCAGAAAATGAAGGAAGTTGAGTTGAAACGCAGTTGCTCCAATCAAGTTTTGTATAAGCAATATCTATAGACGGAAATGTGGCAACTTTTCCAGGATCCCAATATCTTCTCGGATCCCCATATTCTCTTTTTCTTTTCCAGATTCCAAAACTTCACGCGGCCTCCATTAATGTTTGTCGGCACTTTCGGCGTTTTCAAGTATTATTTTCGTCAAAGCTGATCTTGCTTTGCGGATTTCACGGAGCTATTTTTTCAAAAGCACCCCGAGAATCTCGCAATTTTCCTATGGTTAATTTGAAATTCACCGGTTCTACCTATTCCTCTTATTTGTGTATAAATGTGTTACTAACGAAATTTTCTTTGCAGAAGACATCCAGTTTTCTCCATACCTAGTGATGCGATATCTACTTGTTTTTCTTATCAGTAAGCACTCAATATGCCCGAGAAGCAAGACTATCTCTGATCATCCATTCAGGAAGCGAGACTATCCCTGATCACGTTTTCGCTACATCAGGGAACTGTGAATGCGACCTTATGCTCTAATCTCCTTAGGTCCTTCTAGACTAGGAGAAATGAGAGCTTGTTGTCTGCTCCCACCAGCTTCCTTCCTTGATTGCTTACCTTACCTTGCAATCAATATCACAATTTTTGTATCTTTTCTTTCTTTTTATAACTCTCTGTTCATAAGGGATTTTATTTCTTTAGAATGAACATCCGAAGAAAGAATCCATGCGGTGATCCTAACTCTGAGGGTTATTTGTTTTTTTGACAGAGAGAAGAATTGTGATTTTTGCTCTTGCAGGATATAACTAGATCATCAAGCGCTACATTATATTTACTGGGCCGATACGAGCTTGAATGATACTTGAGAAAAGTTTCTCCCACCTAAGGATGTAAGCAATACTTGTGTTATTTTATGCTTATATACTTATTTGATATTTTATCTTGAAAGGTAACCAAATGGGGAGATAAGTCCGTTCCAAAAGAATGGCTTGTATGTATCCATGAATTATTAACACAAATTTTACAGATTGCAAGTTGGATACATTGATAATACACTGCACAGATTAAAGTCCCATAAGAACAAAATATGGGTATAGCAGTGATCAATATGATGCACGCCTGTTGCGTAGCAAATGATGTGGATTGAAGTCCCGAAAGGACAATCCTTTGACATGTCAATATTGATATTGTGCACGCCTAATGCGTAGCAAATTATATGGGTTAAAGTCCCATAATATGGGTTAAGGTCCCAGAAATTAATTGACATGTATGTATTAATCTGTGGCATGCCTGCAGCATGACAGATATATGGGTTCTAAATGTTCCAACTCCCTAAATGGAGATTATCCACGCCCTACTATAAAATAACGCTCCATTGGAGGTTATAATCCACATTCTCACATAATAAAAGCCCCCTGAAGTGGCTTGGGTACCCAAAAGCAAAGAAATGCTTATAATTGATGCATGCGCATGCACATGAGAATGGTGGGATCATGAATTGATGAATGACAAATTTTGATTTTGGAGTAGCTACTCAAATCATCAATGGGCTGTGTTGATTGGAACCACGTTCAATTATTAAATGTCGACAATATCATTGGCCAAAATGGAATGAGGCAATTCCATTATAGATGAGAATGAACGTGAAAGAACAAACCCACAGTACGAACCCCTAAAAAAAATGTTAATACTGAAAGTTATACTTGGGTGTTCGGAATAAAAGGGAATATACCTACTTTGTATGACACAATGTTTTTGGCATAAACAAGGAATGTTGGGTTTTCTCCATATTTATAGATTCAATTGTGCCCCCTTTATTGCACATTTACGGAGACCAACATGTTATCTTTAAGGGTTATTAAATGCACGCAGTATATCACCAGAAGTGATTCCCTAAAGATGTATAAATAGCAGGGTTAAAGCTATATAATGTGTCATAAAGTTCAATCGCTTAAACAAAATCCTTGAAAGGATTGAAATTGCATGAAGCAAGTCCCTGAAAGGACATGTGCCTGAAGCACAAAATCTGTACTCAATTCTAATAAGCATAAATTGCCTCAGTGAGTACATTGATTATAATATGTTTGCAACATATTGAAACTCTGAAGAGTTCAAGAAATATTTGTCTCGACTTAAAGATCGAGCATTATGCCAACGAGATTCTTGCTTATACTAAGAAAGTATTGAAGCATTTTTATGAGGATTATCCGTTGGGCACTTTAAGGATTTTCCGGAAGTATATTGGACCGGACATCGTATTTTCCAGATAGAGCTCAACTCCATCACCATCATTTTGGGATGATGTGAGGTATATTTGATGCTATCTCCGCATAACACCATGTACGGGCATATTCTTTTCAAGTGAACTTACAAATAGCCCAAGTTTTGTTGGAAACGCGGACTCTGAAAATTTCTATGATTTACATAGAGATAGCTCACTGGAAATATATTTACTTACTCAACTACGAGAATTGTTAATGGCTACATCCTCCACTCACTTCGAAAGATTCTCACTCCAAAAGATAGTCATGAAGACATCAGGGGGAGATATTAATCAGGGGGAGCATCCAGAAGTATGCTATACTGATTGTTGTACTCTTCTTTCTTCCTTCCATCAGTTTTCTACCTCACTAGGTTTTCTCCAAGCAAGTCTTTAATGATGCAACCGACATATCATTTGTGGTCTCCAAGGGGGAGTGTTGTAAAGGTTGTGGAGTCCCACTAACTATTCATTTGGAGACTTTGGGTAAAGTTTGTCAGCAACTTTCCCTTAGTGCACATTCACGTGGGTTGGCTACCTCCACCAATCTGCCTATAAATAAGGCATTATCCTGCCTTTGCATAGACACCTCCAGAGAGAGAAGAATGAGAGTCAGGCAGAGAAGAGGAAAAGAAGGAAGAAAGAAGGTGAGTGAGTTGAGAGGAAAGAGAGCAGAGAGAAATTCTCCAAGAGAGAAAATTCAGTGAGCCACACATATTGTAAACACTAAAGTTGTAGCCCTATTATTTTATATAGTGGAAAAGTTACTGCTGCTGCTCTCCAAGGACGTAGGCATAGCCGAACCTCGTTAAATGCTGTGTCTCATCTACTTTACGTGCAGCTCAATATTTTAGCACATATTCCGTTCATTTTACAACAATATATACTAGTCTCTTTTTACGCGGTTCCGCACCTATAAAAGACTTTTTAAAAAAAATTTAAATGTATTTTAGAATTAAAAAAGATAATAGGTAGTTGTATTCCATAAAAATATGATCCATTATCTTATTTTTCTTTTAATTTTAATTTTTTTAGGGTGGTGATTTTCCCACTCCCCTTTTTCACTTACACTCCTTTTTGTTTTTTAATAGTTTTTACTATAACAAAAAAGGGAGTGTAAGTGGAGAAAAGATTAGTGAGAACATATAATTTTTCACAAGTGGAGTATAAGTGGATAAAAGAGGAGTGGGAAAATCAGCTCTCTTTTTTTAATATGAAAATGTGTGAATTTACCATATAATCCTCATTTAATTAATAATTTCAATTCTTAATGTTTGCATCAACCAAGGGTATTTTCTGGTATTTTGAATGTTTCACTATTCTCCGTCTTTTACTTTATATATATTAGCCTCTCTGCACGCGCTTCCGTTCCAGCGAGAGGCTTTTTTTAAAATTAAAAAAGATAATGTGTAATTGTGCTCCATAAAAATAGGATTCATTATCTGATTTTTCTTTTAATTTTAAATTTTTTTAATATGAAAAAGTGTGAATTTACCATGTTATCATCATTTAATTAATAATTTTAATTCTTAGTGTTTCGATTAACTAAGGGCATTTTTTGGTATTTTGAATATTTTACCATTCTCTGCGTTTCGCTTTATATATATAGATATAATAGCCCCTTGGCACATGCTCACGCATGTGCCAATTGGTTTTCTTTTTTCTTTTTTCTTTTATTTAAAAAAAAATTAACATGAGTAGTTATGTTCCATAAAAGTAGGACATATTATCTGATTTTGTTTTAAATTTTAATTTTTTAATATGAAAAAATGTGAATTTACCATATTATTATCCTCATTTAATTAATAATTTCAATTCTTAATATTTAAATTAACCAATGATATTTTCTGGTATTTTGAATGTTTCACCATTCTCTGCCTTTTGCTTTATATATATATTATTTCTCTTTTGGGTTGATTTAGGGCCAATTTGGCATTGTTGTGCTGTGAAATAATCCCTGTCAGATTTGCTATGAGAGAAATCAGTCGTGAGATATAGCAGTTTGGCGTTTGGTAAACTTTTTGTTAAAAGTGTTGTTAGTACTGATTCCCACATAATCTGAAAATTATTGTCGTATAATCATTAAACCCAGCACCTCTTCAAAACTAATTCCTGCATATCAAAAAATGAAAGCACTTCATTAGCTGTTTTCTCTTATAGCTTTCTCTCACAGCAATTTTTAACAATAAGTGATTTTCTCGTAGTTTATCAAACGGGCTGGGCTTCCCAAAATTTTTTCAAAATCACTTATCACTCTAAATAAGCAATGTCAAACTAGCACTTAATGTATACGAATAATAGGCTATTTTATTTATTTATTAATTTCTCTTCTGGGTTGATGTTCATGTCTATGAAAACTTAAAGTAAGAATATAATTAACTGAAAAAACCAATAGAAATTAAAAGAAAATTACAATAAACAAAAAAAGTTAAATATATTTATATTAAAATACTAATAATAGGCATTAAAAATTTGTTCCATGTTTTTCTTCCACTAATCTCACTTCTATTATTTCACTATTACTCCACCAATAACTAGCATGTGAATGATTTCTATAAATATAAAACCAAATATTTTAGTAAAATATAAAAATATTAGGTAAGACCAAAATCAGGAAAAATAATAGAATGATTCAAAGTTTCAAAAAGTAGTTAGTAAAACATTAGATTTTTACATGTCAAATATTTATTTATTTGTGGTTATGTTAAATTTCAATTTGAAGTAATCATGATAACATCTTGATTACCATTTATAAAATATATATCTCGTTCATTGACAATTGTGTGTGCATTAAATACATTAAAATATATATATATATATATATATATATATGTTATTTCACCAAATAATTTAAAATCTAAGAATTTAGATTTTTATAAAATTGATTCTTAGTTTAAAGTATGGTCTATATTTGCATATAATGTAACATATTGTTGCTAATAATTTAAAATCTAAGAATATATATTTTTATAAAATTGATTCTTAATTTATAGTCTATATTTGCATATAATATAACATATTCGTGCTAAGCAAAAGAACACTATCATACACAAGCATAAGATCATTTAAATACTTATTTGCAAAATCGACCAATTACTAATCGAATATTTTTCTTCATGTTTTCAATGCGATTTATTTTTTATTTTTTATTTTTGTATTTATAAATATATATATATATATAATAACAATAATCAAATATAATAATTCTATTAAAATTATAAATAAATATTCAACAAAATATATATAAATATGTTATATCTTAATTTACAAAGAAAATGACCCATAGTACAATGCTAAGGTAAGAGTAGACATTGAAGAAGTAAAATTGGGTCCTTAGGCTTGTAAACACGAGAGTTTACATCATTAAGAACCACTATTACACTATCATGGACAGCTGCGTTCCATGAGCTTGTAAATAATATCCTTAAGTTTGTACATTACAACATTTGGGAATCTATGAGACTTTGCACCTCTGTTACAACGTTAAGGTGAATCCTAATCCATAACATTGTAATATTCATTTACAAACAAAATGATCCCCCTTACAACATTAAGGTAAATTTGCAATTAGCAAACGAAGATAAAATAATTGCATTTAGTAGCTTGCAATTGCATTTATTTATGCAATTAGTATCTCCCTGTTTGGCAATTACATGTTACCTAGAACAAGTTCACATTTCTTGAAGTCTTCGTATTTTATGCATCGTTATGCCAGTCCAAGTTGGTTTCTAAGTTTAGGCGATTACAAATTTATAGTTTTGGGTGAATTATGACTTTCTAATTAACATGAAAAACTGTATAAATTAGGACTCGAAAGTTTTGTAGCACAGGTAACGGAATGAGATTTGGATAGTGACTTACAATTACCAAACAGAGTGTAATTGCATTTGCGAAGTGGTTACCCGTATGCCATGGCCATTTTGCATTTGCAACTCCAGTTTGAAAATTGGACATTATTTGAGGGACATTTTGGATATTTATCAAATTGACCGCCCTACACCTTCATATGCACTTCCCGTATGTTATTAGGGACTAAACTCATAGAGGTGATTCCTCGCAATTACTAGACAGGGAGCTTAGTAATTGCATATGGAAATAACTTAATACATTGCAAATTGCATTTTTGATGGCATTTTCATTCAGTACCTCTTTCGATGGTCATATAGAATTTTATGCCGCATTAAAAAAAAAAAGTCTAATAGAATTTTATGCCTCATAAAAAAAAAGTTTTTTTTATTTATTACAAAACGTCCCTAACGTTTGCGAAACGATCAGATTGTATCCTTAAAAAAATTTTGTGTCACTCGTGGTCCCTAACATTAATATGAGTGCTCTTAAATAATCCATACTACGACTTTCTGTCAAAAAAATTGTTAAATCTTGTGACGTGAGATCACGTGCCCATTTATAAGGGATATAATCGTCAAACCAACTCCCTTTTACCTCCTCACGCCTCAAACCCATTTCCTCGAGGTCGTCGTCAACACCATCAGACTCATTACGCTTTTTTCTTTTTTTCTTTTTTTTTTGGTGTCTTCACGAGTTGAGTGGGCTGGAGATACAACAGCAGCCACGCAACTACACAAGCATTGTATAAAACTGAGAACTTTAATTTTTCAACATCATTTCCACCTAAAAAGAACGCCTTTATTGCAAATCACAAAACTCCATTTCACTGAATTATAGTACTCCCCTCTAATTTAGGAGAAGACGTAAACACTTATGAAGCCAAATAGGGCAGTTTGGTCCCATGCAAAAGCCATAAATTGGTACCATTTTTTCTGTGGCAGAATTCAAAAATATAAAAGCTGGAAAAAGGTAGGTTGGTGAATGGTGATAGAAAATATGACATGAAGCAGAGGATAATATAGTCGATTTCATTCCAGAGTGTCAAATCAGAGAGGCACAGAGAGATAGAGAAGAGACGACGTGAATACATGATGAAGTGAAGGACACACTTAATTTTAGTATAGTTTGGTAGAGTAGTAGCAGGCAAGCTGGCACCCTCTCTTCACGGGTCCTGATTGCATGCCATGACCTCTCATTTTGACTGGTCTCCACCACAACCACGTTTTGTTTTAACGTTTTCAACGTTCTTTAGTTTCTGATATGAGTAATAGTGATTGAGAGGATAGATGAGGCTATCGACAAGGGGTAAAGGCTCCAAAGTACAAAGGTCAGAATCTTTTGATGAAGAATTCAAAAGCAAAGTGTTCAGTATTCTTTTGTCTGCACATGCACATGTGTGGTTTTGCTTTGTGTTGAGAATCTTTTGCATCTGTGATGAGGATTTTAACCTGTGGCTATGCTTTGGGTGTGGAACATATTTGACTAGTTTGTGTCATATTGAAACATGTGTTGTAAAGTAAGGATGGATCCCAAAATGGTAGAGCCCACTATCTAATTGATTGAAGAGAAATGATGAAGCTTGTTTGCCATTATCGCTTGAGAGCCAACCACATATTCACGGGAGGCAATAAACACTACCAGATTTTGTTGCCTATAAAATAAGACTTCATCCTCACTTGTAATATATAAAGAAAACATTCAATAAAATCTTAGGCTTCTATGCCTTCTCTCCATCTCAATTCTCTCCATAATCTATTTAGTTTACAACACGTTATCAACATGAATTCGCTTTCAAATATACCAACTGAAATCTCTGATGAAACCCAGATTCTTTCCCCTACCTTCCTCCCTCTCTTGCCATTTCTTCAGCTTTCCTTGTATGTCTCCGTGTTAGAGAGAGAGAGAGGGAGATAATAGAAAATTGTCAAGCAATTGATGCAGCAATTTTGGTTATCAACATCCAAGCTGGAAAGAAAGAAAAAAGAAAAAAAAAATTTGGTCTGTCAGTGCAAGTGAGATCACGAAGACCAATCCTAGCCACTATGTTGATCTACTCATCTCCACCACCTTGTGCCCCTCCAATCCTAACAAAAATAGTGATAAAATTGTTGTGCGGAAGCGTCAACCAACTGCGAGTGAAAAATAAATAACAACAGGCAGGAGAAAAATTGAACAAAATAATCAACAAGAACAACACCAAGATTTATACTGGTTCGGCAACTGCCTACATCCAGTTTGGAGACGACGGAGTATTCCACTATAATCAATGAGAGAATACAATAGTGTTTACCACTCAATTTCCCAAAGACCCAAATACACCCAACCTCACACACTCACAAAGGAAGAGAAAACAATGATACAAAGCAAAGAACAACTAGAGAGAATTTGTTTCTCTCTTTGGCAAAAATGCCTTTCTTGCTATTTTTCTCTTCTACTCCACACTTGGTTTGATCCTTGGTTGGATGCTTCAAATGAAACCATCTTCTTCCAATTTATAGCCAAAGATGCAAGAGTGTGAATGCAAACTCAAACTATTCATATGTTGGCTACCAACCATGGATGGCTACCAAACAATCCACCCATTTTGACCAAGATAGCAAGCCAACATTGATTCACATGGGCAACTAACATTGACACACATGGGCAACTCCAAAATTCTTCTACATTTGAGCCAATTTTCAACAATCTCCATCTTGGCTCAAAACCTCGAAGCAACACTCTCAATGGTCGTCTCCCAATCCCCCATGGGGCAATCAACAAACTTTACAAATGCCAATTAAGTCTAAGCAGTGCTTGAACTTGAGCAACGAAACTGGCTTTGTCAACATATCCGCCGGATTGTCAGGCCTTGTACACACCATAGCATACATCAAACTACCAACAGCACTTGCATATGGAATTTGAGCCATGTAATGACTCTCTTCACCAGTTTTAGGAGACATAGAAGCACTAAGTTTGAAATGAGGGGTAAGAGGTGTACTAACCGGTTTTGAATTTTCATTCATCCCGAAACGCTGTAGTACCTTCTTCAAATACTGCTTTTGACACAGACTAGTCTTGCCCTTCGCTCTATCTCTTTCAATTTCCATACCCAGTATCTTCCGAGCTTCTCCTAAGTCCTTCATCTCAAATTCATTACTCAGTTGAGTCTTCAACCTTTCAATCTCCACTTTGCTTTTACATGCTATAAGCATATCATCAACATATAAAAGCAGATAGATGAAGGTTCCATCTTGTAGCTTTCGAAAGTATACACAATGGTCATAATGACTTCTTGTGTACTTCTGCCCGATCATAAACCGATCAAATCGCTTATACCATTGTCTTGGAGGCTGCTTCAAGCCGTACAATGATTTTTGCAATTTGCAAACCCAATTTTCTTTTCCAGCAACCTTAAAACCTTCTGGCTGAGACATATAAATTTCTTCCTCCAAATCACCATGTAAGAATGCAGTCTTGACATCAAGTTGAGCCAACTCAAGGTCAAACTGTGCAACCAAAACCAACAAAATACGAATAGAGGAATGTTTTACTACAGGAGAAAATACCTCATTGTAGTCAATGCCTTCCTTCTGAGCATATCCTTTAGCTACTAATCTGGCTTTGAATCTCACATTGTCCTTTCCCAAAGATTCCATCTTCTTGGCATAAACCCATTTGCAACCAATTGCTTTCTTCCCCTTTGGTAACTGAACCAGCTCCCAAGTCTCATTTTTATGAAGAGACTTCATCTCCTCATCCATAGATTTCTTCCACTCCACTCTCTCTGAACTTCTGACAGCTTCTTTGTAGGCGGATGGAATATCATCTTCAATAACGGGAAGTGCATATGCCACAATATCAGTAAATCGAACAGGCTTTCGAATCTCCCTTCTCGATCTTCGGATTGCAATAGAATCTTGTTGCTGTGGAGGCTCTTGGGTAGGTGCCTCCTCTTCATCATCCTCGTCCTCTTCATCAGAATCAACTGTAGGACTAGTGTCTGTAGTATCAGACCTTACTGGAACAACTGGAGTTTTTAGTAACTCCACCTGCTTTGAACTACTCATGGTCTTAGTTGCTTCAATTTCACCTTCATGCTTGTTCTGATTTACCATAGCAGCCTCATCAAAAGTCACATCTCTGCTAACAACAATAAAGTCACATCTCTGCTTACAACAATTTTCTTCTCATCTGGACACCAAAGTCGGTATCCCTTCACGCCAGTGCTAAATCCCATAAATAGAGCCTTCTTTGCTCTTGGATCTAACTTGCTTTCCATGACATGATAGTAAGCAGGACAACCAAATATGTGTAAATACTTGTAATCAGTTCAAGGTTTACCAGACCATACCTCCATGGGCGTTTTGCCCTCATTCGCAGCAGCAGGCAACCGATTAATGAGATGGCTTGCATAAGTAATCGCCTCAGCCCAAAGCGCCTTGCCTAAACCAGCATTAGACAACATACACCGAACTTTCTCAAGCAAAGTACGGTTCATGCGCTCTGCCACCCCATTCTGTTGCGGTGTCTCCCTAACCGTGAAGTGCCTCACAATACCCTCATCTTGACAAACTTTCAAGAAAGGATCAGACTTATATTCACCACCATTGTCTGATCTGAGAGTCTTGATCTTTCGACCGCTTTGCGTTTCAATCATCTTTTTCCACTTCAGGAATATCTTCAAGACTTCATCTTTACGCTTCATGGTGTACACCCATATTCTTCTAGAGAAGTCATCAACAAAGGAGACAAAATAATGGCTACCTCCCCAAGATGCATTCTTGGAAGGTCCCCAAACATCAGTGTGAACATAATCTAGAATGCCTTTAGTGTGGTGAATAGCAGTGCCAAATTTCACTCTAGTTTGCTTACCCAGCACACCGTGTTCACAGAATTCCAATTTGCATGCCTTTGCACCTTTCAATAAGCCTTGCTTCACCAATCCTTGCAACGCTTTTTCACCAGCATGCCCAAGACGCATATGCCATAACCTTGTGGTGTCTGTGCTATCTGCGTCAGCAGCTTCGGTGACAGCTGCTCCACCAATAACTGTACTACCCTGCAAGAAATACAAGTTATTTCGTCTTGTACCTTTCATCACCACCAGTGCCCCATGCACAGCTTTAAGAACTCCACCCTCCATGGTGATCTTGAGACCCTTGGATTCCAAAGCGCCTAATGAGATGAGATTCTTCTTCATATCCGGAACATACCGAACATCACTCAATTCTCTTACTGTTCCATCATGCATCTTTAAACAGATTTTGCCTATCCCTTGTGTTTTGCAGGCATTATTGTTGCCCATCAAAACAACTCCACCATCCAGCTCCTCGAAGCTAGAAAACCATTCCCGAATGGGACACATATGATAGGTGCAACCTGAATCCAAAATCCACTCAGTTGAGTGACCATCAGCAGATGAACTAGCCAAAGCAAACTCGAAATCTTCATCTCCAGATTTTGCAACATTTGCTTCAGAACCCACTTTCTCCTTCTCCTTGTTCTTCAATTTGGGGCAGTCTTTCTTCCAATGACCCTTTTGGCGACAAAAGGCACATTCATCTTTAGCAGGAAATTTCCCTCGTGACTTTGAACGAGATTTTCCCCGCTTCCCAGATTTTCTTTCCTCTGTTCGACCCCTTGCAACGAGTGCCTCGGTTTGTGAATTTTGAGTCTTCTGTTCCTTTTTACGACACTCATGATTCACCAATGCCGCAGACACCTCATCCAGTTTCACCTCGGATTTTCCATACAACAAAGTAGTTGTCAAATGATCATAATCATCAGGCAATGAATTTAACAAACATAGTGCCTTATCCTCGTCGGGAATTATCACATCAAGGTTTGCTAAATCAGCAAGTATTTTATTATAATCATTGAGGTGTTCATGCATAGAAATACCTGAACGATATTGAAATCGGAAGAGTCGTTTCTTCAAGAAGAGCCGTTTTTCTGCGCTCTTGGTCATATACTTCTCCTCCAATTTCATCCATAACTTCTTAGCAGAAGTTTCCTTCATATATGGGTATTTCAACTCCTTATCAAGGAACGATCGAATAGTGGCACAAGCATGGAGATTAATTCGAGTCCACTGCTTGTCATCAATATCTTCTGGTTTATCCTCCAGAACCATATCCAACTCTTGTTGATACAACACATCCATAACTTCACATTGCCACATACCAAAATTATTGGAGCCATTAAATTTATCAACCTCTAACCTTGTCCTGGCAATTGGATGTCTATTGGATGTAGGTGCCGACGA
>NC_047653.1:11861143-11956744 GCF_902201215.1 Prunus dulcis | reverse complement strand
ACTCATACTGATCCTAGTTCATGGCACAAAAAGAAGAAGGAATTGAAGCAATTTGGATCAGCCACAAAAAAGACGCCCCAAACTGCCACCTGCTCCAGCGGCAGATCGCGCACCTCCAGCCTAGTTACAGCTGGACAGCCCGAGTAAAAAGCCTCCTCTACGCGAGAGCCCAAGTCCACGAAGGAAGCCTAGTTACAGCTGGACAACCCAACGGATAATTTACATCTCCTACATGCCGCCACGCGCCATGCAGAAGCTGGGGGGCATTTGTGGGAACCTAATTAAATCAAAACCCTAGGTCAATTAATTAGGCCAATCAATTTGGGAATTATTTGACCTAATTAGGAGTTACCTAACCTAATTGGGAATTACCTAATCAAATTGGGGGTTACTTGATCCCCAATTTAATTAGGGATTTGGTTAATCAATAATTCCTAAATGCACCAACCCCACCAACCACACCAACTCCACCAACCACACCAACCTCACCAACCACACCAACTCCACCAACCTCTGAAACCCTAGCCTCCGAGACCTCTATAAAAGCATAGCCACACACAATGGTTGAGGTACGTCAGAATTCCTACTCAAACTCTGCATAAGTTATTTCTTAAAAACCCTAGCAACCTCCTCTCTTTCTCTCTCTCACACAAGGCTCCGGCCACCACACACGGCTCCGGCCACCCGGTTTTCCTTGAAATTACCCTACCTAACTTAGGCATCGGAGGGCCTTTGGCCAACCCCCCCCGGGTGTGGTCTTTTACTCCGATCTGTTTTGCAGGGAGAAAGAGAGGCAGAGAAGACGAAGGAATCTTTGGCGGATATTCTTTTGGGGGAAATTTACTCCCACAAATATCATCGGCATAAATCAACAAATAAATGCGAATAGAACCATAAATGTAGATGAAGAGGGAAGAATCGGACTTAAAGACAGTGAATCCCAACTGAAGAAGATGAGAAGAGAAACACTGAAACCAAGCTCGAGGAGCCTGCTTGAGACCATAAAGAGAGGGATGTAAACAACATACATGATCAGGATAGACGAGATCCACAAACCCAACGGGCTAACGCATATAAAACTCTTGATCTAAGTAACCATGCAAAAAGGCATTTTGAACATGCAATTGACGAACGATCCAACCAAACTGCATAGAGAGACCCAAGATAAGACGAATAGTAGAATGATTAACAACTGGACTAAAAATTTCACCATAGTCCAGGCCCAGCTGTTGATGAAAACCACTGGCCACTAAGTGAGCCTTGTAACGCTGAATAGAGCCATCAGAATTCCTCTTGACATGAAAAAAAACCACTTGTTCGACAACACATTCATAGTGGGAGTATGAGGGACCAAATTCCGTGTCTGGGCACGAAGAAGAGCATTAAACTCATCTGCCACAGCAAGAAGCCATTCATGATTCTTATTAGCCTGTGAAAAAGACATAGGCTCAAAAGTACCATCAGTAGAAGATAAAACTAACGCATGATTAGCATATTTAGGATTGGGTTTACGGATACAGGTTTGAGCACGAGTAACCATCAAATGAGCATGGGAGTCACTTACTAGAGACGTATCAGAAATAGGAGGAAAAGATGTACCATATGAAACAGGAGCGGGATGCAGGAAGAAAAGTTTATAGTTAAAGGCACAGGGGGACTAACCGGTGGTGAAAAGGGCATGAAGGATCAGTAGGCACGGCAGGGGAGGTGAGCGCAGGTGCAGGTGCAGCATGGGTGATTGCAAAGATGGACTAGACGAGGCTGGAAGCACGAGTAGTTGTGGTGGCGGGAAGGTTAGGTGCTGGAGAAGAGGGACTAGGCAGAGGCTGCGACACTGAAAGGCCTGGGTTGCAAGAAGACAAACTTGGGTCAGAGAGGATGATAGGCAGGTCTGACGACGGAGAATGGTTTGGAGCAGGAGTAGCATGGGCCTTGTTAAACGGAAAAGAAAATTCATCAAATAACACATGACGTGATAAAAAAAACACGATTAGAAACAAGATCCAAGCATCAATAACCCTGATGGTTCAAACAATAACCAAGAAACACACATTTGGAAGACCGAAATTGTAATTTTTTATTATTATATGGCCATAAATAAGGAAAACATGTGCACCCAGAAGTTTTTTAAAAAGAATAATCGGGTTCTTTGTGAAACACCAATTCGTAGGGTGATTTGTGTTGAAGCAACTTAGAAGGAAGATGGTTAATTAAATAAACAGCGGTGTGCATGGCCTCGGCCCAATAGGAAGGAGGCATAGAGGCATGGGCTAAAAGAGTGAGCGCAGTGCCAACAATGTGACGATGCTTACGTTCGGTTAAACCATTTTGCTCAAGATGATGTGGACAAGAAAGACGTGATGAATGCCGATGAGAAAAAAATCCTTAAATTGATGACTAGTGTATTGCCCACCCCCATCATATTGAAATGCCTCAATCGTAGTGGAAAACATATTTTTAACCAAAGCCTTAAATTAAATGAAGTGAGAGGAAACTTTTTATTTCAATTTCATTGGAAAAATCCAATAATAACGAGAAAAATCATCAACAAATAAAACATAATAATTAAAATCATAAATAGATTTATTTGAAGAACTCCATACATTAGAGTGAATAAGTTCCAGCGGAGACGAAGAGACAGAAAAAGAAGGACTAAAGGGTAATTTAACACGTTTACCCACGAACATGAGTGACAAAAAAAAACTAGACTGAGAGCCAGAAGATGACAGTTTATTATGAGATAACAAAAATTGCAAAGTAGACGAAGCAGGATGACCAAGGCGAGAGTGCCACACGGAGCAGTTAGCACGGACACCTAGTAAAGCAACATGAACATGCAAAACTTGAAAAGGCTCATTCTGTGTAAACAAAAAGGGATATAGACCATTACTACTCTTGCCCGAGAAAAATGTCTTCCCAGTCACCAAATCCTGGATAAAATAACAATCAGGAAAAAAAGTGGGGAAACAATAGTTGTCAGTAGCAAATTTATGAATAGATAAGAGAGGAAGAGAGGCATCGGGACAATGAAGAACATCATTAAGATGAAAGGAAGAATTAAGGTGAGAGAAACGAGAGTGACCAATATTTTTAATAGGCAAAACCTGATCCACCAAGTACACCTCCAACATTGTCATAACCATGATGCTCTCTAGCAAGGGATAAGTGGCTCAAGTCGTTGGTAATATGAGTGTTCGCACTGGTATCAGCAACCCATTGTTGATGGCCACCATGCGAAGGACATTGAGCAATCATGCTTTGAAGATGAGACGGAAGAGGAGGCACAAAAGAAGCCTTGGAGGGACAGACAGCTGCGATGTGGCCAAAATCATGACAATTGAAACATTGAAGAGGCCCACGAGCAAAAGGAAGCCCAAAAAAGAAAGCAGTAGAGCCAGAAAGAGGTGGGCCAAGAACACCAGGCCTAAAAGTGCTGCCAAAATGCTGTGGATGTGAGGTAGGACGAGAGGCGCCATAGAAAGCTCCAGGGGAACTGCGACCATAAGAAAAACCAGGTCGTGAGGGAGAGAATGAGCTACTACGAGCAGGACCACGATTAGCAAACCCACGCGATCGCCAAAACCACAGCCACCACGACCACCACATGAAGCTACCAAAGCCGTCACACCAGAAGAGATGACAGGAGGAGAAGAGGATTGCAAGCGACGTCCCGCAGACAAGAGGAGAGCCTCAAGATCAGGCATACATGGGTTTCTCACGAGCTTGAGCAACAACAATGGTATGTTCATAAAGAGGATCAACGTTGTTCATAATCATAGCAAGGAGATCACAGTTAGCAACTGAAGCTCCTGCCAGAGCCAAGTTATCGGTAATCGAGTTAATACTATCAAGGAAATCAATGATGAAAGAGTCACCACGGGTTGTGCGAAGCAAGTCACTGCAATGGCTAAAACTATGCAATACACTAACCCCTCCATTTCATAACGAACTTCATATGAACCTGAATTGTCCAATTTCATGGACCAATCAATATCGGATTGAGTCCAAAATTTGGGGAACAACATAATGTTATGGGAGGAGACATTTAGTGGGTTTTGAGTGAAAACAAAGATAATTCGAGCTCTACATCAAGAAAGTGGTATGTGCAGAGGTATGTGTGCTGGAATTGTAGAAAAAAGAAAGAAAAAAAAGCGGTTGAAAAAGACGATTCTGATTCGGAGAAGCAAAATGATTTTCAAGAGCCACCCAAGTGTGATGGGCAGTGGTCTTGGAAGCTACAGTGATGATAACTTTATGGTGAAGAGAACCATTGAAGAGAGAGAGAACAAGTTGATCTTTCTGTACCCAATCATCATACTCTGGGTTGGGGATGAGAGACGGAGAAGCATATTCATTGGCCTTAGTCTTTGGGTCAGGGATGGTTGGAGGACACAGAGAAGTGCCATCAACAAAGCCAAGCAAGCGGCGGCTGTGAAGGACAAGAACAATTTGACAAGCCACATCGGATAATTATCATGCTCGAGACGAATGAAGATAACATGATGAATGCTAGGAAAATCAATAGAGGAGGAAGAAGCCATGGTTACCCGAAAAAAAAAAACAGGGAACAAGAAGATTAAGGATCGATGACTGAGTCTCAAGCTCTTGATACCATGAAAGGTTCTAAATATTCTCGATTATTTTCATTGAACAATTGTGTGATAATTATATACAATGCTTTGCTTGGTGTCTACACAAAGGATTTCCTATTCCAAGCACGAATCAAATCCTTAAGAGACAAAGAATGTATACAGCAAATCTATGAAATAAATATAAATAAAACAGGAAATAAATCACGTCTCATTATTTGGTACTTGATTGAATTAATGGGGTTTGCAAATTCATTTTCGTTGTAGTCAAACATTTAAAAGAGAGGTGCTGTTGATTATTAACAAACGAAACAACTTGCTAAGTAAACTAGCCGCCATGGCTTCACAGAGAACACAATAAAAGAAAATGATTCTTGCATTTGCAACAGTTTCTAGTTTTGATTTCAAATTCTAAAACATCATGGTTGGACAATGAGATTATGCAGAGGGGAAAAATGTAATTGAAACTAGAATTTGCACACGCAAGGAAGAAGGCTTGACGAGTTAAAAGCCTAACTTCCCATGATAAATATATGAGTGGCGGACCCAAACTTTCATTCATCTGGGGGCTTAAAAAAAATCCAACCAATATATAGCCAAACAAAAAATATTTGGGCTTAAAATGAACTTGGTGACTGAGTTCTCCACAAAATTATAGAATGAGTGAACCTGGGATCTCTATTCTTCTTTTATAACATAGGGTTTTTCTTTTTTAATATAAGCTTTGGGCTTGTATATATGAGATGGGCCATGTGGGGGCTCCACCTAAGATGGACCTTAAAAAAAAAATTTAAAAATGTAAGTTTTAGTGGGATTATATGGCTGCAACTTTTTTGTAAGTGTGGGCAAGTGCCCACAGTAGTCCTTCATTGTGTCCGCCAATAAAGAAGACGAGAGCTTGGAGCAGATGAAAAGAGCTTGAGGATGAGAGAGTTACATCTGACTTGCTTTATGCATTTGGGTTGCTTGCTCAGGATTCGGGAAGGTCATAACAATGGAAGGAAGAAACTAGAAGACCGTTAATGGGGAGTAATTGATCACTTATTTGGAGTTACAAAGGAATGCTCCTTTGCTTCTTCATTCATATCACCTCCACATGTTCTAGCTATGTCATTTGACAAAATATTTGCTAGCTTTGAGATCCCATTTGAAATATTTTTTTTTTAGCATCTTTCATATAGAGATGGGCGATAACATACTAAATTCACACACATTATACCAATGCTATGACTCGAACCCAGAACTTTTCCTTGAGAACAATTGCTCGAAGCCATTTGATTTCAGTTTAGAATCTTAGTGCAAATACGGACACCTCTCTCTCAATTCCTATAATAATGTTGATGATTTGGGATGGGAGAAGCGCTTAAACATTATTATGGGAAATTGGAAATTGCGAGAGGCCTTGTAAATCATATTGCAAGAGATCTTGAAAGGATCTTTTTCTATTTTTTTTCTTTTTTGGTTGGAAATCTTTTACTATCTTTTAAACCTATATCTATATGCAAGAAGGGTTTAAGCTCAAGTGAGCAAAACCTAAATAACTAGATGCTTAAGGCCCAAGAGCATCAAACCGATGATGAAAAGCTCCAAGCTTTTTGTTGGGCATGTACTCGTAGATTAACTTCCTTTCATCTCCATGAATACAACAGCCCAAAAGCAAAACGAAATTCTGGCAATCAAAACTACTTTATTTTTTAAGTGAAATTCTAAAATGAGGCCTCCATATATAGACCTTAGAAATGGACCACAAATCTCTCAAAATGTGTATTTGATAATGAAAGAATTTGACAAGATCAAAATAATCCAACGGCTAAAATTAGGTCCTCATTTGAAGTCCATATATAGGGACCTTAATATAGAACAACTCCATTCTTGAACTCTTCTAGACCATTTCCTGGTTAATGGATTGATAGTCGACCCTTATGCAATACCCAAAGCCCAATTCATCCAACTTGGGCTTGCTCTAAACAAATCTCAGCCCAAATTTGTTTTGCGTGTGTGTCTCTATATATATATATATATTAACAGTCCTGATCTCTTGGACTACAGGGGTTCAAGAGATTTGTGGTCACTCACCGTTGGATGTAAATTCAATGGTTCACTCACTCTTGCACTCATTTTTAAAAAAAAATTTGAATCATTGAATTTATATCCGACGGTGGGTGACCACAAATCTCTTGGACTCCTGTGGTCCAAGAGATCGGGACTGTATATAGTAATATAAGAGATAGCCTAAACTACAAGAGATAGAAAAAAATTTCACACACACTATCAAAATGCCATGAAAGCACCTAAAACTAGTGGTCTGTAAATTAATATTTTTTTCCACGGTGTTTTGCGTATGTGTATTGTACTGGCAAGTATGATAGAGAAATTGATTTTCGGTAACATGAATTGAAAATTCACTATTGTCCTTTGAAGAATGGCAATAATTGAAAGAATGCATTGAAAACTTGGAATGTCAGTCATGCCATTGAGGTTTTTTATTTGGGTGTAAAAGCACTCTCCCTAGTACCCAGCAGATTTTGAAATTTTCATTTTTCCCCTTGAAACAAAAACCAATACGATATAGAATTTTGATAGGTTTTTTTAAGTTGAAATTTTTTTAGCTTTCTAAACTACCATAATCTATGGAGCGGAGAATTCAAATTTGGGTGTAAGTGATGTAGAACATATGGCAGAAGCAATCGAAGAGGAACTAGAGAAACGCGTGCATAAGGGTTAATCAGGCAAACTGTAAATTTGGGCTTTGAGCTCAGAATTAAGCCCATGATCCGTCGATTCGAAGAGAATGGCGTCACGAGTAAAACTCATCACTCCACCATGACGTATGGGCTTTTTCGGACATCCAGAGTTACATGCTCTAGGCTAAGGTTTTAGCCAATTTATTACCACACTATGTCAGCAAAAATGCAGACTCACATCTTGCTCATGTAATTATTTAGCTTTAGTATTTTACCATAAACAATAAACCATATATGAGTATATTCAATTAGCGCATCCATAAATGGCTCCCTAAACCACCTTTTTAGACAAATTTTAGGGAGGATTTAGAAAAATACAACTCCAACCATGCTCCCTATTCACCTCCTAAAATAGGGAGACCTCTAGGAGCTCCTAAATCTGAGGAGAGAGAAATGACTCCTAGTGATTCCCTATAATTTAATGTTGCTTTATTTAATGAATATTTCAAACCTTTAATTAATGTTAATTAATTTTTATATTTTTTTTAATAGAGATGGACCAATTAAAAAAGAGTTATAGCATTTATGACTAAAGGTGGGCATTTCATCTGAATTATCCGCATATCGACCGTACCGTACCGACAGTTTGGTTTGGTTTGGTTAAATAATTATTTTTTAATTTTAATTTAATTATTCCGATCCAATCCGTACCGAAATGTTTGGTTTGGTTAATGGAAACAAAATTCCTAACCCGATGTAAACCCGTACCGATCCGATATTTATACTTATTTTATTATTTAAATACAAAACAAGAAACCAAAGATAAATACAATCAGCATTTTGTATCACTCCTTTATCACTACTATATCACTTCTTTCTCACCATTGTATCACTGCTTTATCACCATTTTATCACTGCTTTATCACTACTGTATCACTTCTTTATCACCATTGTATCACTTACTCGGGTACTGTAGCATTTTTTGGTCAGAGAGGAATTTATGAACTTCCTATGTTTTCTAATTTCGACCTTTGTCCCGTTTTTTACTTGTAACTTTCCAACTGTTGATCCAAATTTTATGTTCTTTATATGGTTGGATTCAGCATGAAAAACTAAAGAACCCAACGGGGAACAAATGTCAACATCATTTACATAAATGTAGAGAATTCAATAAAAAGAACACTCAAAGGTTCAAACAACAAACACAAGTGGCTCCTAGTACATCTTGAGCACATATTGAATGATATAGTGACTAAGTTATTTGATTTCATACTTGGATGAATTAGACCATTGGATTTTTATATTTTACAAGGATAATTTGGTGTATTTGTTCAAGAACTTATGTTATGTGAAAGTATTATAAATTGTATTTTTATTAGTATGTTTTTTATTACGGTATTACTGGTGTACAGGCCAATCCGAATCGAATATTAGGTTAACCGATCCGAAGTCTACCGAACTCTTTGGTTTGGTTAACAGATGAGAAAATGGTCTACTGAAGCCTTTGGTTTGGTTAACAGAAGAGCCTTCTACTGTTCCGAACCGATCTGTGCCCAGGCCTATTTATGACTCCCTAAACTAGAGAGCATGATTGAAGTTTAAATTTTATAGAGAGCTCCAAAAATAACTTTTATATATTTTTAGCTAAAATTTAACTAAAAAATAGAGAATATGATTGTGAATGTTCTTAGATTTGTAAATTGTGATACACGTAGGACTCAAAATTAAATTATGAGGCAATACCGAAGAAAAAGTAGAAATTTTGTGGGATGAATAAATATGTCCCCATTCAAATTGTTAGCCAAACAACTATTTAGATTTCTAGAGATATCCATTGTAGCTAGTGTTATCAACATTTTGATAAGGACAGTCAAAATATTTGGTACAAGGCTTGAAATACATGGTTAGCAGGAATCAGGAACGCCAAAACGCAATGAGTAATCTAAAATATATGTTGTGGCTGTAATCTAGCAAGGAAGAAGGATAAGAAGGAAGCTGCATTGAAATTTCCCCTTTTTGTTGGGACTGATGCAAGCAACCAAATCAATGTGAACGTTATCTCATCGACTCATCACCATCAAATTTAACTTTGAAATATTTTAACAACGAAGATTTAGTTTAAAACAAAAGTGCAACATCAACATGGTGCAATTATAATTTATATATGATGCAAACAAGCCGGAGAAGAGAAGGGCTGCCTATACTTTTGAATACACTTGCTAATCCAGTTGACGTATTTCAGATGTCACTATGCCAAAATTGACATTTAGAACGGATATTATCCGTTGCCTATATACCCAACCATGGTATTGGTGATCGATGCATATTACTATGTAATAGGCATGAGACATTATCCGTTGCCTTTATACATTTACGAATCAGTTCTTTCAAATACACCGATGTTTATGGTCCTAGTGCTGATTTTCTTGGGTTTTAACTTTATGTTTTTATGTATATATATATATATATACAATAAAAAGCAAAGAATTGTGAAACATTCAAAATACCAGAAAATGCCCTTGGTTAATGCAAATATTAAGAATTGAAATTATTAATTAAATGAGGATAATATGGTAAATTCACACTTTTTTATATTTGAAAAAATTTTAAAATTAAAAGAAAAATCAAATAATGGATCCTATTTTTATAGAACATAACTACCCGTTATCTTTTTGAATTTCGAAATAAATTTAAATTAAAAATAAATATAAAAAAAAAAAAAAAACCACTCGCAGGCTCGAAAGGATAGTACTATATATTTTATACATATTCCAATTGTTAAAAAAAACCTCTCGCACACATAATATAAACGTGATTGTAGGACAGTACTATATATTTTGTACATATTCCAATTGTTAACTGTGGTTTTTATTTTTTATTTTTTATTTTTTGGTACTTTTTTATGGTCATATATTGCTTTTTTTTTTTTTAAATACAATATGTGTTAGTGTATTTTATCTGTTATATAGAATTTACTAATGTCTCATGGCTAGACTACCAAATATGACCAACATGTAACGATTGATGAAGAAAATTGAATCGTTAATGTAACGTTGTTAGATTGTTAATTACAATATAACGATGTCTTTGTGTGAGAATATGTATACCAAAAAGAAGAAGAAAAAGAAGAAGAAGGGAGAAGGAAAGGTTTTTGGTTTTCGCTTATGATTTCTGCAGGAAGTTGTAACCTCTCAAGGATGGAATTATCCTTTCATGATATGTTGTACCACTTATCAGTAAGTTTTGTCCTGTACATGATAAGTTTATGGTTATGTGTATGTGCACTTCTCTATAAAGACGTATTGTATAAACCCAACGTTATCATCATGATCATCATATTCCACCAAACAAGTGAGTCCTTTGTACTGAAAAAATAACATATATGGCTCGATGAAATCATATTATAGGCTCATGAAATGGTAATGATGTTATTTACTCATATTATAATATGTGAATTAGTAATATCACATGATTGTGTGACGCTATACTTAAAAAATTTCAATCCATTCTCGTGTAGTAAGTTTGTTAAAACTAAAAAACTAAAAATAGACAACAACAAAAAATAAAACACAATTGTGTTTATGACCGTAAGTTATTTGTCATTTAGTCAAGAAAACAAAGCATGATTTTTATTATGGCTAATCTGTAATTTCCTCTCTCCTTAAAGTTTGTAACTTTATAGACTCGCACCAATATGCATAAGATCCCCAAGATCCCATGCAGCTTCCAGGAAGGAGAAGCTCATCACAGAACCAAAGAAAAAGAAAGAAGAAGTTGCCTACAGTTAACAGGAGCTACCAAGAAAGTCACACAAAATAATTAAATTCATAATTTCCTCATATATTTCTACCTCACTCACTCATCAATAAATAGCCCCCCCTCCGGCCTCCATATCCTCCACCCCCATCTCTCAACAACTTCATACAAATTAGTTTGGAATACTTAAATTAGCCAAACCATGATATCGTTAGATCATCACCACATGATGAGCGCAGTTGAATTTGTGGACTATTTTCCGTCCATGATCGCGAGGCTGGGAGAAGAAGGGTTTATTGGGGAGCTCTGCAATGGGTTTGTCTTGCTGATGGATGTGGAGAAGGGGCTCATCACCTTTGAGAGCTTGAAGAGGAACTGCGTTGTGCTGGGCTTGCATGACATGGGAGATGATGAGCTTGTGTGGATGTTGATGGAGGGTGATTTGGATGGAGATGGAGCCCTCAGTCAGATGGAGTTTTGCATCCTCATGTTTAGGTTAAGTCCAGGTTTGATGGATGGATCTAAGCAGCTGTGGAAGGAAAACTTTGATCATCCTCCTCATCATCAAGTACATGTAGGAGGCTTCCAATGATCATGTCTCTTGTCATATCTTGTTTAATTAATAACTTTGATCCAGTTGTATCAATGCAATGTTCTTTGGTAATTCAATCAACTGGAAGATCCATCTTTATTTTCAACCATGTGATATGCGTATTTCAAGTACTTTTTTGTCATGTAATTGATCAAACCCATATTCTATGTAAATCAAGTACGCAAATGGTTTAGGTATATAGCTTGGTGTTGTGATTGGTGGTTGTTTTCTCTTAAGTGCAGTGGCAGATTCAAGTGTGTTGGAGAATGTGATTTGTGGAGGAACGTTCATGTGCTAATGTGTTTCTGATTTTTGGGGAATTTCTATTTTTAGCAAAGATCGGTGGGTCTCTATGTGCAGCAATGCTTACCTGTGTGGTGGTGGTGTATCCCCTCCTTTGTGGCCATTATGGTGCAGTCTCCGTCCCCTTTGCGGGTGATGGTGACTTTGTGTTGTAATTTGGTTTGATTTTGTGATAGGGAAGATTATTGTACTAGACTATACTGGTTTTAAGCTAATCTTCCCTGTGTTTGTGGTAATTTGTTCTTGTGATATGTGTATTTCAAGTACTTCTATGTCATGTAATTGATTATACCCATATTCTATGTAAATCAAGTACGCAAATGGTAGAAATTAATGCACTTGGTTTCTCAATATTAGTTTACATGGTGAGGGGTTTAAGCTTTTAATTTTTATGTTGTTTTGGTTAGATCTCTTGTGTGTTGGTCTTTTGTGGGTTTAATAAAGACTCTGTTTAACCGAGTTTAGATTTTTAGTTCTATACACTGATACACAACATCTCAATGGAGATTAATTTTTCACCATTTGATGGCCCTATGCATTGAGAACATACATGAAAATCATTTGAACCATGAGAGAAAGCAACTTTCAAGAAAAGTTTTGTAATCTAATTAACTTTTCACATGATCTCGATAATTTCAATAATGGATCCATCAGAGCTTGAATCTCCCTCCACACAAGAAAAGTTTGTATCTCCCTCCACCAGTAACCAAAAAGGAAAAAGCTAATGCAAAATCCCCTCTCCTTTTGAGTCCACATGTTCAACCCAACTTGTTATAACTCTGCAAGACTCGTGTGATATTTTGTTTATAAAGTAAACTTATAGGAACTAGGGCTATGAGTTTCCTTCACTTTACCTTGACATGTCTTTTCTAGTAGGAATATTGAAACCCACCTCACTATCTTTTTTTCAAAAATCAACCTAAGATGTGTCAATATGTTGAACTCATTCGCTATCAATTCATAACTCAAACTAATTTTTTGATAACCTATTTTATTTTTTTTATTTTTTTAAGAAACACTATTTTTTTTTTCTTTCTATGTTATCTGTGGTTGATAATTTTTTTAAGACAATGGAATCAAATTTTGGAAATTTACACCTTGATTAACGGCTTTGGGGAAAAATGACAAAAGTACTTTTTCTTGGGTTTAGATCAATGGACTTTGGCAGACTAGAAGCACTAAAAAGATTTGTGGATTTGGAAGCGGACGTGAGTTATTTATGAATTAAGGCTACCCACAAAAAGTTGAGGCGTTAAGTCCTTGGTTTTACAGTCCTTGGCTTAAATACAAATAAATAAATAATATAAAATTATGTTATCCCTTTCAGTCTGCTTCAAGGTAGGGTTCCCAATTGCCCAACATGAAACATACATACAAAATAATTGGATATTAATTACATATTACTACTTAGTTAAATAACATCTTTTTTTTACCGATTGAGGAGAGGGGTTTATATAAATATTTATTAAGTGTATGTGAGTTTCGAACTTCTGCTCATATAAGTGGAGATGGAAGAGTTCAACCAACTGAGCCATATCCTACTGACAACTATAGGTAACGCTTTGTACATAAAGGTCGTATAATTATGAATATACAGATATGCATGCAACTTCCGAGAAGGAGAAGAAAGCTCTCTCCACGAAACCAATGTGGTTGCTAAAAACCCTCAACAAAAACAGAAAAAAAAAAACAAACAAACAAACAAACAAACCAAACCAAAAAAAAAAAAAAAACACAGAATATTAAGAAGGTTGGAAGAAGCTCCCCGATAAAACATTGCATATCGCCTGGGGCCTGGCCCTTTGGTCCCTTCCCTTTTGATTGTGTTGTTTGCTGCATGTAATTAATATGCATGTCATATAGTGATTAATATGGTTGGCCCCTCAGCAATGCCAGTATATATCGCCTTCCCTTTTCCTGGAAGTTCTCTCCCTCAATTTCGTCCACTTGCTTTTTGTCTAATTATTGTCTCTCTCTCTCTCTCTCTCACATAACACATCTTCCATATCTCATCTCACTCATCACTTTCTTCACTACCTTACAAGCTATGAATATGATATGATCAGCTACCTCTCATCTTTTTCAAGTGCAAATTTCCTCTTACAATAAATAAATAATTTACATATATATATATATATATAGGTGATGTCATGATGAGGTTATTGTTGTTGATATATTTCATTTGGTCATCGGATAAGTACGGGCATCATTTGGCCTGCGACCCATGGGTCGAAGTGGGTAGTTCGAGGTTTAATGGGCCAAAGTCGGTTTGGCCTGATGGTTAATTCCGTTCGATCCGACTCATTTTAAAATTAAACTGAATTGATTTGGTGGTATAATTCGATAACCCGATTATATTCTGAATCCGTTAACTCATTAAGTTAACAGAACCAATTTGGATCTTGCTTAATCTAATCTGATAATGATCCGATTCAATTTGATATAACATATATTTCAATTTATTTTATTTTATTTTCACTTACTATATATATATATATGCATATGCAACAATCTTGTGAATAAATAAAAATATTTTTCAATTATTTGTATATATGACATAAAATAATTCGAATCGGGTGATCGAATCCGGTATTGAATAATTTAACAATTTGGATATGGATCTAGTTGTTAATGATCCATCAGATTTTCAAATCGGATCAGGTCATAATTTTTTAAAATCGGGTCAGGTCGGATTTCAAGTGCTCCGCTCCATCTCCAACCTGTTTACATACCTAGGAGGGGTACATTTTCCCCTTATTTTCCCATTTTTCATGCAACCATTTCCCATGCCTGGACTTACCAAATATGGGAAAGCAATTGATTTACTATCTCCAAGCCTCCTTTTTCATAAACCAAACGTAACATGAAGGAAAAATACTATCAACATGCCACATATATGTGAGGCATGTATAACACATGAACAACATAATAAAAGTCATACATATATCAAGAAAGTCTGCGAGAGAAGCAGTTTTGTTAGGGTTTGGATAGCATGGGATTATGTCCATTTCATTTGCATGTGTATTGAACTCAAATTGTACATCAAAATCCTTACATTATATATAGAAGCGTACGTACTAGCTTGCAAGATGGATCCCTACAATCACAAGTTTTTAACAATAAGGAGCCAGTCGTGCTTCACTACTAATTATACTCTTAACACATAAGAAGAATTGAATTGACTCATCAAAACCATAAAAATAAAAATAAAATAATTTATACATGTGTTGAACGTTGAAATGTAAATGAATAAAATATTTATAATTATACCACGTCACCGTATTCCAGTTTCGTATAACAGCATCACACAGTATTAGTGTTACCATCACATATCCCCAAATTAACAAGTCTAAAGACCCCAACTTTTTGCTACAATTTTAACATAGAATGGGCCTTTAGAGCATTTTGCATTACTGGGCTCCTCCCACAACATCACAGTATTTACTGGACCAAATCTCACAAAACGTTCTTATTACAAAGAGAGGCCCAAGTTTCTTCCACATCTTTCTTTTTTATTTTCCAATCATCATACAATAATATGTCAAAAGAAAATTTTATCAATAGAAAATTTTCGAATGGGAAAATTTTGCATGCTAAATTATGGGTGGACCTTACTGCACATCACTAGCCATCACCTTCCTATTAAATTTCAGAAAAATGGGTTATTGGCCCGTTACTAGCAACATTAATATTGTTCTTAACTTAGTCATTTATAAAACTCAGTATGTGTGAAATTTTATCACAAAAAGTCTCGATGATATTAATAATGAAATTATTCATTATATATTATATTTTACTTAATTAAGTTTTTAATGTAAGACTTATATTTTTCAACACCTTCATATTTTTGGATTTTGGATTTATTGCCAAAGAAAAAGAAACATGCACCTTCCCCTCTGTCTTGATCCAGAGAACCTCTCTCTCTCTCTCTCTCTCTCTCTCTCTCACATATCTTCTTCAACCTTCCTCCATCTCACCGCAAACACTTCTCTTCCACACAATTCCAATACAATTCCTTTGCCCCACTAGTTTGGCTCGACAATTTACAACTGCCCATACCTCCACCTCCTCAGCAACAACGCCAAGATTTCCCCCACTATGTAATCATATGCTACCTAGGACCATCACGTGAAATTGCCATATCATCCATCATATGTCACAATAGCCTCTAGGACTATGAAACTAAGGTAATTAATTGGATATTTCGAATTTGATTAAAATTTACATGATATACACACTTATTAACAACGTTCAATCTCATTTAAAATCAGTATAAAAAACACACGTAAGTTAGACCAGTTGATTAAAGTAGTGAACCAGCCTCACAAATAACATAATTATAAAATGAAAAATTTGTTTAACTTGCCATTAAGAAAACGAGTAATTTTTCTCATTTCTTAATGGAAGAAACTAATACCGTTTTATCTAGTAAATAATCCTTTACTAATGAAAGAAATTAATTTTGTGTATTATATTTATATATATTCCTTAGGACATGGACACAATACCGCCATGACCCCAACCCTTTCCCTGCCCATAACCTCATGGGCCCCCCCTAATATTTATCTCAATATTTTTTTCCCTATTTTATATTAGACTAAATAAACCAATAATATCTCCCTATCCGCTAAAATAAATGGATTAAAAAAACCAAAAGATGAGGCCAAATTATTATTATTAATCATTACATTAAGACGGAGCCGAAAGCCGAGGCATGGATAGAATTAGGTATGGGTCTATGGGCCCAAGCCAAGGTAAACATCCGTAAGACGTAGCCCACGTGGGCGTCACGTGTCCTCAAGGCCCCTTGTGGCGTGAGACCCATCCACGTAGGCGACACTTGAAATCCGGAGGTGCCCACAGGTTGTACTGTGGGTCCGCCACGTCAGCATCGAATCCAAGGAAAGAAAATATCTGGACTGAGCCCGGTAATTGCTCCAAGACACGCAAACTTTCGCTCCCCAAACTATGCGACACGTGGTGCTCTTGGGTCGATGCTGGCTTTGTAAATTTGTAGTGGCAGGCCGAGTATATAGGATTGTAGGGGAGCGCACATACCATTCCAACTCGTCCGCCAACAAACTATTGCCACGCGGAGGACGATGCGTTCTCACGTGCTGATCACGTGAGCTTTGTATGAGTGGCGTGGGTTAAACTGAATTTGAAATGCGTGGACCTCAGTGCAGGATATAAAAACTAAACGGCCGCGGGGCATGTCGTAAAGAAGAAGCTAATAACTTCGAAGGAACTGGTGAAGATATTTTCCCAATTTGCTTCATTCGCCGAAGAAAGACGCAAATACCCCTGATCCCACTGTCGCAGGCACTACAAAGTTAGGGAATTAAATCTGAAATAAAGGGCTGTTTCCGTAACCCATTGCAACGCTGCAAGTTCTCCCATATATCTTGCTCTGCTCTGCGGTTGAGAGAGATAAACGAAGAAGCAGAAAATGAGAGAGTGCGAGCTGTGTGGACTGAGAGCTCGGATTCACTGCGAGGCGGACCAGGCGAAGTTATGCTGGGACTGCGATGAGAAAGTTCACGGAGCCAATTTTCTGGTGGCGAAGCACCCGAGGAACCTCCTCTGCCATGGATGCCAGTCGCCGACTCCATGGATGGGCTCGGGACCCAAGCTTACGCCGACCGTCTCGGTATGTGAGATTTGTGTCGAAAGGCGTGGAATTAAGTTTCAGCGGCACGAGGATCAAGAAAGCGAAGCAGAGAACGAAGACGATGTTGATCTTGATGATGAGGAGGAGGATGATGATGGTGGTCATGATGGTGAAGATGTTGATGATGATGCTGATGATGATCATGATGATGATGAGGATGAAAATCAGGTCGTTCCGTGGTCTAGTTCGCATTCGGCGGCGGCAGAGCCTCCGCCTGCGGTGAGTTGTTCGAGTAGTGAAGAAGAAGAAGAGGAGGAGGAATTTTTGGTGGTGTCGAAGCGAATGCGAGAGAATGCGGATCCAGATTCTGATTTGGGAGGCGACGAAACGTCGTCGTTGGCTTCGCTGAGGCTGTTGAAGCGAGCGAGACCGGGCGAAGAGAACCGTTTACTGAGTGAGAGATCAAGTGAAGCGGAGTTAAGATCAACGGCGATCGTGAGCTCAATTGAGAGTCTTCAAAATCAAACGGACGTGATCAGCGACGGTGATGATCAGGCGTCCGCCGCGGTCCTCGGGATTTGCGAACCCAGAAGAGATGGTCAGAGCCGTTGATATTAATTCATTTTAAATTCCTAACCACACAATACATAGTGCTAGTTGTTGGATTGAATGTTGATATTGTCCATAATAACCATATGAAATTAATATTTGACCCCTTGATTTTCCAATCAATGTAAGATTAAGATTCGCTCCAATTTAATTAATGTTGACATTTTGGTGTGTATTTGCAAAATTAAGTCTCAACCTCAGAAATAAAATAATTTATATGTGGGTGGGGGCCTCAGTTGATTTTTTCAAAAATAAACGCGGATTGAATGTATGGAGATGGAGAAGATGTGGTGGCAGTTGATAACTTGTGGAACTAGTGGTCGATGGGATAGCCAAACTCCTCCTTATTTTAATGTATGGTATGAGGAGTAGGAGGAGGAGGAGGAGGCTTGTTTGGTGAAGAAATAGAAATGTTTTATTTGTGTTGGTTGAGCTTTTGACTTATTTCAATTCTTGGAGGATATAATATTATTTGGCTTTTAATTGTCACTACAGTACTAGTTGCGTATGTTGTGTTCTTGCGAGGAACATGCATACATGATGCATGAGTTGATGAGGCAGAGCCAGCCAGCCCCAACATGTGAAAAGAAGAATGAGTTATGCTAGCATCAGTTGTTCACGTAATACGTGGTTATGAGGCGTATATGCATGTGAGTTTTATAATTCATTTGTTATTTATAATCACTTACGTGCACGTGAATGACTGATGTTAGATCTTCTTAAAAAGAAGATAAGCTACCGTTCTTGTCTAGAAATTCGAATCTGAGTCTACCATGATATCATACTTTTTCCATGAATTGACAGGGTAGACCCAAGACCCAATTCTCAAGGAGATTAGATAAGATTAATCTTAATCGCCCTATTCTAAAGCAAATAGCTTATGCGTTCATTGTCAGTCAAACTTCAAAAGGATGTGATTGAGATTTGATTTTTCACCACACATCCATGTTGAAAGACTAGGTTGTGTGTGATGCAATGCAAGTTGACCAACAATTTGGGCAACGTCAAGAGACAAAACCCAAATGCAAAAACGAGTCGTTTTTCGAAAATAAATTAGTGAATGGGGGAGAAGCCTTTACTAACCAACAAATCCCTATGATCATATCCAAATGGGATATGGAATAAGGGCTCGTTTGATTCATGAGAAATGAGATTTGGAAATGATAAATCAATTGCTTTTCTATGTTTGGTAACTCCAGGCATGAGAACGTTGACTGACCCATAGGAAAGTAAGGGGGAAAGTGAAGTCCCTCCCAACTTGGATTTTGTTTTCCCTCCTCATGGAAAAATTTGAGAAAATGAGCCAATATTAAATAAATAATTTTCATGACCATTTTGTCCCCATTAACAATTTAGAATTACAATATATCATTATATACATTTTTTTTATTTGATTTAATATTGGTATAATTGAAAATTTATACAAACTTTGTTTTCTATTCTTACTCAAAACAAACGTAGAAAATGAAATAAAGTGATATTTCTAGGTTACTTTCCGAGCATTACCAAACGTGAGAAAAGAATCTTTCATTTCCCATCCCTTGAAAAATGACATGGAAAATTATTTCCCTTCAAATTCATTTCATGAATCAAACGAAGCCAAAGGGTTTGTGCACAAAAGATGGAAGGTTGTGTGATATTGAGGGCTTGAGAAGGTGCATGTATATTTGCATACATTCAAATTCAGTTGATAAGGATGCATTTGGCATGTAGCTCTTTGTTTCCACGTACCATCATGCTTTAACCAATTTGCTTTCATCCACAACATTCACTCTACCATACCATGAGTCATCTAAAAACTGTTACGGTTAGTCACCCACACAAATATGGGTAATCTTTTACCATAGATCTGAATCCTACAAACTGAGTCACTAACTACCCCAGTATTTTACCTTCGTCACAACATCCAAAATCCAATGGCATTTAGCTTTTTCCTCATGGAGAAGGGCAGCAAATTCACTGGTTTTTCAGGAACACAATTACTTGTTCAAGAAAATGGAAAAGAAGAAAGAAAGAGAAGGAAGTTCCATTGTCAAATCATGGACACGAGAAAAATGAATGGCTTCAAAATATTACGCGGTCCAAATTATGGTAGAAAAGAAAGTACCTTTTCATACCAAATGATTTAGGGTTGTCTAGCCATACAAATTAATAAACATGTCTAGCAATTTCTGATGAGAAAATTATTGGACACAAAAAGATCTAATAATTAAATTTGCATACTAGCAAGCAACAACAAGCACATCCTTGAAACTAAAGGGAGACAAATGAGTCACAAAGCAATCGAACAAAGTAGGAAAGGCCTCACAGAATCCCATAAACCTCATTCACCATACAAATAGCATCTTCAATCCTCCCAGAAATTCATACGTTTGAGAAAGAGCTGTTGGAGAGGAGAGAAAGCAGTCTTGACTCCTGCAGTCTGGGCTCAACGTGTCAGCCAATCCCAGTTGACTCAAACTTCTACACAAACTGCACAATTTAAAACCATGTTGACTTGGTCACACTCTACATAAACACCACAAAATTGAACACAGACGAAGCAGCACCTATTTTGCATGAAAATCGTGAACAAAAATAAATGAAAGCTGCAGGAAATGTACAGAAAGAAAAGGCACCAGTGTTTACGAATGTGTGTGATTATGTCTACGTGGATACAAGCTCTTACACAACAAAATACAAAAGTATCCAAAACAATTGAAAAATGTGTGTCGCGACAATAGTGCAGCAACATATTATGATCAAGCAAAAAGAGAGATTTAGCACAACAAATGCTTACCTGTACTTGAGAGGATTCAACTACGACTCGGAATACATACTAAGCATCTGCACAAAACAAACAAATATAGTGTCATGAATACATAAATTATCCAAAGATTCACTCTATAGATCAGTATAAAGTTCAGAACCCAAAAATAAAGAAAAGAACATCCACAAACAAACACTTTTCATATGATTACGTAAACTGTACATTAAAATGTCTCCACTGCACTAACCAGTACAGAAGAGACATGTCCCATAGCTCATAAACCTATTAGAATAAAAACTAACAAGAAGACAACAAACTGTACACATGAGCTGATATCATGCAAAAATTCTATATTATAAAGATTTGCTGCTACTTAAAACAAATGAAAGCATATCATTTATTGTAAAATATGTGTGAAACAGTACAATGCATGTCAATGTCGTAATCCATTGCTGGATCAACTAGTATAGAGTGAAAAAATTTAGAAAATGTTCTAATTTATCCATCTTGGGTACAGATTACAAAGGTAGCACCACCCTAAACACATTCACCAAAGATTCATGGGTACAGGTACAAAATGTTCTCAGGGAAATGCAAAAAGGTAAAACAAGAGGAAATTCAAACCCCATTAAGAATAACCATTTTGACAAAATTTCGTCACTTTGAGAATTTCCTTCCAGAACATTTTATTACCTGATGACGTGATATGAGTCATACAGTCACATCAGTTAAACTTACTGACAAAACAAACTCTTATGTTCTGCTTACTATAAGCCAGCAGCACTTCTAGAAGCCAATGATTGTGCGTGCGTACCTATCCTCTTTAACAACCACAGAGGAAGAATTTGGATCACCAGAAAATTAATTTATCACTTTCTATAGGTGCAAAAAGATGTGGTTGGGCCCTGACAACTAGACATGTAAAGAACAGCAAACCTACAAACCTACTTAGTGTTTTATTCTTAACCATTATACATGAACCCTGATTAGGTCCATGAGCAAAGCCATTCGTCTCAAAATAGTATCATGGGACTATCCAGCAGAGTGGGAATACAAGGGAGCTACCAAACTATGAGCAGCAAACTAGTTAAGTAAGCATTGGCCTCTTCTTAGCCAACTGAACCTACAACTAAAGTTGCCAGCAATGTGAACAACCTCCTTAGCTACTGAATCTTATACAGAACATAGACCTATGCAAGATGCGGTCTAGGAAATGACCAACTAGCAAAATAAGTCGTATTTGCAAATGAATATTCCCAAACACATGATAAATATGCAAAAAATTTCAAAGTTATACCGCTTTTGGCATGGGGAACATATTCTGACATTTAATGATAGCGAGAGGTGGACTTGCTTTTATTTAGACGAAGCATCTGGCAGCACTACCAAAGGGTAAAAAAATTCCAAACAATAGTTTTTCTTTGCAGAAAAAAGAAAAGGATATTCTCATAGGTAGGATATTTTAGTGATAAAGCTAACCAGACCAAATCTCATGCATATAAGGATCGTATATAGAATTTCATACAGCTTATAGTGGAGATTGGAAAGACCAAGCAACTCTAAAAGTAAAACAAACTTAAATACATGCTAATCTAGTTCAAAATATTCTTTTCACATTCAAAGAACCTCATGATGCTTCAGAGAGCAGCCATGAGTTGTGAACATTGCAAAATATCAAACTTTGCTTAATCAACCTTGGTTCTGAAAATCCATAATATATACAATAGAAACGATTTGCAGTTCACAATACTTCGGAAGCAAAACAACAATGAGGAGCACAAGCCCTCACCTGATATAATAATTTCAAATTTCCCTTTGCAGAAAGTTAGATTGCTCATCTAATTGCATCAGTAACTCCTAAACAGAAAAAGTTCCCATTTGTAGCTCTAATATCAGATATATGAAACAATCATACACCCCCATTGCTACCAACAGACATATGCATATGGATGTAATGTGCGCCAATCATACCCAACATGATATAATCGCCAGTTAAACAAACTAAATCCTAATCAATTAATAAAAGAGACCCAAATTTGAAGTTACTAGCAATTGAATCAGCGAAAAAGCCCTAACCTTTTTTATGCTCGTCCTTTACCACTGGCTTGATCACGGCTTCTTCCTCCTCATCCTCTTTAACCGCAACAACAGCAGCAGGAGCAACAGCAGAACCACCAGCACCGGCACCGGCACCATTGTCATCATCTGGAAACCGTACAACAACAACAGGGCAAACACAGTGATGAACGCAATAATCGCTCACACTCCCAAGCCTACCGTCATTCCCACGCTTCGCGGCACCAACCCCTCTGCTCCCCATGATCACGGCACTGAGCCCTAGCCTCTCGACCTCCAAGCACAGCCTCTCCTTCATGTCATGGTCCTTAACGATGTGGATCTTGAAGGGAATCTGAGCCTCCTTCAAGGGCCTGGCGAGATCGGCGGCCTTGGAAGCAGTGAAGGCATCAAAGTCATTCTCGAGCTTCTTCTGCTTGACGGAGTCGTTTAAGGCGTGGTTGTCGACGAAGTCAACGTCGTCGTTGGTATTGATGGAGAGGTCGACGGAGCCCCAGTCGGCGCCGAATAGGACGGAGGTGGGGCTCACGTGGAGGAGAACGACGGCGTCTCCGGGGCGGATGTAGTGGTCGACGGCCCAGCGGACGGCATGGGCGCTCTCGTCGGAGAGGTCGACAGCGACCCCGAGCTTTCGGCGGGCGCCGGCAGTGGGGGTGGGAGTGGCGGCGGAGCCTGCGGATGAGGTGTGGTGACGTGGAGAGTTGGGGTGGTGGCGTGGGGAATTAGGGTGGTGGATTCTGATGTGGGGGAGTTGGGGGTCCGATGGGTCTTGGGGTTGCGGGGACTGAGGATGATTCATTTGGGTTTTTGCAGAGGTTTCAGGTTTTTTTGTTTTGTTCGGTGTTCGTTTGTTTGGATAGTCGGAAAATGAAAAGGAAAACGGATGGGAAAGTTGGGAAGTGACGAGAGGGAGAGTGGAGATATGGGCTTAAATCCTTATCATCATTTATTATTATGCGCATATGCCAAAGTCCAACACAGACAGAATGACACTTGTTTTGTTTCTTTCCGCTTTCCTTTTTCTCTTTTTTCTATTTGAGATGAATGGGCTTGGATTCAGATTGTCTGGTAGATTGAGCTATGGCCCAATTTTTGCTTTAACTCAACATCATTAGAATAGAACCCAATTTGTAGGCCCACCAGCTATATTTCAGTTCGCATTAAAGGAGGGGAGTCATTGTATGGTGCAATAATTCTATTGTGAGGTCATATCTCTTAATCGTTAGATCAGACTAACCAATTTCATCCAACGGTTAAGAGATAGGACATTACCTAAGGGCCATATATAAGGCATTCACTACAGAATGACTCTTTTGTGGTGAGGGTGTCATATAAGGATCATAGATATGGACCTTCATATTAGCCACATGATTTATCTGAATAGTAACTTCACTTAAGTTTAATGAAATGATCATATGACTAATATGGAGGTCCGCATGAGGGGTCTATGTATGGCACTCTCACTATAGAATTTTATTCCTGTAAGGAAGTTTGGATCCTAATTCGAATCATGTTATATGTTTCATAAATAAATAAACAGACTAAATTGTAGCAGTGGTATCTGAATTATATGTCGATATGCATTTTCACTCTTGAGGGTCAATAATAGTTTATGTGGCTTCCCTGTAAGGTTTTGCATTGCACTATCGGTCATTTTTGTCGATTTCGAATTTTTTTCTATTGAATGTTAGGGAAAATGAGGAATATTACATGATGAAATTACAAAAAATAATAAATAACTAAAAAATGAGAAGAAAAACATATAAGGGGAAGATTAGGGAATGAATCAGTCAATAATGAGGTCGGGGAGATCGAGGAATGAGTCACTCGATAGGGATGTTGGGGAGAAAGGGGGCTAGGTCCAATTTATAATGAATAAGATGTCTTTTTTCTTGGACATGAACAATGGATATGGGCACCAGTAAATTTAGGAATTTTTTTGCGGAGGTGCACTTTTCAAAGGCACAAGACTTGATCCATGAATAAATTTTTATAAAGATTTAGAATTCTCTATAAATAAATAAAAGACTTGATGTGGTGGGGACGTAAAAAAATAAGGATATGAATATGATATTTTATAAAGACTTTTTTATTATTTAGCTAAGATGTTTTGTAAAGACTTGGATGGAATTCTCTCCAAAAAAACACAAAAAGAAGACCTTGCTGTTGAATTTGGGTCGATGGCTTTTGCCATTGGAACTTGGATGTTTTGTATTAAATCATTAATAATAGTATATAATACTGATTATGACGAAGTGCATGTCTGAGGGCACTTTGGCAGCAGGTTTCGTGGAATTAGGCCTTTTTTTTTTTTTTTGAGCTGGTCCAAAATGAAGTCGTTAAAAACTTTAAATATATAAATATATATATATAAGCACTGTGCTACGCGCAGCAGCCCAACAACATAACAAAGTCACTAAGGCATTTCCTCAAGCAGTTTGTGGGCACGTGCACCTCCTTACACCTCTATGAGACCACCACTGGATATGGACACTTATATTAACTTAATTGCGGTGAATGACCTAAGCTCAATCCCATCTTAATACAACTTTATAAATTGGAACTTAAGAGTTAAGGATCTAACCCAATTGGTCCCACCTATTAGTATAGTAGTCATGTTGCCGGAGACCCCCAAAATCAAGTCCAACTTGGTGATACAAGTTTCCAAATCAACTATCAAACAAGTTTTTGACAAAAGACCCAAAAGAAGATGGTTTTTGAGATAGGCTAGCTGCGGCCAAAATGTGATCAAGTTTTTGGCATCTTACTAATCTTTCCCAAACCATAAGCTTTGGTTGCTTGAGTGCTTGGGGGCCCTAAACATACATGCATTTATCCTGCGAAAACAAATTTGAAGTTTAACCAAATATCAAAATGTTTAAATTGACATGTACTGACTTTCTTGCTTGGATTGATAAACAAATAAATTTTTAAGTTCATATATTAAAAAAAATTCTATCTAAATAGTTGCTATTTCTAAAATCATGAGAGAGTAAAAGTTTTAAGAAAAAATAAAGAAAAGAAAACCATGTACGTACCACATCGCCACCATCACAAACTCTACCACCACCGCCTTAGAATTAGCAGCGCCTTTCACACACTTAGAATGAAGTCTTTTACTCCATATCTTGGCATATGATCAATGGGTCAAACTCACACATTGTGTTTAAATATTGTTTTGGTCAAACAAATTCCCACTAAAATCATGATATTTATATGTTCATACTTAACTTCCTGTATTGAATGAATCTAACATGTATATATATTTATAATTGCAGTATCTACAACCCAAATTCAGGTCAGTTGTCATCTGATCTTTTCCAATACCACCCTAAAGCTAGCTATTGTTCAATCAAATTAAACAGCATAAATATATAGATTAGAAAGGATTGATTATTTCTTTTTATTTTGTTAATTTCGAATAGAGAATTTGTGCCATATATCCATCAAGCTGCCATTGATTAACACTGGCAGGCAGCAAAGCAAAAGAAAAGAAATATTTATTAGACAAACAAAATAACCAAAAACAATAGAGCAAGAAAAGAGGAAGAGAAAAGGAAAACCTGGCCTATATATATATATATATATATATATATATATATATATATATATATGCAATGCAACCAATGAAATTAAAAGGGAGTCGGAAAAAAAGCTTCTTCCATCAGGCCATCATGCATATAGAATAGAGATAGATAGCCTTTACTTATAACTTGTACTGAGAGACTCCCTCCTACAGACTCTCTCTCTCTCTCTCTCTCTCTCTCACAGAGTGACCTGCCTGCCAGCTGCTGCCTGCATATTTATGTAATATCTATATACTCATTACACAGATTTGTACTGACCACACTGATCACCTGCTCTGCTCTCTTGTATATAGCCTGGTGTACCCAGCAGCAGCCACTCACTGGTTTAATGCAGACCGGTACAAAACCTGTCCTTAAACCAAGCTACGTTAATTAATATATACATATATATATATATATACACTCGTTTTGAGAAATTAATTGTTGCAATATTTGCTTTTGCTTACTTTTCTCATCAACCCCTTTCCACGTTTTTCAAAAAATACCACAACGTTTTGTTGACTCTCTCTCCCATAAGCAGAAAGGAGAGATGCCTATTCGTGTTTCAGCACCTAAAACCATACAAACTAACTCCAGAACAGAAAGAAAAAATAGAAAAGAAGAATTAATTCCCAGTTTAAAATTTAAAGAGAGCAAAACCAACAGTGAGTTGAAGATGATCAGGTTCTAGGGCTTTGATCATTTCCGCTTTCAAGTAATATATACAGTCTGTATGCTCAGAGCTTATACACAGTTTTTCTTTTCGTTCTTTTCAATAATATTCTCAACACATGAATTGAACATATAGCTATCTCGACCTCCAATGTAAAAGAAAAAGGTTAGCTCTTTTTTATTGGTCATCAAAAGAAAAAGGGTTGGCTATACAAAGGTTTCTGACCTAGTGACCATTAATATTACAAACAGTAGAATATTGGTCTATGCTGAAGAATCATAATTCGTTAGGACTCAAAATTCCGCATTGGAAAAATAGCATATCGTAAGAGCTCTTGGATATCCTTCCGTGAGCTGGTTTTTAAGAGCAAGTTCTACCCATAGACTCTTAACATAATTCTTATAGAAAATAAATATCCGTTAGGTAGATAATTATAAATCTTCGTGACAAGGGGATATGTATTGATGCCTCATTCATTAAGCAACTACAACATATATCTGGCTGAAAAACTTGAACAACTTTGGTTTACAGCAGTACCAAAATGGAATTGTAGCAATCAATTCTGGTCACATTTTTTCTTTCAAAAGATTACAAAGATGTGGGATCTCCCTAAATAGAGAGTTAACTAAAAGAACAAGATATATATATATAGAACTCAAGACTTAAATGAGAATCTAAAAGTAAGTAGAGAAAAAATAAAAGAAATTAACATAGATCCCATGAGAAATTAATAAGGGCAACTTGGATGGAATTAAAGCAAACAACTTGTGGAACAAACTTTGGAGACAGACAGAGCTAGCTTTAAACATGGATTTTAAGCTTGTATGGGAATTAATTTGGAGATGATATGTATGTCAGTTTAACTAACAAAAAAAGGGAAATCAAAAAGCTGTATCTTGGGTTCTTTTCCCGACATGCATTATAGATGAGCACAGCAAAAACACCAAAACAGACACCTTGATTTGCTTCTAAAATGAAAGCTTGAGTGACAAATCAACAGGATTATGATAACTGTCAGCCCCAATTCCATAGCCATAACTAGAAGCAGTAATATCAGAAGGTTCTTCATGGCTCCCCACTGAAACTGAAGCTTCTGCTGTTTGCCACATCTCTGGCTCCTTGGGACAAGTGCCTCCTCTCATCTCACTACTTTTGCCACCAGCAGCTGGAAAGAAATCATATTCCATGAAAATACCACCACCAGCTGAGCTCCCTTTTCTGTGCACTGCCCTAACCTCTACCCCCTACAAACCCAATACCAATCAAATTACATGAGCAATTCAGCAAAGCAGTATTTAATCAGTATATTCAATCAAATTTAAAAATGGGTAAATATATTCAGACTAACAAAAGAAAAGAAAATACATCAGTCTACCAAAGCAAATATATTCATATTAGACTCACATTTTTTGCTTCTTTTATATGTAAGATTAAACTTTATGCTTGTCCTACCTGATCATCATTGCGGTAGCCCGAGTGAGCTGTACTTCTCCCCACCACTTGGCCACCACCGGCTTCCGGGTTCAATCTGAGAAAACCAGAACAGTTGATTGGTAAACTAGCCTCAGATTTGCCACTCCTGCCGTTTAAGCCCATGTAATTCCGACTATTGAGCCTCTTCTTCTGCTACTCAAAGAAAAAAAGATACAAAAAGGTCAGCAAATTTAAGCGTAAATTGAAAAAAGACAAAACAAAACAAAAACAGTGGGAAAAAAGTGTATTAATGTAACAGTACTCATCAACTAATATATAGTTACTCGGTAAACTTTGTCTTAAGAAAGAATTGTCTTAAGAAAGAAAGACTTCACTTTTCCCACGTTTTCTCGGAAACCAAGCAAGTTGTCTTATATATATATATATATATATAAAATAAATATAAAAAAACAGAAAACTAAAGAAAACTATACACCTTCTTGCAGCAGATATCACAGCAATCAGAAGACAAAGGTTGAACCTTTGGTATTGAAGAGAGCTCTTTCGAGGTCTCATACACAGCCCCAACTTCAAACCTCTCCGGAGCCCCGATTGCATACGGACTCGGGTTTAGGTCCACCACCAAATTATTACCTCCGGCATAACCAAACCCAGAACCATTCCCAAACCTCTGACCCACAAAACCAAACAAGCCATTACCACCAGAGCCCTTGATCAGCAGTGGTCCATTGTAGCTGGATGCACCATACTGTACTGGAACACTGGCAAGCGGGCCGGGTAGGGTTCTGGTGGGGTTCTGGTGTTGAAAGTTCTGGTACTGATGATGATCAGGAAGATTGACAACTTGGGGTTGGGGTTGCAGTTGGGGCAGTTCCGTCATTTTCTTCCAGCGGTCTTGGAGCCTCAGGCGCTCCAGCTGAGCAACACCAAGACCTCTTTGTGGTTGCTTTTTAGAGTTTGAGGCTTTGCCGGATTTCTTAGTGCCCTTGGTGGATTTGGTGGACTCGGGTTTGGATTCCTCGTAGAACCCGACAAGGGTTTTGGTGGGTTCTTGTGTTGTGCTCTGTTCTGAGGCCATGAGCAGCATTGGCGTAGCCATTTCAGCAAAAATGATGATCAAGCTTGAAACTTTAGTGTGTGAAATGGGTTTTGAGAGAGAAAAAATACTTGGGTTTATGTCAATATTGGAAATGGAGAAATGGGTAATGTTTTTTGAGAGAGAGAGAGAGAGAGTTTTGGCTTTGGCTTTGGCTTTTGTTTTTAAGGTTGGAGATGGGTGTGTTTGATTGAGAGAGAGAGAGAGAGAGAGAGAGGGAGAGAGGCAGAACAGAAGGGTAGAACTACTGGGGATGTGTGTGTGTGGAGGGCTAAAAGGACATGGCAATGCCTCTGCTTTGCTCTTAATCTGTGTTTGTGTAATTTGTTCTCTGGTGACTTTTGCTAGCTCCAACCCTCTTTTCTGCTATTTCTCATCACACAATCTTCTTGTCCTTTGTAAATGCTCTCAAAAAAGGACATTGAAATAGCAAAACTGAGCTTGGACATAGCACCTTATCTATTCCACATAAAGTACAAATCCCATAGAGAATTCTCCCCAAGCCACCCAAAGTCCCTTAACTGTATGTCACGGTCCAATCAAAACGTTGCTTTAAGTGAAGTGCAAAGCACTTGACCAATTGTAGGTAAAGCTAAAGCTACAACAACATAGTACCCAGAGACATGTGTCAAGAGCTCAGAGGACAGGCCAATTTGTACCTGCAGGCATTGGTCGGAAAGCCAAAGAGTTATTTGTCCAGTCTGCAGCTATATAGGTGCGCCAAAACAAGCAGTGCCATTGTATTGTAGCACAGCAGCTTTCACCCTTGGCAAATATGGCAAGAGAATTATTAGGTTTTTGAAGCATTATGTTCAAAAAAGTCAATATCTTTGCCATTTAGCTATCTAGCTTTTATGACCCAATGGGTTATTAGCCCTCTGATCATGATCACCATGATCATCGTGGCCTATGGCTGATGGGGGTTTTTGGGGCTCCAGAAAAGAGAGAGAGCTCATCTTGAATCTTGATGATGATGATCAGGTGGTGGGTGTGGAGGGTGTACTAACAGTCCAACCCTTAGTGAAGAAACTGCCTCTAGCTATATAGCTCTCTGGCAATCATATTGTAGAGCAAGATATGGCTATTAAGAAAGTGAATCTGATGCCTCTATATGGTACAGGCTTAGGCTTGCAATGATGCCTTCCCTCTGTATTACTATTACTCATACATGTGTTAACATCAGAAAGCTATTTGATGAGACTTCATGTTATTAGATAGTAGCTAGGGCTTTTTGAGTTGGGAACAAAATTGAAAGAAAACAGACTTATTCTAACTAGTAATTAATGTACATTTATCATAAAATGTTTAAAGGGGGCACCCTTAATTGCTAACGGGATCTAGCTCAATGCAAAAGAGTCTTAGACTTGCACACTAGTAGTCTCACATTCGAATCCCCGTAACACCCTCTTGATTTGGAGTAATTAATCGTTTCGAGCATCATAAAAATAAAATTAGAAAAGAGTTGAGTTAGAATAATTGGGTTCATACATTACCCGAAAAAAAAGAGAAGGTATTTGTGATATTAATAAACTCCTTTTGTGGGAAAAATATTTCAAGAACAATAGTTCCAATGTGAACTCCAACCACTAAATGATATTGATTTAGTTTCTTTTTAAAATATTAAAAAAATCATATATAACAAACCTAACCATTGATGATTCAAATGCATAATGACAAAAGGGGGGACCAAATGTTCTAAAGGAAGAAACTCTCTTTCTTGGCCGAAAAGTAGGTGTTGTTTCTCCAAAGACCGTCAATACGTTAGTCATGATGCACGCTTTACTAGCAAATGAAGATATATAGCAGAAAATTAATTTTGTGAATCAAAAACTATGATCCGCCGATCATTGGAAAATATATAGCAGAAAATTAATATTGTGTTAAAAGTATGTGTTAAAACCTCTAATACGAGAAATAATTAAAATGATGATATTGGAATACAGCCACGTGATATAATTCGTTACGACGAAGAAGCTCAATACGAGACTTTACCTAACTAGCTAAAATCTAGTCTAGACATTCAAGATTAGCAACAACTACCCAGATTTTTTTTTTTCTTCTTTTCGTTCACAAATAACATCGGAACAAAATTGATCTTCCTTCCTTCTAATCATACAAAGCAAAGTGTAAATGAATGAAACACAATATTTTTGTACACAAATTAAGCATGTTACAGCGACATTACGCACTTTCTTTGGTCAAGGGCCCAAACCGCGTGACCAACCAACGCGTGTCCATATAACCATATGAGGAAATACCGTCCGCTCCGGTCCATAGAGGACCACCGTAGGCGTCTGTAGGGTATGGTAGGGTGTACAAACTCGCGCCGTCCTAATCCCACGTAACCTCGTGACAATCTCTCCAATCATCACCTTCCACGTCACCCGGCGGGCTCCACTTTCCTTTTATGGAATTTTCTCTTCCTTGGATTTTTGGACCGTAAAGAGCGAATCGAAATTTAGGCCCCTAGGTACTATTCTATTTGTAAAAGGATCTCCGTTGTGGGGTCCACAGCAGGTGGTCCCATTCTACGTGGCAGGTGGGGGCCCATAACATGGGAGAGTTGATGTTTTTTTTTTAAATTTAAATTTTTTTAAAATATAACGAAATCTGATATAAATGTTATGTTTGGGGTGTTTGCTGGGTTTGGATAGACATGGTGGATTATCGGCGTCTGGTGAGCAGATTGTGCCCCTGCATAGAATGATTGAGAGAGGAGAGGATGCGCCCACATACACAATTGTTGCTTTGGTTGAGGACCACTTCACACGTGTTGCTTCCACTTTTTTTTCTTTTTTTTTTTTTTTTTAAATTTACAAATTGTAAGCTAATCTAATATGTAGGGAGGAGGATTGAACTTGAATGCAAGAATATTGTCACACTGGATTAACTAACTGACCTAACTCACGTCTGTTATTGCTAAGCATTAATGTGTTTTTTTGTGTGGGCCTATTTAGTGTAATTTTCCTAAGCAAATTGTCTTGAAGATAGAAGTGGTAAGAAGTTACAATACTAGATTCGGTTTGGACAGAAGTATTTAAAAAAGGATCTAAATTTGAGTCATTTGGAATCCATTAGATTCAAGGAGCTGCAATTTAAAACATCTTAAACTCCCTTTTAAGTTTTATGGTAATAAGAAAAACATGCAAATATGCATATAAGATAAATTCAAATGACCTTGTGCTTATAAAGATTCGAACCTAAAACGTCTACATTTTTACCATCTTCATGAATTACAACTTTAATCAAGTTAATTGATGAACGTTAACGATGCCAATCAAAACCAAATTGTTGAGATCATCACAATCCCATTTAGATTTTACTTGGTAGGTATAAAACAATTGGACTCGAAGGGCATTAAAGAAAGAATTGGTAAGCAGTTTGTGTCCTAGATGTTTCCTAGTGGTTGCTATAAGGAAACCAGAGAAAAGAGCAACTGCTAGTTCTGGCTTTATGCAACTTGTGAAAGACCTAACCATTTTTGAACAAAATAACCACACACACACACACACAAAAAAAAAAAAATTAAACCCCTCCATGCCCCACCCTTACATAAAACAGGACCACACAGGCCACAGGGGAGATATAATTATTTAGATCTGTATCTGAACTGAGATTCGGTCTCTTTCTCTGATGAGTTACTTTTACCATATTGCCCTCAACTACCATCCTGAAATGGGCAAAATGTGTCCCATATGGCATGCATGGCCCAGTGAGGCAGTGGTACATGCAGATTTAGCACATGTCTTACGCTGGGATAGGATTTTGATGGAGGGACCAGATGAGCAGCATGCTGGGGTGGGGTGAATCTGGGCCGTTCAAGGAAGACAAATTTGTGCAAGAAATATTCGGTTTCTGTATGGCATTTATGTACACTTGGGTGAATTTTGCATGCATCAAGAAGTCGCTGTCATCTGTTATTTGTGTTGGCATTGCGAGATTTCTGTACAAAACGAAAGACTCAGACTTGAACGCAAGATATGTCTAGCTAGAAGCTAGGTGCATATAAAACACACTTTTTATTAATGCAACCCCACCATACAAAAGGAATTAAATAAATGGGAATCCATTCTTTTCTTAATTATAAGTTTTTTTTATACAAGCGATAATCTATTTTAAACTAATCTAAACTATGGAGAGAGGATTCAAATTCGGGTGCAAAATGAGAAGGACATTCATTTTAACCAACTTGGCTAAGCTCATGTCTACAAGTTCTTAATTATGAGTTTTTGTTTGTAGTATTTGCTTATAACAAAAGGGGAAAAGGGAAAAACATATATAAGAGATTATAAACCTTGGTTAGGCAAAGATTCTTCTCCTTTCTTTCTTCTAATTTGGAAAATGACCCACACAAAAGGGAAAATGTCTGCTGCGTTGAGACTTTAAAACAGAAATCAATATGGCAGTAAGATTCTTTACTTCTTATCTTCTTCTTTTCTCTCTCTTTATTTGGTATACGATCCACAGAAAAAAAGGAGGTTTCTGCTGCAATAGAGACTTTGAAACAGAAACCAACACCAATTAATTTCAATAACTTACAGGGATAAACAGGAAAGTGGAAATGGAGATGACAAATTATGATTTCCAAATGGTGGGGACCAAAGAAATATGCCTCAAGTCAAACCAAAAAGAAGAAAAAGCAAAATCCCTTGAGTTTGCCTAGAGAAATATATTTACAGTTATAAAATAAAGTGCATGTACAAAACTGGAGAGCTCACTTCTTTATCTATATTTACATATTCAAAGTAGGTTTTGCAAAAGCGACACTCTTAGGGAGGATGAATGAGGCACACAACATCCATTTTCCTGGTGCAACAAGGCGTACCCTACGCATTTCTACATCAACTGCCACTTCTGAAAGTGCAATTCTTATTCTCTGCATTGATTAACAAAAAAAGACGTAAAAATAGATGAAGGAAAAAAGTTTAAAAATTAACTGAAATACACAAACACGTGAGTATTCAGCAACGTACCTGATGAAAGTCAAACTCCGGATCTTGAGCCTTGGAGAATCCATAAACATGGATCATTGGCAAGGTAAATTCTTCATCCATGGATCTGTCTACTAATATTCCTCGAAATGCATCTGTCCAAAGAGACAAAATCACACAGAGAGAAGGACAGAGAGGGTTTAAGTATTGCATAGCAGCAGCAATCCAACTTTAACAACTTCAGAAACCAACTGATTTACAGTTAACTACTCTTTCACATATAGCGAACAATAGTGACCATCAACTAAGGTGTCCCTTCCTTCAACAGGTTCCACAAATATAATTCTCTAAATAAGACAACTAAAGTCTAGCAAACGATACCCAACTAACTAAAATGTGACCCAATCCCCTAAGAACCAGGTGATCGCTCTGTTTAGAAACATATAATTAGTGAGTTTTGCCTTCCCATCAATCATGTATCATTAATTGCATGTGCACGAGGACAAACTTAAACTATGATCAAGTATAAGTGAGCAATTACACAAACCAACAGTTAAAAGGATGAAATTTACTTGCATTCAATAAGTAAAAAGGGAATAAGTCCAACACACCTAGATACTCTGCAGCGTCATTTGGCAAATTCATTACCACATGAGTTATGGATTTGGCTTTATCACTTGCAAACATAGCATTGATGAACCTCCTTCCATCCATGTTAAAGACCTAATGAATGGTAAACACATCCTTAATATGAAGCATACCATTTTATTCTTCACATAAAACATCCATCTCATTAAGTTAATTGGCGCTTTGAACAACCCATGCTAGGTATGGGGTATGGGAAGGGAAAGGTTACTGCCTACACTCACCCCTTAAATCAAATAGATATAATTATAATTAAAAAAACTTTGATCCTATTCATGAAGAGTCTAAAATAACAATCCAAGAAGAGAAAGTTTGAAACAATCTGGTGATTGTTTGCAGTTTACTAACTCACAAAATCTGGCATGTTATTAAAATTAGTGAATTTATGATACAATGAATTCAGGTTTGTCCCTTTGCATCAACCAGAACCATTCATAGCAGTTTAAAGTTCAAGCACTACAAGAATTTTAATCAATTTTTAGAATAGATTGTGCTTACTAAGATCTGCATCAAATAAGCCAATAAGTCTTGCACCATCAATCAAATTAAACTCATTATTTTCTTCGATGCAAATTATACTCGTCATTGGTTAGAATCATATCATGCTCTGGCTTTTTGTTATTCACATAACCTCTTTAGCACCCAAAAAAGGAATGGTATTGTATCTCGACCAAAAAGAAAGAAAAAGAAAAAAGCAACTGTTTTTAGATACAAACAACTGCAATTAATTCTTTCTTACCTTAATTTTCCTTTCAAGTTTGTTGAGAACACTACTTCTTTCCAGATATTCAATTGCGTGGGGATTCAAATCATTGGCGTATACTCGTTTTACAATCCTTGCTGCAGACATTGCTATTGGACCAACCCCAGAGAAAACATCACCTGTCAATCACAAAGAAATATAAGTGCATGAAAGTAAACAGCCCAAAATCGATACATTAAAATTACAGGAGGTGAGAAAAGTAGAACTTCTTTTCCCAGCATTATTTATTTATTTTTATGAGACAGTTACATATTGTCCCCCAACACTCCCACCCCAAAACCACCAGGACGGACACCCTTCCGCAAAAACAAGAAAAATTAAAAGTAAAATTGACCATTATCAAAGGCCCATAGAGCACAAATTTATCTTTAAAGATAAAATAAGGACATACACACAACATCATTGCGCGTAAAGCTGTTCAAAAGCCTTTGTCTTTCAGTTGCAAGCCTGGAATTCCAATACCTGCACAAAAGAAACATAAGAAAATCCTTGCCAGTCATTCATTTTCATAATATAAACAACAGCCATTGCTGACAGAAAAAGGAATGAGGAAACACAAAACACAAAGTCATCAGACAAAATGTCGGGACAGTGATTCTGGTTGACATTCATTACACCTCTGAATGTCTTTTTTCCTTTTATTCACAATTATGAAGTTCATGAAATTCTAGTCAACTTTTATGTATAAATGAGCTAAGTGTCCAATAAAACTCTGCCCCTAAGATCTAGAACCAAACCAACTTTGGCGTACACTGCTCAAGCCAAAGTTCCATATCAAATTGGTGTTCACAACATCCTGATCCCAACTATCTTGTCCCATGTGCATGAACAAGGGTCAAGCACAGTGAAATAATAAAGTCAAGAGATGGGAGGGGAAGAGAATGTTATCAACAAAATAGCCAAAAATTTCCACACAATGGCATAATTAGCATAGAACTGATCAGTTTCTGTATTAGTAAAACAATTACTCAAAAACTCAAATGACTTGCAAGGTAAGGAACATACACTTTTGCTAGATCAACCTGAAAGCGCAGCCCATTTTCAACTACTGTAGTCACAAGGGAATGATTCCCAGATAAAACCTCAAGTTGCATTGTTCTGTAGTCATTATCAATGGCATCAATTTTATTGACAACAGTCTGAATCTTTGGCTTATGTTTATCAAGAACCACCTGTGTATAGAAAATAGTTTCCTCCCCTGATTAACTAACACAATGATCAAGCAGAAAATTGTGAAAATGGAAAAATCACTAGATTCAGAAAGCACCTTTGCTATAAGCTTTTTGTATGGTAAGTGCTCATCTCTCAGGTTTAGATGTGCAATATGCCCAACTGTTTCAAAGGCTGAAGGAATAGTCATTCCTTCGGGAAGCAAAGCCTCCAATATCTGCCATAAAACTTTAAAATCATCAATATTTTGACCTTTCAGTATTCCTTGGTGCATCAAGTTTAATCAACATACACGTTTAGTTATAACTTCCACTACTTGAACAAAAAGTGTTCCAAACTCAATCATGGAATGGAAGAGGGGGCACAGAAGCTGAGCTTGAAATATTTATCTGATACATAAAAGGTTTGGGGCTGGAAATAACCAATGCATGATTTAAAAGCTCACAATAAATCCTTTAAATGAGGAAACTAATTAGCAATGAACTTTTTTTAAATATGTTTTTATAGTTCAATTTGGTGCAGTGTATGATGAATCGGTATACTGCCACGGCATATCTTGAAATACCTCATTCATCTGCCAGTAATCATAAAGTAGAGTCAGTTTGCACCTCACAAGCTCCAAAGTAGGGCACATACTTTTCCCAGTGTTTTCTTTCATCAGCACCTAAAGGATAGGGCAAGAACATTAGAAAATAGATATGGTGTCACAAGCCATTGGAATATAGGGTCATAAAGGAAAATGGTCATATGATGCACCAAAACCTACAGAGAAAAATCATCCGCATACAGGAAATTGTATAAATATTGATTCCCCTGTCTGGTAGATACACCAGTTCAGTGTTTCACAAAAGCCTTAATTACTATTTCTACAGCTATCATGTGTCAATTCTCACCCCCAAGATAATTATGAATCTAATGGGGTCTTCCATTTGGAAGTGTCACAATTCACAACTCCCGTAAAAGGATCAATACTAACCTTAAAATAGTGATTTTAGAAGGCTGAGGCATTACACATTAAATTTGGAGGTGGATTGCTCTTTTTTGTCTCCAACTGAATGAGAGTACCACCTCCCAAGTTGAGAAATAGTGCATATCTTGCAACAATCAAGAGCAAAAATTTTGCTAAAATTCTTTCATGAGGTTCCTAACAATATTAAGAACTTCCCATATGCAACTCACTCTGCCCACGAGAATGCTTTACATTTTCGATGATGAGCCAGGCCTATTAAGCAAAGGCAAAGCAAGTATCTATCTTTTTCTAAGACAAAGCCTATCAAATTTGTAGCATATTCCATCACATAACAACAATTGCTAGATATTACTGGAAAGAAAATCGCAATTATTGGTCACAACAACACCTTGATTGCCTCAGGCAAGTCCTCCACGCTTCCATTCGCGCACCGCTCGTCCAATAGCAACAAGCGGGTCGAACCCCTCCATTTCTTCCTGCCCTCAAACTCATCCCCCAACAAACCCTTCAAGTCTTCCCCTTCCTCTTCTTCATCATCCACAACCTCTAGCACTGAGAACTCACCCTTCCTCAATCTCTTCTTCCCTTCACCGCCTTCATCTTCCTCATCCCTCCTCTTCTTCCTCTGGTTCGGCCTCGACATCTTCGCAAGGTTCCGAAACTTCACGTATCCACGCGAATCGAATGTCTTTGCAAGCTTTTCTCTGTAAAGCACAGGACTTAAAAGCTCACCATCACCCTCGGATTTTCCGTACATCCGGCGGTTCAACGAAACAAGGGCATTTTCGTCATCGGCTTCTCTGCTTGGATTCGCCAGAAGCTCAGCGAGCTCTTCTTCCACTTCGTCTCCGGCGACTCTGGCGATGTTGCGAATGCGAGGCCAGTTCAGCAAGTGGCCCCGGAGGCGGCTCTCTAGGGCAAAACAGTCTTTTGCAGGGACCCGAAGCGCAGCAATGTCAAAAACCCTACTGAAGCTTTCTGCGTTGATTAAATTCTCTTCTTCTTCTTCTTCATTTTCTTCCTGTAGTTGTTGACGGTGAGCGGGTTTGGTGAATCCTGTGATGGGAAGTTGAGATTGGGGAATTGTAGGGTTGGTGCCCTTGTGGAGGGAGGGTCCATAGAAGAAGAGATTTGGGTCTGAAATCTGGGGTTGAGTGGTGGTGGTGAAGTTGCAGAGGGAAAGGATCGTTAATTTCTTGGGGAGCGAGGATATTTTGGGAAGGAGGATTATTGAGGGGAGAGTGGAGAGGAGAAGAGAATGAGGTCTGAGAAAGAACTTGGTCACCACCATGTTACAGGTGCTGTGGCTGAGGATCGTTGATTTGGGTTTTGCCGGGAAATCAGGCCCCATAAAGGCTGTCGGAGGGTTTAAGATGCTGTGCTACGCACGTGACCTTGGCGATAATATTTTGGAGGTTTTTATACCACATTATTTTAAATAAATAAATTTATAGTTACGTTTCACGAATTTACCCCCAAAAAAATCACCAAAAGGCACTATCATAAAAAAATAAAAATAAATAAGTGCACCTTTATTTTTATTTTTTGTGAAAAATATGAAATTTCATTGATAAACATAATCAATTACAAAGAATTAAAACCATCTAAGCCCTCTAAATAAGGAGGGTAAGGTCACATCATCAAAAATTTTATCTAATGTTTATTTTTAAATTCAATATTAAATTTTTTTATATGTTATTTTATTTAAAAATATATATAGACTTTATATGTGTCACATCATCATTTACAGATTTTCTAAAGACCGATCGATAGTCACATTGCAATAATTTCGAAATGTACTAAAAGTGAAAACATGGATACAAACATACATTATGTGAGGAAAGCTCATGAAACTATACTGAAATTGATACCAGATTTAATTACATCACAAACCAAATATACAAACAAGACCAAATGCAACGACCAAAAAAAAACTTAGTCATTGGCAGTGAATAGTTGGAGTGTGTCCTGGTAGCAATCCTCCGAGGATGAATTTCTTCTTGTCAACCTTGTTTGTTGAACTATCTCCAACACCAGTCCAAAGAGGCACACTAAAGAGCCACATCGAAGTGCATAGAATGGCACACATCTTACCATAAAAAATCAAACCCAACAAACTCATAAGCAAGAAACACAAACTCGTAATCGCTTTGTAACATCCTCTTGTTCTGTTCCTTTCCATGTTCATTACTTCATGCTCTTTTTGTCCATGCCCTTCTTTGAACCCTTTTGAATCATTAGATTCAAACGACTTATTGGCTTTATCAGAGGAGGGTTTTGGATTGGCTTTTGAACTGTTGGAACTTGGTCGAATGATTTTTTCGGACAAATACCTCAAATTGGCTTTTAAACTACGCGTCGAGCTTGATCGAAATGATTTGATTCTCTTGGACAAGGACCTGCTTGATGACCTAGATGAAGAGTTTGATGAAGATTTAGTGAAGATAGAAGAATTATTAGTTAAAGAAGAAGAAGTCTTGGAGACTATTCTTGGGTCCTCTTCCTCGGGCAATTCTTGATTATACTTTGTACTCTCATTTCTTTCCAAAAATTTTCCCTTCTTTCTCAGTTGAATCTTCTTGGCCTGTCCATAAAATATTAATTACTTGTAAGAATTAATAAGACCATGAAAAAATTAATATATTAATTCATAATAAAAATGTAAAAAGTTCTTTCATACCGATAGTTTAGGGTATATTTCACGGTAGTTTTAGTTATAGCAATTTGATCATGTAGTTTGTTATCCATTGCAATTCAAGGAAATACTCAAATTTCCGTTCAACTTCGTGATGGAATAAGCACTTGTCCCCACCCCCTTGCAAGGGGCTTGTAACTCAAGTGGTTAAGAGCATTTACCCATGCACCCAATGTCCTAAGTTCAACTTCCCCCTTTCCCAATATCGCTTGTATTAAAAAAAGCACTTGTCCCTCACATGAGTGGGTGTTTTGGACGGAAATGTTCTTGGATTGCAATAAATAACAAACTACACATGGATTAAATTATTATAATTTAAACCATAATGACCAAAGTAGAAAATCTGACCAGCAAACTAGAGAGGAAAAAAAAAAAAAAAAAAAACTTTAAGTAATTGAACTCTCATTTGTTGTAAGAATTTAAATATTATAAAAATAATAAAAATAATAAAAAAAAACTAACCAAAGATGTCCCGAACAAGGCCTCCTTCCAAAAACGAGATAATTTGCGTCGTCCTTTATTTGTCTGATATCGACCGTCGTCTTTCTCTTCATTTGCTTCATCATTATCTGGCAACGGCGAAACCATTGCCTTTGGGAACACCACATCTTCCTTTTCCTCTACGCCATCGTATGGAGTCGTTTTGGAGATCATTCTTGAGACATCTTCCTCCGGCCATTGTTGATGATTATAACTTGAAGTAATTGAACTCTCATTTGTTGTTGTGCTTGCAAAATTTTTTCCTAACTTTCTTTTTTGATTCTTCTTGACCTACAAGATATGCATGCAATATTAATAGAAAGGATCAATAACATCATGACATGAACAACAAAATAAAGATTTATATGACCAAACTGATGATATATACAAGTACTACGTATAGTCACCTCTACAATTTCTCATTTTATCTAAATCTAGTTCCGCCCCGTATTTGAAAAAGTTTGCTTCGCGTAAGATGCTAGCTTTCTAGAGTTCATTTAGAGCATGTCCACCGCTGCACCAAACCTGGGCAAAAGGCCCCCTTGGCAGCCCATTCGAGCTCCAACGCGCAACAATGAGCCAGGGCAAATGGTGGGTCCCACCAACCTGGGCAAGCCCACGGGCTAATCCTGCCTGGGCAATTGGCCTCGGGCTGCTGACGTCAGCAGCTGATTTTTAAATTTTTTTTTACTGTTGGACCCACCATCCCACATTGCCCAATGGTTACAAGCCATGTGGCTTCTCCTGGAGCCTTCGATCAAAAAATCTTGCACAATCCAATGGTTGTCCGGTTGTCCAATTTACATACCTACCAATATTATTCACTTTCCACACCAATTTAATTTCAAAATTTTATCCGAAAATGTTATCTTGATTTTTAGGTGAGGATTTTACGATAAATATTAACACTTGGGATTTGAAAATCTTATCCGAAAAGCTTATCAAAATCAATGGTTTAAGTATAAAAAATAATAAATAAATTTAAGTGAATAGTAATTGCCTTAGACTTGCCCTAGACTTAGCCCTCATGGATGGAACCACAAATAGCAAGCCTGATACTATTCATGTGAATAGTGGTAGCCCTTACTTGCCCTTGCCCTAGACTTAGCCCTTATGGGTGGAGATGCTCTTAGGCTTACGGGTTAGGGTGATGTTTTAGAGTTTGTGGGATTAGCTAGGGTTTTGGGTTTTGGGTTAGGGCTTGTCCAATATAGGTCCCTACATTTTCTATTTTCTAGACATATGCCCATCACTCTATAAATCTATGTGTAAAATTCAATTTCAAATTTAAATGATCAGTATGATATAAGAGGTCATAGTATTCCTATGTTTTTACATCGTTGTCACCAGACTTCATATTTTATTTCTAATTTATTTCAAGCAATTGTAATTAATACTCCCTATTAATAGCATATCAATCACCTCATCTGGTTTGATTGTCATTCCCTCTAACATATAGCCCCTAAAATTGCAAAAATAAAAAAATAAAAAAAATCTGTAAATTATATATCCTGTACGTACCTATGAAAAATACAAATATAAATATATACGTATAAAAATATAAAAAATTTACAGAAAAATAGGTAGACAATAATCTATAAAAAAATATAGATACAAAATAATTTATATATATTTTTTTAAAAAAGGTAGATTATTACAGAAAAATAGGTACAAAATAATTTATAGAAAATATAGATACACAATAATTTTAAAAAATATATATATATATAGGTAGATTATTATCCATGAAAAATCTAGGTACAAATAAAATCCAAGTTCTAAAATAGGTAGATTATTATCCGGGAAAGATGAAACAAAATTTCAAAAAGGCAATAAGGAAAACTGTCTTTTTCGGCCAACACATTGTTGACTGTATTAATGAATTTTAATAATAAAATAGATAATTAATTGCAGACAAAATTTTATAATAAATCAGATATTGAGCTTAATAAGGTAACTTGATAAGTTGGATCCTAGTCGTGGTTTTTTACTTATAAAAATTGGGTATTATTTATAGGAACAAAAAGTGAAGGGTTGCAAGTAAGGTAAGTTGAATTTGAAGGGTGTAAGCCAAATTTACTATAATTTTTGGGGCGTTTGTTTGTGCGGCATTTATCCTCTTTTGTTTTGTATTTTTGAACTCGTTGATTTTGTTACCCTTTTGAGCTTGATGTTTTTACTGTCTTGCGTACGTATTAGCTGCGTTATTGGAATTTATATACCTAAAAATTTGGCACAATCACGAAAGTGTGGGGAAAAAAACCATGAAAGATAATAGAGATTAAAACAAAACAAACCAGTGATGTTTTGGACAAAACTGCCTTCAAAACTTGAGAAAATCCACCTCGTCCTTCATTTCTCTGTTGAGCAGTGCGACATTTATCTTCATCTCCTTCATTATCAGACGTCAACGATGACCTCACAGACACCACCTTCGGAAACGCCGCGTTTTCCTTTTCTCCCACACCAACATACGTGAAGGCATCCGTACCACATTGTTCCTTTTTGTCAGAGCCACCGCGGGCCACGTCACCAGATCGAAAACACAAGAAGAAATTCATAGCGCTCTTCTTCTTCTTCCCCCTCTTCACTCGGGTCGAAGCAGAATATCCATCGGCAGTTGCTAGTGCATGGGAGGCGAAGGGCGGCGTGGTTTTGGCATTGCATGGCGCCGTTGACATGGATTTCAGGAAGGAGGGAGGGTAGGGTGCGTATGTTTGTCAGCCGAGAAAGATGGGGCTCAGGAATCCGGGAAAGCAAGGGTGGGAGGGAACAATGTGGTGTGCCATTGATCTGCCGTGAAAATTATTAAGGGTGGGGTTTGTGGTTTGTATTTGTAAGTGGCAAGAGAGTTTCATTGGCAGGCCATGTTGTGCGCGCTTCGTTTGCTCCGTTTGCATGCTTTAAAATTTCAACTCAGAAAAGAAGGCGTACAAAAATAATCACCAACACAAGCTGAGGGTTTAAATTTGGATTCAAAAGTGTTCTATTTTTTCACCTATATGGATTTGGTTATTTTCTGTTTTTACCTTTTTTTAAAAAAAAATTAAAAGAATCAGCCAAATGTCAGTCAAATGTCAACGTGGCATTTTTGACTTATTTGTTAAAATTCGTTTGTTTAGTATTATATATATATATTTATTTATTTATTTACTTTGTTTAATTAGTTTTTAAAACTAATTAAAATAGTGGTGGTTTGTGAGTTTAATGGTAAAGAGTATTTAACTCACTCTCAAACTGAAAGTTCAACGCTTGGTCTCCACTTTTCATTAACTTATTAGGTATCATTTGGACCAAGTGACAAAAACTGAATTATTAGAGATAAGGTTAGCAATATCATCAATAAATGTTGTAAAAATAGCATCATCACTCATAGGTTGGCTCTTTAAAATATAGGCTTACCACATTGACATAATACAAAAATAATATAAAAATATAAAAATAAGTATTCCCATAGGCTTACCACATTTTTCATACAGCATTGTATATCACCTCTCTAATAGAGGTGGGCCCCATTGTACTGGTGGGCTTTAACTCTATTAAAGAGGTGGTACACAATGTGGTATGAAAAATGTGGTAAGCATAGCATTACCCGATGAGTTTTTTATTCCCATTCCCCTTTCTCTACCCAATTGTATAAACCTCCCAAAGCCTATTGAAAATTCTCAAGATGGTGAGGACTAGAATTTCAAAGAGTTTTTATCAAAAAAACTCACCTAAAATTACTCAAACACCCTCATAAGTAAAAACCTAAAAAAAAAAAAAATGCAATCTTTGTTTTCTATTTGATTTTAAACATATATAAAACACAAAGGTTTGATCCCATGTTATATCATTGAAGGAGTTGAACCATGAATATGACTTGATTCCTAGCTAGTCCGAGTACTGCATCCACCCAACATTGAGTTGAAGCAAAGCTTTTGTTCTATGATCTCCTTCATCTCCATTATCTAATTACTTAATTATCTCTAATAAGCCATATATTTGTATTATATATTTAACAAGGCATTCATAGAGTTATTGATTCATCTCCGCAATGTTAAAGTTCATATCAGAATCTAATTAGCAACTTTGAAGTCCATATATGGCTGACAAAGGGTTGTGCGTAGCCTCCAATGGTGATAGCATCAACATGACTGACGACAACAAATAATACCAAAGCTTCAAGCCCAATGACAGAGACAACAGATACTAACATAGGGGAGTTTTTATGTTTAAAATCAAATGAAAACATAGATTACAGGTTTCATGTTTTGTTTTTTCAGGTTTTTGTGGGTTTTAGTTTTGAGTATTTTTAAGTGAGTTTTTGGCTATTTTTGAAAGTTTTTATAAAAACTGACATTTATGAAAGCATGAGGTAAATTTTGGCTATTTTTGATAAAAACTCAATTTCAAATGCACAAAACACTTATTCAGTGTTATACAAACATACAAAATATTTCTCCTTTATCTCTCTCAAAGACTCAATTGAAAGACTTTGCACCAGCTTAGGGCAAGGAACTTATTCTCTCTCTCTTCCCCCATATTATTCTAAAACCCTCTCTCTCTACAGTCTGTCTTCCTATCTCATTTCGCCATACCAAAAGGCTCTTCTTTGCAGAGAGCGATGTTAAACCCCATGGACTTGCTCCGATCCAATCTCTCCCGGGTTCGGATCCCGGAGCCCACCAACCGCATCTACAAGCAAGAATGCTGCATATCTTTCGACACTCCGGTAACCTCTTCCCTCCATTTTTTTGTTTTCGGTTTGTTTCCGATGAACTGTGAGAACAATCGAATTTACTCTGACACTCACTTTCACTACTTGAAGCTTTGATACTTTTCAATTCGTTCGCTTTTCTTTTTGTGTTTTCTTGAGCTTTCTTGCCGGCCAAACAGAGGATCAGTATACTTATTTCTAATGTTGTTGTTGCTGATTCTGTTTGCTTGTGTTCCGTTTGGCTGCTGACGAAGTATAGGAAACAACAAGAAGCTGCTACAACTAATTTAGGATTAGCTCACTATATTGCCCATTTTCTTAATTTTTCTTTTCCTTGGATTTCTCAATAGCTAGTGTTTTTGCATTCAAGTATTTTGCCGCCCAACTGCTACTTCAATTTTAACTGCATTTTGATAATTCATATGGCTTATCAATTGTGTTTATTTCAATTTTCTTTTTTCCTTGTATTTTGTTGGTGCAATTTCGATTTTTTTTATTTTTTATTTTGGTCATGATTGTCTGAAAAAAGTAGAGTTGGTAAAGTTTTCTGTATGTGTCCAAGGGAAAATAAATAGAACCTACTATGAAACTTATTCTTAGGGTTTCAGTTACGGGTTTCTTACAAAATGATTTTATTTTGGTTTTAGGAGTTTTGTGCTTTGTTTATCTCCTCCTAGTTTTGTAGTTTCGCATTATCATGATTGAATTCTTTTCCTTTCTTCTTTCAAGTTATAAGTGCTAAGAAGGTTTCACTTTTTGTTGACTTGTAAATGTCAAAAAGTTCTCCGTTTATGTACTTCTTACATTTGTTTTCTGTGATGGTGTTCCCATGATGAGTTTCAGAGATCAGAAGGTGGCTTGTTTGTTGACATGAACACATTTCTCGCTTTTGGGAAGGAGTGTGTGGGCTGGAATTATAACAAGACTGGAAATCCAGTTTATTTGCATATAAAGCAAACAAAGGTGTTGGTTCCCGAAGATAGGCCTTTGAAGAAACCAACGCTCATGGCTCTAGGTAAGTTTGATTTAGATGATCTATTCCTGTGTGATGATGGATATTGCTGAGTTTAGATGATGTAATTATGTAGTTTGTGCTATTTGAAGGTTCCATTATCAATGCTGCATATGTGCTTTTCGTATGGAAGTAATTAGTTGGTGAAATATCATGATATGCTAGTATTTAGACCACAGCGGAAGCAACAATTTGTATAATCATCCAGGATTAGGTTAGGAGTTTTTGAAACTGCTCACTTCTCACTAAAAAAGGAGTGCATGGCGTATAATGTACCCATAAAATAAGAAATTCCCGCTTTCTTTGTTAATATCCAAAAATAATGCCTATTGGTTAGGAATCATTGCAAATAAATTTGTACTTACAAATAATGGTCGAATCTTTTAGATATTTAAAGAATTGCTCTTTCTCTCTCACTCTCTCCCTCTCTAGTTTCTAGTATGGTAGCTCTGAGTCCAATTTTCCAAGCTATATGACTCAAGAATATTTCTGGTAAAACTTATTTTGGTAACAAGGCAGGATGCAACTTTTGGGTACCTTTCCCTTGTTTCTTCTTGCTTCAGTTTATGCCTCTATTGTTTTATGTGGTTGGTACAAAGTAATATTGGTAAAGGTAATACTACTCAAAATTCGTGATATTGCAGGAACAGATATCCTAGTTCTTGCTGCACAAAGCTCAATGTTTATATTATTGTCTACTAGTTAGTAGCTTTTCTGTTGTATAGAAACAAAAATTAATCTATATGATATGATTTCTAGGTGTTGATGGGGGATTTGACAACAATGAACCTGAATATGAAGAAACTCACAGTATAGTCCTATTGCCTGATTATGTAACCCTTCCATTTCCTTCTGTTGAGTTGCCAGAGAAGGTGCCCATTTCTTGTCTATTTGTTCTATATAATTTTGATGCAAAAAATAGAAAAGAAAGCATCTCAGGGAATGATTACGATTTATGACCGCAGGTAAGGTTGGCAGTTGATGCCATTTTATTGGCTGAGGGTGCTGAGAGGAAAGAGCAACTTGCAGCATGGACAGCTGAGAAGAAGCAAGCTAGCGCATATGCAATGAATTTGCAACAGATTGACAATGGTATTGTGGTTCCTTCATCTGGCTGGAAATGTTCCAAGTGTGATAAAAGAGAAAATCTTTGGTTAAATCTAACTGATGGAACAATCCTTTGTGGGAGAAAAAATTGGGATGGTACTGGTGGTAACAACCATGCCATTGAACACTATAAGGAGACATGCTATCCTCTTGCTGTAAAGCTGGGGACAATTACCGCGGATCTAGAAGGAGCAGGTAATGGTGCCTTGTGTTGTATAAATATCTGCAATTCCTTATTCTATTTGTAGTCATGTGTTTGTGTTAAAGAGAACATTAAAGTTATTCATTTTCTGTGACGCATGCTCATGGACTAAAAACACTTAGGCATCCTGAAAACTCCTGGCAAACATAATTTAATAGCTTAGCATTCTAAATGCAGTTGATTCTTCGGAATTAGTGAGTTTGCCTTAAATGTATGGATTTCTAATGATGGGTAACATATTGTGGCAGCTCAGATGTTTTCTCTTATCCAGAGGATGATAGTGTCTTGGACCCACTTTTAGCGCAACATCTGGCTTTTTTTGGCATTGATTTCTCATCATTACAGAAGGTTAGCTATAAATGGGTTTATGGCCTACAGTTTAGTATTTTTTTTTGACATGGCATCTCTATTCTCAACACGTGTTGAAGCTATGTTCTTAATACAGATGGTTTAATTATATTTACGTGGTATTCTCATATATCAATTGCCAAATGGATATTAGTTCTTTTTTTCCCAAAAACATGTGGTAATGTATTTTTGTACGCATTTCTTAATAACTTTCTATTTCATATGAGAGAAATTTTTGAAATTTTTGTTAATTAGGGATATCTTTAGCTGTAGTCATAGACAAAATAATAATAATCGCCAATTAAAGACAATAATAATGAACTAGTGGGATAACAGAACCTGTGAAAATTTGATTGGTACAAAATGATATATATCACATGGAGATATAAAAGATCTAATTCTCATATTTTAACATAAAGAAATCTGTTGCAGGTGAGTAATCTAATGATTTAATTGCAGTAATGATTGTATGCATGCACAAAGCCATATCATAAGTATAAAAATTGACAAGATCTCTGGAGTTTTGCTCTTTGAACAAGTCTGGAAGTTTTCTCTTTTGGTTGCAGTGCTGTATAGGTTCGGCACTCTCCTTCACAGGGGTTTGACTCCCTGTTTCACCTATTCCACCTCTTCCATTTTGGAAAGAGGGAGGCTCTTTACCATTTGGTTAAAGCCTGTGGTCAATCTTGAAGAATTCTAATGAAAACCAGAGAGCTCTGACTTCTGATATATATTTTGGAAAGTTTGGTGTTTTGTTTCCATGAAATTGCTTTAAAACTCCAAACAATTTGGCCCGGATATTATGCGTTTAGATTACTGTACTTTTAATATGTTATTACATCTGTGTTGAATTTGATTGAATAACAATGCCATCTTGTTTCCAGACCGAGATGACAACTGCTGAAAGAGAGCTTGACCAGAATACTAATTTTGACTGGAACCGAATTCAAGAAAGTGGACAAGAAGTTGAACCGATATTTGGACCTGGTTACACTGGACTTGTCAATCTGGGAAACAGGTAGCTTTGGTACCTGTTGAGTTCTGCTGAAGAAATTGTATTTATTCAATGTCCTCTTGATTTGCCATTTTGTTTTCTTGCAGCTGCTATATGGCAGCTACGATGCAAGTTGTGTTCTCAACACACTCTTTCTATTCCAGGTTAGTTTATATTATATATTTTTCATGAAAAAGTAATTAATTAAGAAGAGGAGTTGTTTATCCTTGTTAGCATTTATTTCATCAGATACTACAAGAATCAAAGTTTGAAATTGGCTTTTGAGAAGGCTCCAGCTGATCCTACTGTAGACCTTAACATGCAGTTGTAAGTATCTATTGGATTCTTAGTGTTGGTTTAGTACATGCATTTCTGTCCTCTGTTGTAGTTAATTGTGTGTTGCTATTCACGATAACAAAGCTAAGGTGTGATTCTTGTGTTCAACATTAATTGCTTTTTATGAATAAAAGTTCTCTTTATTTTGTACATTTTGGTTTAAATGCAAGTGACTGCATGTGTATCTCCTCTGTTTTCCTTCTGCTACTCTTCTCTTCCTCAGCCTTTCCTTCTCATTTCTGAGAAAGATTGAGTCATAGAAAAGCAGGTTTAGGAGGGTTTTTCATACGTGTCATATGTATTTGACACTTCGTGTTGTATGACAGAACAAAGCTGGCGCATGGTTTGCTATCTGGTAAATATTCCATTCCTGTAGCAGAGGTATGCTTGTCATAGAAAACAATTTCTTTGTTTTGATGGTTTCTGCTCCTGTTTAGTGGTTGGCTGAGTTTTCTTATTTTTAATCCAGGGAAAAGATGATCCAAATGCTACTGCTACTACAACAAAATCTGTAAGCTTTCTGGATAAACATCCACATCTGAGTTTTCCCCCTTTGACTTATTCTGATTCTTTTATATTGTCCACCTTCAACATTTATTAGAAACAGGAAGGGATACCCCCTCGTATGTTTAAAGCAGTTATTGCTGCCAGCCATCCTGAATTTTCTTCCATGAGACAACAGGTACATTCATGATTTTTTATGATCTATCACAAAAAATTTACAATTTTTGACAGAGCTCTTTGAATTTTTTTTTTTTTCCATCGAGTGGGTGTGCCATGGTGCTTTTAATTTTTTTTTTCCTGTTCGTCTCTCTTTTCTGCATCCTTTTCAATTTTATGTTTTCTTCTTTGATTGAGGGATAACATGTGCAACAATTTTGTGCTACTGGAAAGTCATTAGTCATCCTCTCATATATAATTTTACTGTTATTATTGTTGTTTTCTCTTTAATGTGCATACTTAAAAAGCAAACTGTGTTTAGGATGCCTTGGAATTCTTCCTACATTTTCTTGACCAAGTCGAACGAGCCCATGCTGGAAAACCTGAAGCAGATCCTGCAAGGAGTTTCAAGTTTGGTATTGAAGATCGTATTGTGTGTTCATCTGGGAAAGTTGCGTACAATAGAAGGCTTGACTACATTCTTTCTTTGAACATCCCCCTTCACGCGGCTACTAATAAAGGTGAGTTTCTTGGGTCATTATTAATACTAAAACAGTCTTCTAAAAGTTGATATTCTTATATTCATTTTGTTTGAAAATTCAGAGGAACTTGAAACCTTTCAGAAATTGAAGGCAGAAAAGATTTCGGAAGGCAAGGAAGTGTAAGTTCATATGGTTTCAATATCATGTTTTCACATGTAATCACCCCTGTAGACTTTGTGCTGAGCATGTTGTGCTGTACCAGATCCAGTGATGAAATTGTACGTCCAAGGGTTCCTCTAGAAGCATGCCTTGCAAGCTTTTCGTCTCCAGAAGAGATACAGGACTTTTACAGCACTGCTTTGAAGGCCAAGACAACAGCAGTGAAGTAAGTTTTCTGATTATTTGCTGGCGTTAAATGACTAAATAGCTCACAAGCAAAGGCAGGCATGTTATTCACAAACTAGTCAGGGTTTTGTTACCTAGGCCATGTGTCTTGGATGTTTTCAACAGTAAACCAGGATTTAATTTAGGCTTATTATCACAAAACGTCCCTAAGGTTTATGAAACTATCAGATTGCATCCTTAATGTTTTTTTGTGTCACTTATGGTCCTCAAGGTTAGTATGTGCAATCACAAATGGTCCTTGCCGTTAGGTTCTGTCAAAAACTCTGTTAGTTTGCTGACGTGGCATACATATATATCACAAAACATCCTTGAGGTTTACACACTTATCACAAATGGTCCCTATGAATTTTTTTTATTTAAAATTCATAAAATTTTGGTTTTCTTTTTAAAATTATTTATAAATGAAAAAAATCATTTATAGAAGGATTTTAATCTTGAGGACCATTTATGAACCCCAAACCTTTAGTTTTTTTTATTTTTAAATTATTTTTAAAAAACTTCATTAGTTTGTTGATGTGGCATATATATGGAGCCAACATCTACAATAATATAGTGTCACATGTATTTAAAATTTAATATATATTTTAAAATAATTATAATTCATAAAATTTAAAATAGAAAATAAAAATTTTACGAATTTTAAATTTAAAAAATTAAAAATTTTCATAAGGACCATTTGTGACAGGTGTGTGAACCTCAAGGATGTTTTGTGATATACATATATGCCACATCAGCAAACTAACGGAGTTTTTGACGGAATCTAACGGCAGGGACCATTTGTGATCATGCATACTAACCTTGAGGACCACGAATGACCAAAAAAAAGATGCAATTTGATAGTTTCGTAAACCTTAAGGACGTTTTGTGATAATAAGCCTTTAATTTATTGTGATGGAAAATTGGTTAAATCTGACTATGGAGCTAGTATGTTATTTTATTATATAGTTTTAAGATATCTGAACTGTTAACCAAGCATGTCTTGGAAGTTTGATTCCTATTGTTAAACACTATTTTTCCCTTTCCTTTTTATAAAAACACTGCAGGAGTGGAGGCTTAACTTCATTCCCTGATTATCTGGTGTTGCACATGCGGAAGTTTGTAATGGAGGTTGGCTGGGTGCCGAAAAAGCTTGGTATGTTCTCCGGGCTTTGTAAATTTCTTCTGCTTTAATAATGTTCAGGTTTTGTAGGTTTCTCATTATTCTTTGTATCTGTCTGTACAGATGTCTATGTGGATGTTCCTGATATCATAGATATTAGTCACATGCGCAGCAAGGGACTCCAACCTGGTGAAGAGTTGTTACCAGAGGGTGGTATGTGTTACAATTTTTCTCTCTCCAAGCCCTTATTGGTTTTATTTAGATATTTGCAGAAACTTATCGATTGTGCATATATGTTCTTAGATTTTCCATCAAGTGAATATTTGTGTGGAATTTTCAGTCAATTTATAGTGCGTTTCAGTGGCACCCTAACTTTTGTGATAATCGATGAAGCAGGCTGACTTCAACCTAAGTTGTCTCATAGTCATGAACTAGTATTCAAACTTATAGGTTGAAAATATTTTTGTGCCATCTAACTGCATTATGCTCCTTTACCATATGTTTACTAAACTAATGGAGAAAAATGTGTCAGTATCATTAGAGGGTTCCTTTTGCAGTTTTGGTCTTACATGGTATATGAGTAGTGCTTGCGAAAATTTTAATACAATATTATCTATTATTTGGTGAATAATTACATGGTTCTCTTTGGATTATGTGTTGACTATGCTCAGTTCCTGGGGAAGAGGAGGAACCAAATAAGCCTGTGGCCGATGAGAGTATTGTTTCACAGCTTGTTTCAATGGGGTTTAGCCATCTACACTGCCAGAAAGCTGCCATTAATACGTCAAATACCGGGTTGGAAGAAGCAATGAATTGGCTACTTTCTCACATGGATGATCCAGGTAATTCGATATGTGCTGTCTTGCATAAAACTTGTTTCTTAGAAAGTAGTATCTTGCTAGCAAGAATGAGCTCTTGTGCTGATCTGCTCTTCCTTTTCCAGATATAGATGCTCCCATTTCTGAAGGGGGACAAAATGTGGTTGACCAATCAAAAGTTGATATGTTGCTTTCCTTTGGTTTTCAAGAAGACGTTGCTCGGACAGCACTGAAAGCATCGGTAAAATTTTTGCTTAGCTTCTTTTGATTTTAAGAGTAGGTAGGTGGTGTTAAGTATTTATTGTAACCACAGAAGATTTTGGCAACCTCTTATTATTATTGTTATTATTATCGTTATCGTTATGATTATCATCACTAAAAAACCCTTTAATATAATTTTTTTTGGCAGGGTGGTGACATTGAGAAAGCGACGGATTGGATATTCAACAATCCTGATGCTTCTGTTTCAACTGATATGGATGCGACAACATCAGAAAATGCACCTACTGCTGCTGATGCTGGACTACCTGATGGAGGAGGGAGTAAGTATCTCACACCTGTAATTATCTTTACACATACATACGTGTGTGTTCTGTGTAATACATATATGTTACGTTATTGAAACACATCTGCTAATGTGGGTGTGTGCGTTTGTTTTTTTAAATGTTTGAACTGTTGGCACTTGCTCGATGCAGAATATAGACTTATTGGAATTGTGAGCCACATTGGAACCTCTACTCAATGTGGTCACTATGTTGCACATATCTTTAAAGATGGTAGATGGGTTATTTTCAATGATGACAAGGTTGGAGCTTCGGTAAATACCCCAAAGGACATGGGATATCTTTATTTCTTTGAGAGACTGAACAGTTGAAAGACACCGGGTGGTTTTCACCATCGGAAGATGAGATCGAAGATGTTTGAAGTCAGAAAAGAGGCAGCGCATAATTTTGTGGAGCCTCAGCAATCTGCCAACATGCACTTGGTTTTGTGTAGTGTGGCTTTGAACCTCAGCCTTTTGTTATATGTTGGAGCGATGATTTTTCAGTTTGCTGCATGGATTCATGCCATTTGCTGAGGCGCCGCATTCAGATCTAGCTGACCTTTACTCATTTCTCTTCTTCTTAACATATTGAAGTTCTCATGCTACCTTTGTACTTTCTGAAGAGAAATTATGAACTATAATTTGCACAAGGACCATCTGTTTCTAATGACAATAAAAGTTTATGTTTCTATTATTACTGTTCTTGACTTCGTGCCGTTCATTGTTAAAGTAGACTTATTTTATGGACTCAGGAAAAAAAGGGTTTTTCCCTTCCGAGTTGAGGTGTAGGATGGGAAGTGATTCTGGAAAGGCTAGAATCACTTATGAGGAGAAGCACCTCCTATGTGCTTCTTCATATAGTCACCATAAAATTTACTTAAAACTGTTGGCGAGTTCTTATTTAGCTAGAATTTTGGTTCCTTACTATGTTAGATTTTGGATATTATTTATTTAATCCTATTATAATTGAGATTTATATCCTATTTTATTCACTTAAATGATTAAATGGATAAGTAATTCTCCATAGAAGTGATTATTGACCTATCCAAAATCATTCAATTTTTTCGAAAGTAGATTTTTAAATGAGGCCATGTAAACAAGTTATTTTATGTTGAAAACCTGAAACCAAACTTTGATGCGAGTTCTTTGAACTTTGCCGCAAACCCGATCATATTTGAATACTCTGTATTGCAACATCTTTAAATAATATCAGAAATGAAATGCAAATTTAAAAGCGAGAATCTCGTCTGCAACATGACCTAAATTTTCTTAACAGGATTCCTGAATGCCCGGAAAATAGCATCCTCCAAAAAGGAAGCAACGTTGTGCAATAATTTGCTTCGGTATCTTCTTATTTTCATTTCTTTAACTAGCATTACGTAATGCATAATCAGTCGTGAATGTCTCAGCAACCAGTGCCATGCAAATGCTGGTAAGCTGAGATTTGATCTGGTTGCTCTTCCGAAAAAGGTTTAAGGGTCTAGTAACCAGAAAAAGGAAAAAAAAAGGCGTCAAACCTTTCCTTGTCACATGGGACAACATTTTTCTTTTATCTATTGGATTTCTAAGGCGTCATGAGGGTTCGAACCTTAGAAATCCGGTGCCAATTGATTGAAACTAATGCACACTCTATTCGAGAGATGGCATAGGACAAATAATCTGGTATTTGTTTTGATTGATGAAGTTGAAAGCCTTGCTGCTGCTAGAGAGAGAAGATCAATGTAGACCAAATAAAGAGAAGGCAAAAGTTGGGCTTCAAATCTATACTTCCCCTTTCCCCTTTCCCCTTTCCCCTTTTTCCCTCCCCTCCCCTCGTATTGGTAGTGAATCAAATGATGGCAAAATGACAAAATAACCTTCCGCGCAATGCGCACTAGGTTCCTCCTAATACTAAAATTGATGAAAATTGAAAATTGAACAGATTATATATGCTAATTAAGTACCAAGGGTATTTTATTAAAAAAAAATTGAACCACAGGTCCTAAATACAAATTTAGTCAAACTACAAAGACCAAGGGTGTAATTTGGCCAAAAGAATACACTAAGAAGTAATCATAAAATTACAGGGCAACAGAACCCAAAAAGACATGTAGGAGAATAGAAGAAAATCCATTATTTCTCTCGTGTATAATATGTACATTCTCTTTTCTGTTGTCAAAAATTTTCTGAGGAAATGAAATAGTATTGCCTTTTTCTATGGGCTTAGTAAAAAGAATATAAATAAAAGTTGCCACCTTTTATGGGGCCATGAGTCCTTCAATGGTGTAAGAGAGGGATTCTGCCCAGTCTGCCTTAAAAAGCAATGTCTGTAAAGTTTGCATCACATCATATCCTGGATCAAGCTTCCGTTGCCACCCCTAGTGAAAGAACAAGAAAATTTAAATACAACCAAATCTGACTTAAATTAGCCCCATAAACTCTGAGCCACTTCCTAAAAAATATAAGATAAAATAAAAAAACTACTAACCCCTATAGAAATGCAGGAAATGAGATTCAGAGAAACAAACAAGTTGACCATAAAGAACCAATCGAGCTACAAAAATGCGTCATTCAAATCTATATGCAACGCTTTTTGCTTGCCTAAGCCCAGCAAGAAAAAACTTCCTGTAAGGTATTATCTACTGAGACAAATGAGTGAAGCAAACGAGAGGATTAGTAAGTACCACACGTCATTGAATTATCCAATGAGGCAATGGAGGAGGAATTATAATCAGCAATCTTATATGTTGGCAGATGATCAAAATTTTGTCCATGGTTTTCATACTAAAAATAATCGTTACAATTTTCCCCAGAAGTAAAGGCTGAAGTAGAACCATGACTGTGAAAGCCATCTTCAACTTCAAGAATTTTTGTTTTACAGAATGTCAGAAAATGAAAATGTTCTAAAAAAATTCAGGCAATTTGCTATGATCTTCATTAAGATCTACACAACGATTCTCCAAGTAAATCTACTATTAATAAGTATATGGATCCTATTTACTTTCCTTTTCAGTATTTTGAAAATTGCATTCCTGAGAATGAGAAGGTGATGCAAACATTGAGATTTATGGGTGGATGTTATCTAAATTTGGAGACAGAACCATCCTTGAGTTTCCTTGCAAAACTTAATTTATGAAAAATTACTTTCAGAAATCACAAGCTGCCATGTAGATTTCCATGGCATTGTCAGTTTTCTTAATTTTAAAACAAAGAAGGGTTTTCCAAAAATGATACAAAGAAACCTCAGCTTGCTACGGCAAATTTTACAAAAACCTGCTTATGTGCAAAATGGGGTGTTAAACCAGCAGTTCCTTAACTCTACTTATATGGAGCACTAACATGATTGCAACAAAAAACATTGAAAGGTAGAAGACAACACTGAGAACCAAAGAATTAAACGAATAAGTACATTTTCACTCACTCATTGACATTCATGTAACATTGGTGACATATTACAGCCTAAAATTTCAGACCCAATAAAATAAAATTACAGCCTAAACATGCAAAACATGGTCAGACATGCCTCTTCTTTCTCCATAGAACTTCAATAACTTCATTAGAATCTAAGTTTCATTGGGTAAAGCTATTGGATTTAGTATGTGTAAAGGTGTTTAACTTTCATACAGATGTTGGAAGAAAGCAAGGCCATACCTCAAGAACCAAGGTGGTCACCATCACTGTGCAAACATTACCATCAATTCGGACTTTATGCCGCTGAACTTTCTCAAGCAATTGATGCATGCAATCAGCAGCATGGATGATGTCACCGTCTGGGGAGTACCAGATTTTGAAAGATCTTTCTACTTCCTGTTAAAGAAATGTATTCATAAACTTATTCCTATATATATCCACAATGGGTGACTATGTTCTATCTCAATCTATATAAACATAAAAAAAATAAAGCACAAATACCCAATTTGGGAGTTAAAAGAAAATGGGAGGACTTCAAGAATCAAGGTACTAAGAACATGTTTAAGTCTGCGTCTTTTTATACAAGATTCAAGGCCACAGTCTTGTTTGAGGCCTCAGAGTCCGATTTGAAGCTTGGACAACGCCTTGACAAACATATTCATAATAATTTATAACACATACTAAGAATTATAAACGATGATTCCACTTATGGCCATGGCAAGCCCAAAAGAACAAAACAAAAACTGTCCAACAATAACTTTTGAATTACCTTCATTCAGCATTAACATCACATAGGATCAAGAAATCCATCACATTTTTCATGCTCTTAAGATATAAAATATGAAATATATTAACTATGCCGACTGAAACACTTAACTTCACAATAAGCTTGGGCCAAATAACATTCAATTGTTTTCTACAAACTGTAAAAGGTGCAAGATTTTCTTTACATGTCCAAAATCGTAAGAAAACTAGCAACCCCCATAGATCATTATTACATTCCACCACCCTTATTATGTACAGGAACCAACATTTTTCATTACCGGGTGCCGCAGTTTAGCATTATGGTCCTAACATCCAACAAGTTCCTTTCTAATAAACTATTTAATTTTCAAGAGAAACTCATAACTATGTCATAATTGGTGCACCAGGAATAAATTCATGTTAAAAAAGCTGAAATGCACAAACAATATTTGATTAAACGAGGATATTGTGAAGACAAATTTACATATTTGAAAATATCTTGAACCAGTAGTTCATATTCATGAAAATTATGAAGATAAAGTAATTTGGAAGAGTTAAAACACGGCCAACAGCCTTTAAGCCCAATAGTATCTCCTCTCCCTTAAGAGTGGAGTGTGAGTTTTTGAAATTCAATCCTTGGCAGGTACATGTGTTGTAATCCTATTATTTGTTGGAAATGTTTAAATAAATATTTTGGATAAACGAGGATCAAAATGTGGCAAAGAATTCATGACTAATATATTAGAAAAGCTATGAATCTTTCTTTTTTACGTAGATACGTATGAAATTATTTACCGAAGTGGCAAAAGTGAAAATTTTAAAAGCCTTAAATTTTCAATAACAAGAATTAACATTTTGCCTCCTACCATAAAAGCTATGCAGGAATGCATTACCTCAATGAAAGCCCTTGGGTTTGGACAGTCTTGTTGTCCAGATAATCTAAGGGTGCACTCTGCAACAGTTCGACCATCTCGAAGGGCTACAGCCTTAAAGAATTCCACTAAATTCAATTGATCTCTCTTAGAAAGTTCAGCAGTCATGCCCACATCAAGGAAAACAACATGAGGCCTCAATCTAAAGAGTTGTTTACTTGGTGACTTGCAACGGGATACTCTGACAAGAATATTCCCAGGATGCATGTCAGCATGAATAAAATTATCAACCTGACAAAAGAAAAAGTTCATATCTTAGCATAAAAATAAAAGATAAGAACTGTCAAATTCAAGCTACTTCAACATCACATCACAAGGCATTACTAGCTTCTACCGTCAAACAATCACAATTACCTAACTCTTTTACAAGAATTATACTTGGTACTACTGTACATCACTTACATGACTTTTTCACAGAATCTTTTAGCTTCACTCTTTTATTATAAATAGAAAATTCATTACCTCACCAGCTCTTAAACAGGCATACATGCTGCAAACAGATTGATACATGCATGTAGTGAAAACATTACAAATCTTATTCCTGCTTCACAGGTTTACATATATAAATTTCCACTAGCCTCTGATACCTGTTCTCTAGAGTATGATTGCACAAACATTCAACTAGTTCATGTCCTATGATCGTGGGTTCTAGGAAATTAATGCAGATATTGTTATTGGACAGTTGCATTTTCAAGACTTGTTAAGGATACAACATAAAGAAACCAAGTATATCAAGATGAAGGATTAACTAACACAAGTTAAAAAGATTACAACAAAAAGAAACTAATAACAATTGCAACATATTAAGTTGTACCAGAAGCATCTTTAATAGTGCATGCGTCCCAATGTGAGCAAGGGCATTCTTTATTGGTTCATTTCCTTCAAGCTCATCAACATAGTGCATAACACTTTCGCCCCGTTCATAAGTTTCCACTAAAACAGACGGGTGCACTAGGGGATATAGAGGCCTTGGAAATGAGACATCCTTCCATCTTCGAAAATTGTAGATAAAACGATTCAAATGTGCAGCTTCCCTTGACAGATCAACTTGTGACATCATGTAAACGGCAAATTGCTGTATGCTTTCATCCAATCTCAAAGACTTTAAATAAGGGATGAACCTCGAAATTTTGGCTATGCAATTAATAATCACAAAATCCCTTCTAATTGCTTCACCAACACCTGGATGTCTAACCTTGACAGCAACGACCATGGGCTTGATCTGCTGACCTGGGTATTTGTATTTGAGTATAGCTTGATGAACTTGAGCAACGCTTCCTGATGCCACAGGTTCCATATCAAATTTCTCAAATATCTCAGGCAGCTTGCGACCAAATGCCTTCTCAATACTTTTCTGGGTGAAGTTAAAACTATGTGCTGGAGCTTGAGTGTGAAGTTTTGCAAGTTCACTACACAAATCTCTTGGGAAGAGATCTGGTCTTGCAGCAGCCCATTGACCCCACTTTATAAATGCCGGGCCTGCTTTTTCCAGTGTAAGATGGAGAACACGAAGCCATATTTTCCTAAACTGAATGCCAAGGGACTTTGCAAAAGGTGCCATAGCTATGCATGGTGAGAACAAAACTACTAGATATATTGCTCTTATAAACAAGATAATACACTCCAGAATTGAAAACAAAAATAAGGTTAAATAAACATGTCCATCTTGGGCATGAAGAAATAGAGTGTCCTTTGTTGGGAGGCCTTCTGCTTCTGCCAATGTTCTTTGTGTCCGAGCAAACTCTCCAACTATGAAGGCAATAACACCAGGAGCTACTAGATTTGAGCGTGTCAAAGCCAAGCTCACTGCACGCGCAATTTGACCAATTGGTGGTAAAACGGGGCCCCTATAGGAACATAACTGAGAAAGCTTTTTCCAAGCAAATTGGGCATGGTGAGAAACTCTCCTTTTTGGCGATAAGGAATATAAGTTTCTAGAACCACTACTCTGTAATAACTTATCTTTTGCTTTCTGTAACATAAATGGGGACTGCCCTCTTAAACAATTCTTATACCATGGAAATAATCTGCATAGGGTGTAAGGAGCTTCAACTGTGTAATATGCTCTGCTACTTGCAACTTCTAAGTAACCAGTTTTCTGAACTGGAAGAAGGGATCTTGCACCCCTCCTTACATTTCCGCAGGCCAAAAATCTGCATATCACCAAATCTCTTCACCATACCATAACACAGTCCACCTAAGCTAGTAAACTGAAAAGAGAACAAAAAGATGGAAACAAAACAAAGATACTACTCCAGCATGCAAATTTTGCAGACATTGGTTGGTTCATTACTATTATAAAATTTCAAAGTATTAGCATATGAAACAAATTTATACTCTTAAAACACTCTCTCATGCGTAAGGATCACCCATCACTGGAGACCCAAAACATGGAAATCAACAAAAATCAAAAAGTTGCAGATACAGAATTCCAAATGAGGATCACCTGGATTCATAGAATGATAAATTTTATTGGTCTATCTTTCCGCAAGCATAAGGTGTTATTCACCCATCATTTTCCTTGAAACCAAAAGTTTTGAATAGCCCTGTGATCCATGCTAGGATGCTTATTTGGGCTCTATTTATATACTAGGAAATGTGAATCGGTGTATTTCTGAATGCGAAAAGATTATTAATTCAGCCATAACAGATCCATAAGTTCAACCAATTGACAAATTGGATAAATAAAAAACTCAGTTCAGCTCAGTGAACCTCTCTGTTTAGTTGATGAGAAATTAAAATTGGCAGATTATATTAATTGGACCCAGAAAGCAAAAATCAGCATAAACGAAAGGCTAATAGGAGAGCATATTGATATCATTTAGTTAAGGTGTGACTCCCATTTGTTTTATTTTCCCTCAGTTTTGTCAGCTACCAAACAAAGTGCAAGAATTCAATATTCAAACAGACCAAAGATGGAGACTTGGAGAACAGACGAGAAGGTTCTACAGGAAAGCAACCTGGACATGGTGACTGGATTCGTGATCGCCGTACTCTTGGAGACGCAGGTGGCGCAGTAGACTCGGAGGCATTTCTATCAAAACGACGGCGTATAAACCATCATCGGCGTCTGGAATGCCTCGGCCATCTGTCATCGGGAACGGCGATGATCGGGCTGCGCATGGTGGTGCTTGTGCCACGTGTCAGTTTCCGGCTGCTCGGAAGGTTGTGGTTTTTTTGTTGTCTAATTTGGGTAAGAATTTGAATGGAAGGTCGCTCTGGTGGGATTTGAGTGGTGGTGAGCGGAAGGTGCTGCTAGGATTTTGGGCGTTCGGAGTTCTCTGCGATTCTCAGCTTCGAATGAACGCCGTCTATTTCTTGGTTTTTTTCCCTTTCTTTTTTAGGGCTTTTTATTTTGGCTTTGATCCATCCGTTCATTAATTTAACTTTTTGTTCTACAATTTTAACCTCGTACAGAAAATCTATAATTTTACACGTGTTTTTTTTTCATCATACGATTTTACAAATTTTGTGGATGTGGTTGAATCCAATTTCACTTGAGTACATATATATGTTAACAAGTTTAGGACAGACTTTATTTTTTGGTCAATTTAATAAACGGAATGCCCACATGAGCTAGGGGATATCTCATCATTCCCCTTAACATTTCAAGAATCAAACTATAGAAAACAAAAAAGGGAAAAACCTCCCCTATTAATATCGAATTATCGGGTGCAAAACGTATATGTATTTGATTTAGTCACTTTCATTACACCATCTCTAACTATAAATAGACTAAACTCAAATTTTCATCTTTCAAAATACAACTATTTGTGTATTGCCTGGACTTAAATAATTTTTTTTTTTAAGACAGACCTCAAACAATTTTTAAGATTGAATCTCATGTAGATTAATAAATAATATTATTTTAACTATTGGATTTAATTTGGGTCGTTGGATATAATTTTTTTTTTGGAGATTCACTATTATACCCAATATGGGGGCCCAAATTATAAAAATACCCTATATAAAATGGACTTTAGAAACACACCCAAAGCTCATTTACAACATAACAAAAAAGCTTTTAACTTTTTATAAATTACAAAACTGCCATCAATTTCTTAAAACAAGCCCAACCCCAAAATCTCATAAAAATACCCAAAGCACTCAGTAGGGCATCAAAGTAATTTAATAATTAATATTAAATTCAATAAGGCTAGCTATCATTTTTTGGGTTTTTTTTGGGTTTGTTTATAGGAATTCAATTGTGTATGGTTTATTTATAATATTAGTGCTAGAAATGAGTATATCACTAAATATCTCTTCTTTTTTTTTTGGATTAAAACTCAGGCTTGGACAATCTGGGCCGTTAGGTTAAGCTTACATTTTATAATAAAAAAATTACAAAAGCATATTAAATGTAGCCGTTGTTTCTCAATGACTATATGAATTAAAAACAACATGTGACCAACATTTAAAGGAAGATGCAGACTTCTCCTTCAAACGGGCCCCACTCGTTTTTCACCAGCACGTGGGCAGTTCTGAGACTTGCTTCTGGGCTCCACTAAATTTAGGTCCGAGCAAAAGAAGGGGCGCTATTCCGCCTGGCTTTTTGACTGGATTGGTTTTATGGCCCGTTTGTATACAATGGCTGGAGAAGGTTTTCAGGCTGAAAACTCAAATTTTGGGTTTAACCCACTTCCATTGGAGATGGCCTTATCATGTTTGACATATATTGCAGTTTAATTGTTTTAATTTTAAAATATGTCAATATCTTCTTTGTAAATTTCTTTGTATTTTTAAAATGGGTTACATGTCCAAATGGTCCCCATGTTTTTACACGTTGATTTAATCCCTGTATTTTTAATTTGGTCAATTTCATCCATTTGTTTAGGATCATTAGCCAATGTTATCCATTCCGTTAAATTTATTGTTAAATAAACATGATAAACTTGTTTTTTGTCTTTTAAAAACCTATAAATCTTTTTAAAATTAATAAAAAATAATTGAATTAATCTAAGGATATTAAATCAGTTTTTCTATTTAAACCCCACACTTTTCTTTGTTTATCCCAATACTTAAATAATTAAACTTTTAAGTTTTATTATTGTGTAAAAAGACAAAAAAGGTCATCCAATTTAAGATTTAATCCTAGTACATCTTTTTTGAGAAGGAGAAATTCATTCATAAAACCACAGACGTACAAGGAGAGACATGATACAGTGGCCTCGTTAAAACATTCCTAACCTCATGGGACAAATCCTAAGGGAGAAAAGAGTACCACACATGTCATGAACCAACAGGAGAGTCCAATTCAGGTCACTTTGGATCATTACAATAAAAGAACAAGTCAAAAATAAAACCTAACACAAAGACCTTCGACAAGAACCACAACTAGAGACCAACACACAGTAGACCAACATGAGAGGATCATAGAAACCCCAAATAGTAAACCTACATGAGAGGATCGCAGAACATCCCAATAGTCAAAAGAAGCCTTCTATGAGCAAAATCATGGTCCTTTGACACCCATACAAACTGTAAGTCATACCATCGTAGAAACCAGGAGAGAACACGAATGACGAACACAGAAACAACAGTAAAAAGACCCATGAGAAGCACTCCACTTCAACTCATAACCTGACAAAGAAAATCTCCTATGATCAAGCATAGTTCTTTGGTCGGCGCAGAGTAAAGAAGAGCACCACATCTCAACAACTACCACCAACGTCGATGCTGCCGCTGTTGTTAAAACAGAGACAAAACATCAGCCACCAAGTATCACAACTCTCCCAAGGAGAGACCCAATTCAGTGTCACTACTGTCGCCGCCACCGAGACAAAGACAACACCAGTCACCTAGAACACTACAAAAACAACCAAACAAAACAAACAGACAAACAAACCTAGATCGAAACAGATCTAGACTATCTGGGGAGGGGAATGGGAGGAGAATAGGGGATAAGAAGAAAGGAAAATATGGGAAAAAAAGAAAGGGAGATGAGGAGAGGAAGAGAAAGATGGGCGGAGGGAAGGAGGGGCAGTGGCCACCTCCCCCCCTTAGCTTCCTCTCGCGGTTGGTTGCCACTTTTCATATTAAGTTTTAGAAAAATACAAACTCCTCTACACCTCATTACCAGATTGTTATTCTCTTTCAATCTAAGAAACCAACTACACTATCATCTTCTCTATCAAAATCTCCTAGTTCATTCTCAAATTTATTATTATAATAAAATAATAAAAAATAAAAAATTTAGAAAATAAATAAAAATAATAATGCTGCTACTACATTTGATAACAATATTTTTATCTCTTTAAGTAATGAGAGGTTAATGTGAACTTAAAGTGGTGAGGGGCAAGATAGCGGGGTGTAGGGTGTGGGGTATGAGGTTGATGATTTTTTTATTTTTTTATTTTTTCTGTTGGGTGTGTATTTAAGGGTAGTTTTGGAAGATAGTGGGGTTTTCTTAGAAATTTTGAAATTTTGAAATAGAAATTGGTGTGAACTTAGTGCCCGTTTGGTATTGCTTATTTGGGGTAATAAGTGATTTTTTAAAAATTTTGAAAAGCCCAATCCGTTTGGTAAACTATGAGAAAATCACTTATTGTTAAAAATTGCTGTGAGAGAAAGCTATAAAGGAAAGCAGCTAATGAGGTGTTTTCATTTTCTGATTATGCAGGAATCAGTTTCGAAAAGGCGCTGGGTTTAATGATTATGCGGCAATCATTTTCTGATTATGCATAAAATCAATACCAACAACACTTTTAACAAAAATTTTACCAAACGCCAAACTGCTTTCTCTCACAGCAAATTTGACAGCGATTATTTTCACAGCACAGCAATGCCAAACTGGCCCTTAGAATATGAGGTGAACAAAGAGAAGTGAGGAGTTTAAATAGAACAAATCTATTAAATTTCATTAAAAGTAACACATAACATTAGAAGAAAAAACTTGAAAAAAACCAAAAGGTTTTGGGTTGTCGGGAGGGTCTGCCCAACGAGTGGAGAAATGGGAAAGTGGGGGGTGATGAGCGTAGGGGCACAGCGGAGGGGGAAGAGATGGAGAGGGGGGAGCGGGGCGACGATTGGTAAGGCAAAGATGGGTTGGAGATTGGGCGGAGTATCTAGGGAGTGGCTGAGGATGGGGCAAATGGCTATGGAATGGTGAGGGTAAAGGCTGTTCTTGAGAGAGAGAGAGAGAGAGAGAGAGAGAGAGAGAGAGAGTGAGTAGGGTGGATCAGACATGGTGTTGCCAAAGGGGTGGTGGGTGGTTGTTAGGAAGAAAGAGAAAAGGGTGGTGGGGGCTGCATGGTGGTGTCTTTCCCTTTTTAAAAAAAAAATTTCTTGTTTCTATTTTTAAATTTTATTGAAACAGTTACGTTTTTTATTTATTAATATTTAAATAGTTTTTAAGTTATTCTAACATAAAATCAACGGAATGGACAACAATGGTTAACTGTCCAAAACATAAAGATCAAATTGGCAAATTAAAAAGGCAAAACGTCACTTTTGGTCCCTGTGGTTTTAATTTGATCATTTTTGCCCTTGTGGTTTTCAATTTAAGCAGTTCAAGTCCAATCTCTAATTTCTGTCAAATTAGGTTAACTTAGGTTACTTATTGAAGGGCATTTAAGTCCAAAAACAAAAAACATTAAAAATAAATAAATAAAATATAAAGAGAAGAGAAGCCGTCACCCACACCCACATACAAAAAATGTGTTTATTTAGAAAACACGCACACACCAAAAATAAAAAAAATAAAAATAAAAAACCCCTCAATATTAAAATATTTGAAACAGGTATAAATTGGCATGCCCTCCTCCCACTTCTTCAACCATCAGCTACCTCCACCACTGATGATTAGCAATCAATTAGAGAACAATATGGCTTCCTCAGCTATTCACAGCCTAATTCTCCTTTGCTCACTAGTGATCTTTCACACCATTGCCACCCCCTCACTAGCCAAACCATCTTTCAGACCCAAGGCCCTTGTTCTTCCAGTGTCAAAAGACGCTTTCTACCCTCCAATACCTAACCACCATCAACCAAAGAACCCCTCGTCCCTGTAAAGCTAACCGTAGATCTTGGAGGTGATTTGCTCTGGGTTGACGTGTGGGCTGGTTGTGTGGCTGACGGCTTCTCTTCCCTTATCTTTTGTCCCTTTTTTTTTTCTTTTTCTTTTTTTTCCCTCTCTTTCTTATTTTTGGACTTAAATACCCTTCAACAAGTAACAGCAATTAACCTAATTTGACAGAAATTGGAAATTGGACTTGAATTGCTTAAATTGAAAACCACAGGCACAAAAATAATCAAATTAAAACTACAGGGACCAAAAGTGACGTTTTACACATAGAATAAATTGGTCAACATGATAAAACACAGACATTATTTTTACATTTAAGCCTTCCAAAAAACAAAAATTGAGCACAATAACGAAAAAGTAACGGAAAGTTTAATTTACAATTACTCTTAGAAAATAGTGTTTTTGTAAATTTAGACCTGCGCAACGTTAAAAATGAAACCAGCTGAACATCATAAGAGTGCTCGTGTAGTTAAACTTTTAATTTGTTCATTCAAGAGAACTCTATTTAAAATAGAATAGAAAAAAAATACACACAAAAAGGAGTGAGGAAAAAAACCCCAATTAACTCTTTTTTTTTTAGTACAAGAGTCAATCTAAACTAGAAGAGAGGAGGATTTTTCATACACACACAAATAATGTCATGGAAGTTCGAACCTGAAACATCTTATCTGCAAATTAATATTTTTTTCTACCTAACCTAGACCTCATTGGCAACTCCAATTAACTCCAAGAAGAAATTCAAAAGCAAAACAAAACTAGTTATCTCAAATCAGGGAAAGTCCAAGGCTCCAAAGATTCTGTCGACTATTTGTCTGGTTTGAGGTAACCAAGTCAAATGTTCCAAAGAAAAGATAGAGGTTAAAACGTAGAAGGAACTCCAATATTTATTATAGACATAGACCAATTTTCTAGTGTTTCTTTTTCACTTCCGGTCCACTGCACTTTCAATTTCCCTTCAACTGCTTTTTCAACATCCTTAAAATTTATTGACAAGATATGCACGCAAACAAAATCAACTTTTTACTCAAAATGAGGTAGAAATTAATGTTGTTAAAACTTAAATAAACGTTCTAAAAATAATTAGAAAATCATACATTAATTAATTCAAATTCCAAGATAAACTCAGAACACTAATTTAAAAACTGACACCAACTTTGATTCCTGCATGCTACACACCCTCAACTAGTTAATTTATGATGTTTTTTTCGTACAAAAGTTTGGTGGCGTTCAAGGCATTGGGAATGTCTTGGTACATTAAGATATTGCTGCAGAAACTATCCCTCTCATCTTCAGTGCTACTATTGATGTAGGTTATAGCCGGTGACGAATTCAACGTGGTTGCCGGGCTTGACGAAGGTGTTGACGATAGAACTGAACCAAATCTACTCATGTTCTGAAAGTTTTGATATTGATTCACGTTATTGGAAATGCATGGCTGGTTGTAATTTTGGTGTGGAATATGGCTAATCATGGAGTCATATTTAGAGTCATAAGAACCCAACTGGTTTGTTGTAGGAACAAAACCCTGGCCAGCTACATTTGAAGAACCCGGGTAGCTAAGAAATGGGACATTCAAAGTGTTTGATGTTGTGCAAGATTGGATTTCTTGAACCGGGTTTTGGATCTGGCTTGCTTGGGTTAATTGGGATTGAAACTGGGTTTGATTAATTTGTGAAAAACCAATTTGGTTTTGCTGGCATGATAGGAAAGTGGTGGCCAAGTTGAGGAGGTCTGGATCCATTATAGGTCCAATTCCAAGCAGATTTGGAACATTAATCTGCGGATTGTGTGGTGATGATGAGTTGTAGAGAGTTGAACAGATGGCGGAGGAGAGTTCAAGAAGATCAAGACGTGGGGTGTGAGTCACAGGATCAATTCCCATTCTCAATAGCCTCTTTCTGATGTGTGTGTTCCAATAGTTCTTGATCTCGTTGTCGGTTCTTCCTGGCAAGCGAGAGGCAATAGCAGACCACCTAACAAGGTAGAAAGAGGAAATGTTTAATTATTAGCTTATAGTTAGGTAAGATAGAAAAGTTTTAGGAAAATGCATGAAAATAACTCACGCCACAAACTATAGTATGATACTATTGACTTATACAAATCTTTGATAATTCAGATTGACGGTTTAATAATATAGCGTGCCAAATTCTCAAATAATAATATCGCGTGCATGCCAAAAGTCTTTTTAACAAAAACACCTTTTTATTTTTTGGACCGATTTCTAATTAGGTAGAATAAATGTAATTAATGAGGGGAATGTAGCTTAATTGACCAGAGGATGTAGACGTACTTGTTTCCCAAAACACTGTGTAACTGTATTATGATCTCTTCTTCTTCAAATGAGAACCTCCCTCTCTTAATGTCAGGTCTCAGATAGTTTGCCCACCTGAGGCGACAGCTCTTTCCACACCTTTTTAGCCCTACACACAAAACAACAAAGGGTTATTAAAGCCTTATATATATAAATATACTACTTAAACCACAATTAATTAAACAAAAAAGAAAGAAAAAATAATGCAAAAGTACTCATTTGTAAATTAATTAACCTGCATTCTTAGGCAGGGTTCGCCATCTCCCATGCCCGTGTTTCTGAATGTAATCAATCAGTTTTTTATCTTCCTCCGGAGTCCAGGGACCCCTTTTCAATCCGTTTTTGTCACAACAAGGAATTTTCCCCATAACATTCGTCGAAAACAAAAACTAGTTTAGAAACCAGTAATGTATGCTTGAGAGAGAGAGAGAGAGAGAGAGAGAGAGAGAGAGAGAGAGAGGGGATTTTGAGGTATTGATCACTTGGTTTGAGGTGAAGAAGCAAACTAAGAGCAGAAATGTTGGTGTAGGGCAAGTGTGAGGGAGGATATATAAATAGGAGGGCAAGGAAAGCAAGCGAAGCAAATTGGGAAGTCAATGGAATTGGGTACCGCCCTTTTAAAGAGACGTGTCTTGTTATGACGACAAATTACAGAGCTAGCCGCAAATTATCTCCCTCCTCTATCAGATATTTAAATATGAAATAAATATGGTCCCCTCTTTTAATCAATCAGATCACGTACGCAGCATGCAGGATTATGCTACGTAATATTTACGTACCCATAATTATTATTTAAAAAAATTTACACTTGTGGCTGAAAATTTATATATACAGTTATTTCCTTAAGCGGACGTCCGCACGTTATTATATTGTGCATACGTCACTGTAAATAAGGAGGAAAGCAAAGAGAGGGAGTATAAAATACATGGCGTCCGCGTTGGAGAAAATTCTCAAATTTTTAGAACTAATGAGCTTATCAAAAATAAACGATGAGCTAAAAGTCTTAAATATAAGCAACCAAGAATGGAATAACGAGGGAGAATCAGAAGAGAAAAAGAAGTTATTTTTTCAAACAACTAAAATACCATTACTCCAAAGTCCTGTGTACATATACCAAAATAGAAAAGCATATGTCTATTTCAGATTTTGTCTTCTTTTCTAACAATTCATATTGAAATTGACTCTTGTTTTTGTTGTCATTTAAAATGAAATTCAAACACGGTTTGAATGTCCATGAGATAATAACGAGTTACGGACTCTTTTCCTGGGCAGATAAAACCTTGAGTTTTGTTTTTGTTCATTGAACTGTCTTTCTAATATAAATTCAAAATTTTCAACTCTCTTAATTCTAAACTTTCAACCCTAATTCTAATTGGATTATCCTATTTCATAATTAGTAGATTCCAGAAAGGTAGCTCTTAATCTCAAAGACAAAAAGGTTTCTGTTTGTAATCTTGTTTAACGCAAATAATTGTAACAAGGAAAAGACAAATTAGGAATGGGAAGAACTATTTCACATATTTCTTTTGAAGCACCAAATGGCCCCTGGGATATATTCAACAATCCCAACTGTGCAGGCTCGCACAATCAAGAGCATGGCAATCAACCTCGTCAACCTCTCTCTCTCTAGTTAATCTCTCAGTTGGTAGAAAAATTTGTATATCACGGAAAACACTGTTTTGATATCCCTAATCAATGTTCTGCTGCACGTAATGGGATTCTACCCTATGACAGTCCTCCGTCTCAGCTGGAGCGGATTGATGTATCTGTCCAGATACTTTTGACCCGATTCGCATCTAATCTAAAGTCGTTAAACTGTGTTTGTGTTGACACATGCAGATCCTTTTCCCTGGGGAGGTCTAATTGTGTGTATTGGCTCTTCTTATCACAATTACATTACTAGCTGGCACCACAATAATATCACCACGTTAGGCCCCCACTGACGCAATCGTAGACCTTGCTACAGCAACACACAAAACGTAGCTTCTACACTAGTCTACACTACACCTAGCCGATGCCAGTTTCACTGTTCACACATGGCTCCGAGCCTCCAAACCGCCCAGCTGCAATTTGTTTATTTGATTCTCGTTTTCAACATGAAGTCACAAAGCGGATTCAGTGACTTTGTGTAAGGAGTTGTTAGAATTTAATGATATGTCTACTGATTTGTAATTATATTTGAATGGATTGAATTGAGGAAGAGTTGGATTGAAGTGAATTAGATTTTGAATTTTTATCAAAGTTATTTATTAAACCATATGGATTGAGGAGAGTCATGTTTTGAATTCCTGTTAAAGTTGTTTACTAAATCATACGGAATTGGGGTATAAGTGGTGCTAATTATTAAAATATCCTCGTAATTAGGTTAAAGTAGATGACAAATTTTAAAATTGTAAAATTGTGTGAGGATATAATGGATAAAAAGAAAAATTCCTAATAGATTAGTTTTCCAATAATTGAATACAACATTCCACCCAAAAATTAGAAGTAAACGCATGAATATTTCATAATTGAAATTCAATTTCTAATTCTAATTTTAATTCCTGATGAGTAAACAAACTTAAGTGGAGACAGTAACTTTGTACATGCATAAAAGAAATTGTTCGGATTTAAGTAGATCAATTCTTGTAGGAGTGGAGCTTGCTAAGTTCTTAAAGACTACCACGAAATTAATGGTTTTTTTTTTTTTTTTTCTGAAAACGTGTACTGTGCTAGAGTCCACTCCATAGTCTAGTCTAAGAGTGGCTTTGTCCTTGGCACAAAATTGACCACACGTGAAACCATCATTATTATTTATTAGTGTTTTTTATTTTCATTTTTGAAGATTATATTAGTGATTGATAGGGAAAGATTAATATCAACAGCGACATAATTTAATCAAAGGGGTGACCGACTAAAATTGTTTTTCACTAAATATAGTCTTTAGTTATGTCCATTACTACGAATATCTTCAAGAAAGATGTTAAATTCAATCGAAATGTTGAACCGTACGTGAAATAACATTTCTCTCTTTTGTTATAATTTTTACCTATTTGACTTTGTAATGTTCTTTCATTATTTTATTATTATTATTGAAGTAAAATATGCCTAGATTGTAGTAAACCAATAAACAATATGTAATAAAATAATAGTTTAATTTAACATATCGAGTAGAACGTAAAATCTTAAATTACCACATTAGTCATCAAATTCAAATTTAATAATTGATATTTGACTATAGATCCTTTTTTGGGGCAGGTACAGTGATCCTAATTTACATGTGTCATGAAGAGCTAGAAGCGATTGATGTGCCTAGATTATATGTAACGACAACGGAAGAATTTCTAAGGCAATTTCATAAAGAAGAGTTTGAATTGAAAAGAGAAAAAGATGGTCAAGATTTTGACAGCAATGACAACTATATATGCATGTATATACCCAATTGTTTCCGTTGTGGAGCTCGGTCGGTCACGTTGGTGGTAGTGTATGGCAGCCGTGTATATATATATAAAGATAGCGATACCCTAAACTTAGGAACCCTAACCCTATTTGACAGGGAATTCTACTTCCCATTTCCATTTGTTTATTAAGTCCTCCTTTAATAAATATATCTTTGACAAGAATATTCAACAAGTGCATGCATGCATCAAAAAATCCATGTATGCCTAGAGTCTTCATTTCATATCTTCTCGTAATCTTGAAAATATGTTCCCCGTATGTAGATTTTATTGTCAAAATGTTATCAAATATGCAATTTCCCCTGATTCTATGCATTTCATGCCCAACTCATTCTATGCTGGCTACCACTACCCATCAGAAAAACTATATGTGAAAAAGCGAGAAAGGTCTAAAAAAAGCATGTGATAATTGATGTTATTTCCACGGATCTTTAATTACTAGAAATATGAAATTTTGACCAAATCTTGTGTTACAGTGAGTGATGGACACCTATAGTACTCGTTCTACAAGTTAGTCTCTCAAGGAGTGACAGGTAACAAGACAAGGATGCCATTACCCATTAGAGGACTATGAACCCACGGGCTTTGACTAATCACATCAGATTTCATTTCTGCTTCCTGTTTCCATGTTTTGACCATCCCTAAGTATATTTCTCCCTCTCGTAAGTTGTCTTTTAGTGCATGTTCTTTCAGTGCGAACCATATAACTGGATAGTCGACCAGCTTTGTATCGGACTGTTGATATGTAATTGATAATGTGTTCGATATTATTATTGCCAATTAAACGTACTAACACGTTATCGATATATTTTCTTCAATTAAAAACCGAATCCGTTGTTGAGAATTTCTATATTAATTCATCAAAAAAATTTATATATGATTTGGTAACCCACTATCAGTTCTGGATAATGCAATGTGAAAAACTCACCCTCAACTCTCTTTTCCGGTCCCATGAAACCATCACATCAACTTTGTTTGGATAGCATTGTACGTTCGACCGGAAAAAAAGATAGCATTGTACACTGTATCTGATGGCTCCCCCTCTTGTCAAAGAAAGTTTGGGAGAAGTTTGAATGCACATCAATGAAAAATAAATAAATAAACGCGGTGATGGAGATATGTCATGAGTTCTTGTCACCCTCTCGTTCAAACATTGAACATAAACACTTTGTTTTCTCAATTTACTCCTTAGATTTGGCAGGCATAAAGAGAAATATAAAGTTCGTTGTAGCTTCAGTATATCTTATATGGTTCTAGTCGGTATTATTATCAAAATTGTTTATAAACATCTAATTAGAAATTGATGAGCGACTAATTTTGAAGTTTTCTCTCCAAATATACTTTATAAGAATTTTTGTATAATACGTGATCTTACAATGAGTTCATTTATAATAAAAAAACCTTAAATTGGGGATTAGTTCGGAACGTAGTTTTTTAAAGATATATAATCAATGGGCCCGCATTTCACTTCAATCAATCATCAGTTTATCATTAACAATCCCATCCGATGTTTGGGTTGTGCAGCATGCTTTCAACAATATGTAGCCCTATTCACACGATCTGAACTGTAGTGTCAACGTCAAGAAAGAAACAGAAAAGCTACAAATAAATAAATAAAATAAATTTTTTTTTTTTTTTTGGTATAGTTATATATGTCAAATTGATCTTAACGCAAGTAGTATGAGATAGATATGCAGAATCAAAACTAAATATTTTGATTAGGTTGAAACATGGCTCTTCCATTCCCAATCTTGCTCAACTTACGCAGGGGCTAATCTATTAAGGGTTAGCTATGAAGATGTCAAGTTTTCATAATTTTTTGTGTCGGACGAGGGCAATCTGTTTGATGAAATGTCTCAAAGAAGACCAAGCCAAAGAGGGCCAACTCCTTCACGACTCATGTTTTTCTTCTTGTTCTTTGGATTTACTCTCCATTTTTCTTTTTGTGACGTGCAATGGAGAAATTATGTGGAAAATATAGAGTTTGTGCTCCATTTATTTTATTTTTCCATGGATATTTTTCCATTTATTAGTCGATTGGTTTTTATTATAAGTGACTTAGTAGTAGAAATTTCTTCAATCCATTGAACCTAGGTACCTTATTTTAATTAAAATATATATTTATTAATTTTTTTTTAATGTTTATACAAGATTACTTTAAATGAAACAAAACACTACTAGCAAAAGGAGCAAAAGCTACAGACGTCACGGCCACGTCAGATTAGTTGTCGTGGGCCAATATCAAAAGCAACACCATGCTTGGACCATTGTTATGTAACATGTGGCCAATACTCTATATGTGGTTCACATGTATAAGCCACGAATATCACACCTGGTGCAAGTGGCGTTATGGCATAGGGCTTCTAATTTTTTAGGGCTCCAAACTTTTTTGACTTTATATTATATATATTAATATTATAAAAACTGCATATATACTCCAGTATAACTCATATCCCTTGGTACAATGCCCAAGTTCGAGTCTCAAAACCCAAAAAAAAAAAAAAAACATTTCTTCCACTCAAAACAAAACACACAAAAAAAATTCATGCATTCTTTTATCTCTTGAACTCTTATCTTTTTAACCGAATATATTAATATTTAACGTTATCAAATGCAAAACATTAAAAATTTAAGAATTTAATTTTTGATTGTTATTACATCCTAATGGATGATGCATTTAGTTATTAAAAAAATTTTATCACAGGACCTTTAAAATCTCGTAACCGGTCCTGTTTTTAGTAAGCCTTGACTTGAACAAAGTTGGCTTAGTGGCTAGCTACTAGCTACCCTAGCTAGCCTAACATGGAGTGTATAGGTTATATATTATGAATCTTATCAACGTCGTAGCATTAATATTGCATGCTGACCAGACCACAAGGTCTTCGGTCCACAAGAACAAGGCGGCTCTTTGTAAAATATTTTTTCGTTTCATTTGCTGACGTGGAACATGATTATTTGTTAATATTAGAAGATAACAGAATTGGGTTTCTAATTCTATGTGATCATGGATTGTGTGGTGGTGGGTCTCCTTTACTTCAATAAATAATGGGGCTATTTCTGGATTGAGACTTGTGAGACGGTTACCTAATCGGACAAGTAAAAGTCTTGGCCCCTGAGTCATGAAATTTAAATTTAAAAAAAGAAAATTGAAAAAAAAAACACCCAAAAAAGACCGTTTATACTTACATCAAAATTATATTAGTGGTATGTTTATTAATTAAGAATTAGAATTCTCATTAGGAATTGAATTCCATATATGAAAGTTTTCTATGTTTACTTCACATTAAGGAATTAAAAAGTAAATGGGATCCATACAAAATTAGGAATTGAATTATTGAATTCCTGAATTCCTGATTTTGGAGGAATTCAATTCTTAGGTGAGATGTGGTATTCTACTTCTGGAGAAGTAACACATTATGAAATCATTTTTTTTATCCATTATATCCTCATAAAATTTTAAAAATTCCAAATTTGCCATCAATTTTAAAATTTTGCCAAATTTGCCATATACTTTAACCCAACAACGATGATATTTTAGTAAGTAGTACCAGTCATACTCCAATTTCATATGGTTTAGTAAACAACTTCAATGCGCAAAGGACCTACTAGTGTAGTGGTTTGGAGTATTTACTCCCTCAGGCAAGGTCCTGGGTTTAAGTTCGTGTTGTGTGTGTGAGTTTAATATGCTATCGGCCCTTTCAATAGGAAATGTCCTTAAAAATAAAATTTTTTTTTATAAAAAAAACAACTTCAATAAGAATCCAGAATCTAACTCTCCTCAATCCATATTGTTTAGTAAACAACTTTAATAGGAATCTGAAATCTAATTCTTCTCAATCAAACTCCTCCTCATTTCAATTCATCCACAATTCAATTCTTCCTAATCCAATTACAGATTAGTAAACATAACATAGAATATGTGGTACTAAAAAACTTGTTATTGACACTTCAAAATAATTATAAATGACTATTTCATAATTATAATCATTTATTTTCTAAATCACACCTCAAAAATTGCTAAAGTAAGTTTTTTTTTAAATACAAACAATAGTCTAAAATACTAAAGAATAGTGGTTTCTCACACACTATTAATGTATTATAAGGGTTCGAACTTAAGACTGTTAATTTGTAAATCAAGCCTTATTTTCACTGTACTAGACCTCGAGTCGTTGGATTTAGAAAATGAACTATTCTAACTATACAATTATTGTCCATTAAGAGGAGGGCTGAGTTCATATTTCATATAAAAACAAGGAGGAGGAGATGTTTTATGCTTTTTGGCCGATAGGTTCCTATGCAGGTATACTCCACAAGTTGACATGACATATACCGAAGAACTTGTGTTGGTGTTATTAACTGTGATCTGATGGCGATCTAAAATAAAACAAATAGTAGAAAATAAGTCTTCCCAATCGGTCAAACCTTATTTTATACTTGAACTTTCATTTGTTTTTATTCGAGTTTTCTATTGAATAGAAAAATAAAGCCAAAACCTGCATTATTTTTGTTTTGGCCCTATTCATCATGATTGTGGAACTCCCTAGCAACTGCAGTCTAATCAATAAAATAGATATGCAATAATATAATGGAACTAAGATATACATCTTATTATTATTATTATTATTATTATTTTGGTGGTGGAGTGTGTAACGCAAAGATTGAAACAGTCCAACCTCAATTTATATGATTATGATGAATTGAGATGATTATTATTATGATGATAATGATATAATTAATAGAAAATTTGGTATATAAGTCCAAAATCGAAAACATAAGTTAGGTGAAATTCACACATTTATTGTTGTTGATACAAGTTCTTTAACTTTTGTACCACATAAGATTACATTTTTATTTATTTATGTTTACATATTATTATTTTCAGCTTTTAAGTATTTTGTTGTACCAATTATGCCCTTAAAACATAAAATAAGGTAATAAATTAATTTATGTCATAATAATAAAAACAGCATACACATCCTACAAATCTCGCCTCCGTCTACAAATCACTCAAAATTATACCTATGACTGTTTAAAAGACATGACATGTGAACAATATAACTATTCAATTTTCCTTTTTATAATAAAATTTATTTAAATTTAACAATTATTTGTTTAAATAAAAAACATAAAAGAAAAATTAACTCCCTTTCCATGAGGTGGGTGGGAGGGAGGCTATAGGTTTTTTCACGAAAGGTTAGGGGTAATTAAAGGGGGGCTGTGAAGAATATAGAGAAAGATTATTAAGAGAGAGAGAGAGAGAGAGAGAGAGAGAGAGAGAGAGAGAGAGAGATGGTGAATGGTATATATAATGGCTTGGGTGGTGTTGGGGTGGGTTGGGGAGAAAGATGGTGGATGGTATGTATGCTTGGGTGTGTTGGGGTTGGTAGGGGCGTCGGGGATAGTGGTGGGGAGGGGAAGTTGCATTTCTGGTTTTTTTAATTTTTAGATTATGTGACTTTCTAATCTTATTTTTTCAATTTGAAGTTTGTTTTTAATTTTTTTTTTTAAAGGTTTAATTCTGTGTCTTGTTTTAAACGGTTAGATAATGAGGATGGTGAAGATTGTGCGAAATGCGGGTAAATACGTAAATTCTAAATGTAGATACTTAGAATCCGTGTTCCAGGTATACTAAGCCAAACCGGTAAATATGCCTCTTGTCCACGTACTCCTACTCAAAACTAGGGGTGCATACAAACCGAAACCAGGGTCAAACCGCCCAAACCAAGTCGTACGGCTTGGTTTGGTTTGTTTTCTTCTTTTTTGGTGTCATTGGTTTGACACCGAACCGTTTTTTATAGTTCGGTGCTCTATGTTGGATATTGAAAACCATGATTTAACCAAACCAGTGATATTTACATATACTAAATAAAATTTTATTATAAATCATATATGAGAACTAAAAATTAAAACTAAAAACCTTTGTCCTGCCACCAACACGCATGCCTCTGACCAAAAACAAAAAAACAAAAAAACCCATGCATCCCTCTCCATCTCTCACTCTCTATCTTTTATCTTTATCTTTTTTTGTCTTCTTCTTCCTCTCTTTTCGTCTGTTTCAGTCTCTTCTTCTTCCTTTTCATTTGTCTCTGTCTTTTTTTGTTTCTTCTTCTTCTCTCTATCTCTCTTTTCCTTCTTCTCCGTCTGTCTCCATCTCTCTATCTTTTTTTTTCTTTCTTTCTTCTCATTTTTCTTCAACCTAAACCCGACATCGAGATAATCCAAATCGTTCAACTGGTTAACCAGAGGTGGTGGTTCGACGTTGGTGTTGAAATTGCTACATCGAAAGCTCTGATTCGATGGACGATTTGGGATCAAACCCGAACCAACCCAGATCGAGCTCACCCATACTCAAAACCGTACCTACGTCTCAGATATAGGTACATCAACAAACATCCACCCACATTCAAAAAACTAAAAAAAATAAACATTTACCTATGCTCCAGGCATTGAAACCCAAGTATTAGTTAAAAACATAATATCTAGGTAATTTTTTAGTCGATAACATCTACATATAAAAATCAAAATGCATAGAATAGTGAAACATTCAAAATATCAGAAAATGCCCATGATTAATGCAAATATTAAGAATTGAAATTATTAATTAAATGTGAAAAACATGATAAATTCATACCCTCCATATTTAATATTAAAAACAAAATTAGATAATGGGTCCTATTTTTATGGAACACAACTAACCATTATCATTTTTAATTCTAAAATAAAAAAATAGAAAAAAAAACCAATTGGCACACACGTGAGCGTGTGCAAAGAGACTAGTCTAGATAATCAGGGGAATAATTGCGTTTTAAATGTGTAATGGCGTACCTCCATACCAGGTAAGGTAAAATAACCAATGAAAAAAACACCTTTAAGAAAATCCAATATATGAATTTATACCTAAAAGGCAGGTATAGCGCGGTTATATTTTTAAAATATATCAATATTTTAAAAGTATAGCCACACTAATATACAGCACAAAATATTTTTATAATTAAGTAATATCTTACCTCTTTTTAATTAATTTAATTAGTAATTATATTTTAATTATTAGTCTTTAAGGAATAATTAATATTTAAATCTTTTACTAATTTAATCAATTACTTAATAATTAATAATTAATAATTTTAAATTATTTTGTGGACTTTGTTCTTTATTTTTTTTAATACAAAAATAGTTTGTTTAGTTTAATATTTGCAATCAGTAATATCTTAGCCTTATTTAATTACACTAATTATTATTTATGTATTAATTATTTATTTATTTAATGAATTATTAGTATTTAAGTATTTTAATTAATTTCATAAATTACTTAATAAATACTAATTAATTATATTTGCTTATATTAAATGAGTTTTTGGACTTTAAAATTATTTTCAATTTTCCAATATATTTTAAAAATATTTTCAATAATTTGAAAATTATACCAAAATAGGACTAACCCAAGACCCAATCTATGATTATTAAATATTAAATATTATGTATATATAATCAAAGCCCAATAAAAAGGTAGGGCCCAAGTTCCACTCCACTAGGCCCACCGTCCATATTGCATGTGTAAAAAGATTCGCACTTATAAGGATACAGATTTTCTCTTCTTTTCTAATGTGGGATTCAAGTTTATGTATTTCATTCAAACTCCAACAAGTAGTTTATATTATCAAATCATGTTGTGACTTGGATTTAGGGTTTGGACTATAAGATCTATGTTTGGAATTTTAAGGACTCAATTAGGCTCCGACATGTATATATTAAAAGCAAGCAGATCCTAACGGAGTAGAGGATCCAAACCCATAAGAAATTGCACAACATTAAAAGTTTACAATTATTTAAAAAATTGCTTAACACGCTTTGGCTAATATGAAATCCATCAACCTTTTTGGGTTCAGTAGATATGTTGGAATTTAATTGCACTGGAACATGTGAGTTATTTTCTAATGCATATGTGATTTGGTTTAATGCATTTCCTAATTGCTAGACCTAATTACTCTTATTTAAAGCATATAGCCACACAGCTATACTTTTAAAATATTCGAATACATTTACACAGTATAGTTGGCGGCTATATTATTAAAATATATTAATATTTAAAGAGTATAGCCACTCGGCTATATTTGAATATTTTAATATTAAAGTCGCCCAATTATAGTTTAAAAATATATAAATATTTAAAGAGTATAGTCATGTGGCTATACTTTTTAAATGTATTCGAATATTTAAAAAGTATGGTGGTGCCACAAAATATGTTTATAATTACATTAAGTAATATCTTAATCTTTTTTTTAATTATTTTAATTAATAATTATGTTTTATTTATTATTTCTTAGTGAATAATTAGTATTTAAATATTTTACTAATTTAATCAATTACTTAATAAATAGTAATTAATTATTTTAAATTATTTTGTGTTCTTTGTTTTTTTATTTTTTTAATACAATATTGGTTTGTTTAGTTTAATATTTTCAATTAGTAATATCTTAGCCTTACTTAATTATACTAATTATTTTGTATGTTTTAATTAATTAATAATTAATTATTTTAATTAATTTCATAAATTACTTAGTAAATACTAATTAATTATATTTGCTTATCTTAAATGATTATTTGGGCTTTAAAATTATTTTCAATTTCCGAATATATTTTAAAAATAGTTTCAATTATGAGAAATTATTTTATGAATTAAATTTTTTTTGAATCCATATGGAGTGAAATCAGATAAATTGAATGCCAAAAGCTTCAATGCAGGTGGAAACGAAAGTTTAGGATTGGTATTTGCAAAGACTTGCCATTTCTTTTTCGTTTTTTTGGTTACAAGGCAGGCCGAAGCTAGAAAAGAAAAAAAAGCTTAACAAGGCACATCCCTAATTTGGGCTCTTCCTAGTTCATCATCCAGCAGAAAGCTTGAGAGGGAGATAGGAGCAGATTCGTAGATGTGAAGCCCCAAGGGTAACTCATACCCCAAGTTAGCAAGGTGATCAGCTGTAATAACCCAAACCCAAAATTCATAATTAATGAGTAATTTATTACGAGAAAAGACAATTTTGCCCTTTGAATATTTTATTAAAGAAAAGTTGACTTTTTGACCGGAAAGGAATTTGACAATTCTACGGATACCGTTGCGTAGAGCACGGCGAAATGAGTTCATAGACATGTAGTGGGCCCGAATCGGAGTTGTAACGAGAGAGTTATGGTCAAAAGAAACTCAGTGGCAAAATCGTAAATTTTTCAAAGTTGGTTTTTAGAAAAACCAGATTTTTCTTCCTCTCTCTCTCTCTCTCTCTCTCTCTCTCTCTCTCTCTCTCTCCCCTTCCCTTCGACACTCTCTCCAGCCGACGCCACCCTTGCTGTGAACCACGCCACCGGCCACCCCAAGCAGCAAGACCGGAGCCAAAATGACCGACGTCAAGCCGCCACCACACCCCGCCCAGCCCGCTGCCAGCCGCTGTCATTCAGCCGCCGGAAATTGTAAAAATCGAGCCGGTTTTGCACAGTTTTGCAACCGCTCGTTCTCCCTCAATTCTTCTCCAAATTTGTCGAGTAAGGCACCCGGGCCAGGCAGACCCATAGGAGGGACCTTCAGAAGGTCTAGTTAGCTCGGACCAGGAGTGAGTGGACTTTTCTTTTATAAATGATTTTATGCAAATAAATTTCCTTATTTGATCTTGAATAAGTTTTATTGATTGTGATTGTTCCTAGTATGTTTTGTTGAAGTTAAATATCTTTATTTATATGTTGCCTAGTTAAAATGCTAAAAAATTATGGAAAGTAGAGATTGAGATTTATATCAGATAAAATGGCAACAGAGTTCCAGATTTAACAAAAATTCAGTTTTTTATCAGATTTTTCAGAAATCTTATATTTTCTTAAGCCACCGTGCGTACCCCGTTACAAAAACAGTTTGCTTTCAGCATATATTGCCTTTGGATATGACGATGTCCACAGACATCCAGTTTGTTTTCAGTTTGTCAGTGCACTTGACATTTGCCTCACGAGTTTCGGGGACGCCCGGACCATGAGAGCCAAGATTGCAGATCAGGCTGACTACGGTCCCCTGAATCCTGCCAGTTTGCGGCTCGGGTTGACTTTGTGTCACCGAGACCTGCTAGGGAAATTGACGGATATCAGGAATTGACGGAATTAAAGGGGTACACCTAAGTGGTAGTTTTAAATTGATTACAGTGCTTTCATGCGAGTTTTATTGATCTTGAATATGAATTGCATATACATATATAAATTTGTGAGTGCCTTGATTTTAGTATGATTCAAATGCAGATTTAATAATCAGTTTTACATAATTGTTTTTACAGTGGGGGTTAGTATATTCTTATGCTATTTTCTAAACCTTTATTTTTGTCCACTCACATTTTTGAATGTTTTGCGCCCCCAGGTTGTAGACGTGTACAGGAAATCCACAATCGGGCCACTTTTTCGTCTTCCGCGCATTTCTTTTGTTATTGAAGTTCTGTTTTGTAAAAGGGTTAACTCATCGGTAAACTCTTAGTAATTGCTCTGATATGTTGCCCTAGATTGAGAACTGAACTGTTGGCATGTATATAGGAGCAAGGCTAAATTTAAAATAAGTTAATTAGAAGGGCAAATAGGTCAATTGTGCCCGACATTTGCCAAGTGTCGGACACGCACAAGGTTCGACTCGAATTCCAAAACGGAATTTGGATCGGGTCCTGTCATCAGCTGCTCTGTTTTGCTCCCTATAGATATGGGAGACATTGCCATTTCCATAATTAAATACTAGCCTCTTCACATGCGCTTCCGCACCTGCAAGAGACTTTTTAAAAAAGTTTTAAATTTATTTTAGAATTAAAAAAGATAATGGGTAGTTGTGTTCCATAAAAATAGGATCACCCATTATCTGATTTTTCTTTTAATTTTAATTTTTTTTAGTATGAAAAAGTGTGAATTTACCATATTATTCTCATTTAATTAATAATTTCAATTCTTAATGTTTGCATTAACCAATGACTTTTTTTGGTATTTTGAATGTTTTACCATTCTCTGTCTTTTGATTTATGTATATAGATATAGATATGTAGGAATGAATTAATTATATGTACCCCATCATTAAATTAATTAAACTAGTTAAAGCATATCAATGAACCTAAACTATAAAGAAAATATCCTAATTAAGATTCAGGTATATACTTAAATTGAAGAAGGCCTTTCATTTATTGGATTGTATGTATATTTTATATCTAATGAATGCAATTTAAAGTGCAAGATTAGAAATATGTAACAAATGGAGGATTTAATACACTAGCATGCTTGGCCGACTTGTTACACTAGCATGTATGTTTATGCCTAATCTATGCGGCCACAATATTGTTTTGAATGCAAGTATGTCACTATTAGTACTACATACAAAGAGCCTAATAAAACGATATATAATTAATTTTGGTACAAATAATTCAAGCTAGTTGTATATGCATATTTTCTTTGGAATCTGCAATCCATATTAGATTATATGCTTCACCCACAACATTATTCATAAAGCTAAAAATTTGCAAGCCATTAATTATTTTCATATAATAAATAATTTATGATCAAGTACTGTACACATGTCAAAGCAAGTCGAAAAGTACTTGATAAAAAAATATTTATCTATATATATAAAGCAAAAGGTAGAGAATGGTGAAACATTCAAAATACCAAAAAATATCATTGGTTAATGCAAATATTAAGAATTGAAATTATTAATTAAATGAGGATAATATAGTAAATTCACACTTTTTTATATTTAAAAAAATTAAAATTAGATAATGAATCCTATTTTTATGGAACACAACTATCCATTATCTTTTTTAATTCTAAAATAAATTTAATTTTTTATAAAAAAAATTCTCATAGGCTCGTGCGAAAAGATTAGTTATTTAAATAATTGATACCCCATCCATAATATTAAAACCCTGCAAAAGTTCTGTACCACACTAATTGTCTCTGAATTTGTTTTGTATGACATATATATGGAGAGCAATCAAGGAGCATATATATATATATATATATACACGCGCACAATTCTTTAATCTCTAAAAAACTAAACACAAATTCTCTCACGCGCATCTTATGGTATGGATTCGAAGGAGTTCGTAGCTCAAGTGATTAAGAGTATTTATTTTTGCATTCGAGGTCCAAAATTCAATTCACCCCTTATACAATATTGCTTAGATTTTTTTTTAAAAAAAAAAAAAGGAGCATTTTTGCTCACCACTTTAAACCTAATGTGTACCCTCATCACCCTCTTAAAAATTTAACACATGTCTATGACTATAACCATAGTTAACTTTCTATTTTCTAATTTTTTAAAGTATTTGAAAACAAAAAAACAAAGTCAAATAATAATAAAATAAAATTTTTTTTTAAAAACCTCTCTTTCTCCCTCCCCCATTGCCGACCCATCTCTACTCTTGAGACTCTATTCTCTACAGCCACCGCCCTTAGCAACTCCATACACCATTCCCCTACCGCAACTCCAGACACCATTACCTCCCTCAACTCCACAATTTCCGTCTTTACACGCATTGAATTGCCAATTAAATTAAATAAAAAAATACCAACTTAGAGAGACTGAATCAATTTAGGACTAGCCTCCTTTAATAGCTACTCTTTCGATTTCTTATTAAATCATGAGTCGTCACCATCCCCTGTGTCCACTCATTTCCCTATCTCCCTCTCTCTCTAGACTCTTCTCCCATCTCCCATCTCCCATCTCTCTCTCTCTCTCTCTCTCTCTATATATATATATATAGATGTGTAGCAGAGACTTCAGAGGCTAAATAAAAATCATATGAAAAATTTTGGATTATAATTTCTCTCGAATTTGGGCTTATTCCTTTTGTGGTTGTCTATGTTGTTTTGTGCTTCGCCTCAACCCAGTAGGCCCAAATAGTAAGGCCTGACTAGCCACGTCACTCTCAACGTTTCATATCCAATGTGGAACCCACTTCCCCCAACACAGTCCGAGGTAATATCCTTCATCCACGTGGCACATTCAAATCCGGCAACACATTACAGGACAATAGATCCTACCCCACAAGATAACCACTCCATTTCCAAATTTGAAATCCGATGGCGTGGCGTGTAGCGAAGATCCCAAAAACAAAGAAACACCTTCTTAAATTGTGACGAGTTCGAATCAAATGATTCTCTCTCCCAATGAACTCGCTGCTTTCTCACCTAACATTAAAAAATAAAATCCCTAATTCTAAATCCATGTCCGCAATTTTCTCAATTTGAATTTTATAATAGGGAAGACCGAAATCATGCAAGATTCTAATTCCTTCCCTCTCTCCGTACCTGCAATGCTCTGATTCCTTTCTCGGAATCAGAATCAGAGCATTGCTTGTCATCCGAACAGTGGATTTTTTGTCTTCAATCTCTTGGCTTGGAAATTTCTCTGCAACTTGTTCTTTCCCAGGTAAAGTACAAAAAGACGCGATTCCGTACAACCATTTCTTTCCTTTTGTTATCCACATTCCATTCCACTCCACAACAACCTGGTTGGTTGCTGGAAAAACTGGAGGAAAATTTTAAACACCATTTCTTGACGTTTGAAACCCTGTGGTTTTTGGACCCGGTTATGGAATTTCTGAACCGGATTTCCGTTCGTTCTGGGAATCGCTTGGCATCTCATATTCACAGTTTTCTTGCCAAGAGGTTGAAACTTTTGAAAATTTGCATCTGCACAAACTAGATAATTATTATTTTTGTAGTTATTTAATGACGTTGTTTGCTGTTTTGAAATTTGTTTATGGAATGGAATAGAACTCTGACATGATTATGAACACTTCAGTTGGGATGTAATGGTGGGTGATATGAAATCCGAGGATAAGTTGAGGGACTTTTACGTTCCGAATTACATGCTTGTGAGTGGATCGGATATGCCAAAAGTTAAAATTGTGCCTTCATGTCCAGTCATGGTGTTTGTTAATGCCAAAAGTGGTGGTCAGATTGGAGGTGAACTCCTTCTTACGTATCGATCTCTTCTCAATGAGAACCAGGTTACTTATAGGCTCTGCAGCTACTTGTATTTTCGCTTTGTGGTTTCACATTTCTTTTGAGTTTGAGGTAATGGGAATCTGGGATGATTGATTCGGATCGTTTTTATTTTCAGGTTATTGACTTGGGAGAAAAGGCTCCTGACAAGGTGCTACACACCCTTTATGTAACTTTAGAAACACTCAAGAGCAGTGGAGATGTTTTGGCTGCTGAAATCCAGAAGAGGTTGAGAATAATCGTGAGTTGAGTTTGTATATATTGAAAGTTGTTTGTACAAAATGACCATGATTTCATTCTATTATCTATGAATTGATAGACACTTGCTGTGATAGGTTGCAGGTGGAGATGGTACAGTTGGCTGGCTCCTCAGTGTAGTTTCTGATCTTAAACTACCTCACCCACCTCCAATTGCCCCAGTGCCATTGGGAACTGGAAACAATATCCATTTCGCTTTTGGTTGGGTAATATTCTGTTTTCCAGCCTTGTGTGTTTGAATCTACGTTAATCTCTTGTTGGTCATTCATTGTTTGATTTTCACACTCCTGTTTGGTTTTCTTCTTTCATTGTTGATGTCACTTGCCTTGATCATGTAGTCAGAGCACTCTGTAGTATATGAACTACTGTATTTAATGGTGCAGGTTCCTGCATATTCTTAATATTTAGCTATTTTAGTTTTGGCATTGGAAGAAGTTACATCTTTGCATTTGAAAAGTATCTAGTGAAAAGTCTATAACCATGCCATCTATTTGGTATTGTGAGGTATTTTCTAGTAAATTAAAGCTGCATTCATTGTATCACTAATGTACACATGATATATGTAAGCAGCATTCTTTTTAGGCAAGACCATTGTGAAGTTTTCAAAAGCTATTGTTGCCAAAAAGCTGAGATTTAGAAATCAAACAAGAAACCTGTCCCCTCATAAAAGGAAACTCTGTGCATTCCAATGGAAACCTGGCCTGTAGCCTCCACCAAAACACATGGTCATTCACACCAACCCCAAATAATCTTCTCGTCTCTGCCAGAACTGCCTACTCCATCCTATTCCCAAAGGACCTGAACTAGAGTGCCTCATAAATCATTCAAAATCTTGCCTCTCCTATCGCACGGTTTTAAATAGAACTTTAATATGTAGCTAGATATAAATTTTGCTTTGGTTGACAATAGTTTAGCTGGAATCAAGTTGGGATGTTTTGGTGTTAAATCATGGCATACGTGTATTACTAAGAAGGAATTTTTTTAAAATTTATGCACAGGGCCTCATATATCTCACAGGCAGCCTTGAATAAACTAGTATATGCTAAGTGTTTTTGTGGTAAACATTTGGCTTCTTGCATTGACTCAACTTACAGTAGATTTGTTAGCTGATCAGAGTTTTAATCCACAGGGAAAGAAAAATCCTTTCATCGACCGTCAATCTGTGCTGACTTTCTTGAATCAAGTGAAGACTGCGAAGGAAATGAACATTGACAGGTGACATCAACTATATTTAAAAATTTTGACTGTCTGATCGTAAAAAATATACACATTTAAAATCTCCTTGCGGGTTACGTTACTGCTCAGCGAATCAATACTCTTCAAGGTGGAGTTGAGACATAGTTTATTTGATTTTTTTTTTTTTTTTTTAACGTATCTCAGCTGGCACATAATAATGAGAATGAGGTCTCCAACGGAAGGTTCTTGCGACCCTATTGCACCTCTAGAACTACCCCATTCTTTGCATGCATTTCATCGAGTCTCCCAAACTGATACACTCAATATGGTGTGTTTCCTGTTTCCTGGTCAAGTGCCAATCTGATAAGTGATTACTCAATTTATGTATCATTTTATTTTTTGCTTCATCGTAACACAACTTGCTTTTGCAAACTTATTACCACTAAAATGTTGGCTGTTCTCAGGAGGGTTACCAGACCTTTCGTGGGGGGTTTTGGAACTACTTCAGCATAGGTAAGAAGTCAAGAATGTTTTTAATTAAGATATCTAAGTGTTCTGTTTGTGTGCGTGTGCCTTTGATTTGTGCACATAACCTTTAGGGGCCTTGTGGTGGAGGCAACCATCCTACCCGTTATTGTTGTTAGGAAGGGATTTGAGGATAAAATTTTAGTTTATTTTGAAGTTCTATAAATAATGTACGCAGATAAAGGAAAAGTGGATTTAAATAAGCATAGTATTGTTCTCATTTGAAGCATCTCTATATGTAGACATGTTTCATAAACATGCTTAAAGTGTCAATATTTGTGATGGGAAAGTCTCCTATTTGATGTTTTGAAGCTTGCTTCTTTTGTTCACTACTGCCTGCGGTGTTGGGTGATAGAAGTTTTTGGGTATATAATCAGATAAATGCCTTCTTGCATAAATCTCAGTCTATCATCTATGGATGAATCAAGCTTATTATGGCATGGGATGGAGAGAGAGTAATCATGGTAGTTATTCATATTAGAAACATTTTGAAGATATTAACCATTGGTGTGCAGTGTACTTAGGTTAAGTCCCCTGTTATATTGATGTTATAAGTTAATGTTGTCTAGCCCTTCCAAAAATTTAGAAGTAAATATTGGTTTGGTTCAGTAACTAGTTGCAAGAACTATTGCATGACAGCAGTTTCCAGGTTTTCTGACAAATGTATTTTGTTTTATACAGGAATGGATGCTCAAATATCATATGATTTTCACGCACAGAGGAAGTTGCATGCAGAAAAATTTAAAAACCAGTTAGTTAATCAAGTACTAAATTATTCCGCATCTTTAACATCATGCTCTAAAGTAGATAAGAAGTATAATAATGTCTACATTGTGTAACGATTCTTTTTTGAAGTCTACCAACCATCCATCTCGAATGATGGATACCTAATAGGTGTTTTCATTAGTTTTGGTGTCTAGGTGTTTCCATTTGTTTTGCCAAGGGTCTAACTTCTTGTTTTCCCGTCATTAATAAATTCGCTACTTATTATCGTTGTTTTGCTTTTTTAATTGGTTCAGGGTACTTACTTGAAGCTTGGATGTACACAAGGATGGTTTTGTGCTTCTCTATCGCATCCTTCTTCACGGTTAGTCTTCTTCACAGTTTTGTGCTTTTTTTAATAGGTGCTTCTCTATAACCCAATTTTTTATCAGACGGTCCAAAAGACGGAGCCAAATTTATGACTCTTCTTGTTCACTTTATTTTTGCAATGTTCTGAAATCAGGAAATGGGGTGAATGTATTTGCACATCTTAAGATCTATGTTATCAACCATTCTTCAAGTTAACCTTTTGTTTGGTTGTTTATATTAGTGGTAATGCCTTGATTTCAAAACAGGAACATAGCACATCAGACAAAGATTAAGATCATGAAACGACAAGGTCAATGGGAAGACCTCCTCATACCTCGCAGGTGATATAAACTTTCTGTTTAACTTTTTGTAACTGTTATGGTTCTCTTAATCTCTAAAGCCACTTGTCCCAAAAAGTCGTTTCACCTATTTTTTTTCTTCCAGATTACAATATGTGGCGTTCCATTTCGCATGCTTAAATGAAAGAAATGATACAATGAGGCCCTGGCAAATTAGAATGACATGTATTTCAGATAATGTATTAAACATTAATCAGTTGAATTAACTGACTAGACAAAGCCTTCATTGTTTCCACTTTCCATCCTTTCTTATGTTTGCAATCAACATTTGTAGCCTTTCCATCACTTAATTTTTTTTATATTATCTCTGATTTACAGCATTAGGTCTATTGTGTGCCTCAACTTACCCAGTTTTTCTGGTGGTCTTGACCCATGGGGGAAACCAAATACGAAGAAAGTGCAATATGTAATTTCTGATTGCTCTCCTATCTGTTTCAGACAGATTGGCTTTTTCCTAAGTTCCAGTTAAAAATACAGAAATATATCTTGCCAACTCTTTGTAATTCCAAATAATATGTGCTCACAGAGGGATTTAACTCCTCCATATGTGGATGATGGCCTCATCGAGATTGTTGGTTTTAGAGATGCCTGGCATGGGCTCATCTTACTTGCTCCTAAGGGACATGGGACTCGTCTTGCACAGGTATCATATACTATCCTTAGATCATTTAATGCTGTCATCTCAATATAAAGCGAATCAAACTAGTTTTCAACTGATCATGGTTCAAACCTTATTTTGGAGCATCTCATATGTAAGTACTTTCATCTCTCTCTCTCTCTCTCTCTCTCTCTCTCTGAAATAGATTAATTGTTCAACATTTATACTTCATTGTAGGCAAACAGAATACGTTTCGAGTTTTGCAAGGGTGTAGCTGAGCATACATTCATGAGAATTGATGGAGAGCCATGGAAACAACCTCTTCCAGCAGACGATGACACAGTGGTTGTAGAGATTTCTCACTTTGGCCAAGTGAACATGCTTGCCACACCATTAAATCGATCCAAAAGTGTAAATGACCCCATGTCTCCAGTTAGTTCCCACGATGAGGATGATGACAGTAATGACGAAGAATATGAAGATGCAGAAGATACTGAAGAGAAAAGGAAGTTTGGTGCATCGGACACGTTCAAATTTCCAGACGGCGTTGACATAGCTCGACGTACTTAAGCCTATTCCTCGTTCATCACCCTGCATTGGGATTTTTTTTCACATTAACCACAGTAGTTTTTGTCCAACAAAATCTGCCCAGGCCTCAATTTGAAAGAACACCATCCTGACATTGTACAAATACATTTTCTTGTCATTGATTAGTGATTGGTTATTCTGCGATTGCGCATGTACAAATCTGGCAAATCTGGTAGATTCCAAATCCAATTCTTTACCTGAAATCGCTTGATTGTATAGGGTGTTTGCTTGATTCAATTATTATCTGCATTGTAAATCCCTAGCTTGTGCAGCTAACTCTGGTAGTTATAGTTATAAAAACAGAGCTCTACTGACTCAATATATCTTTTCTTTTCTGTGAGGCTGGTATTTTTAATACATCTCACTAGTCTCAGCCCGAAACCAATTCAAAACTGGAGCTATGTACAATTTCCCAAGCCACTTTGGAATTTCATCGGTTTAGAACTGACCTCAGTGTGCAAACTCATCACATCTTGTCCTCACCGAGTGTGGTCGCAGTAGCCATGGATGGCAAATCCTATCGATATATGCTAGTCATGACTCATGATCATGCTAATTGACTACATTCTGTAACAATTTTTAATTAACCGGTGACCGTGATAATTGATACATAAGCATCAACTGTGATATCATGTGGCTAGTTCACTATCAATACAAAGACTAAGTCTTCTAGTCACGAAATGCACTTGGAGAAATTGCGTGCAACTCAAGTGAAAATAGAACACAGCAAGCTCATGCTTCAGGTTATTGAAAAGGTAAACCGGGGAAATACGAATGAGAATGCAAAGCCTACTTATCAGGTTATAAATGATGAAATTTAAAATGACGAAAATTAATGTTATAGAATTTGTAAAGTTTCTTGTTTGGATAACGGATTTAAATACATAATTTAACCTTTATTTGTAAAGTTATCTTTTTTTAAAACTCAATTTCTCTTGGAATTTTAGAAATGGCGACTTTTAGATAGAATTTAAAGTTGAGATTTCTGACCTCTAAATTCCATGGTTTTTTTATGTGGAATTTCTAAATTTCTATGTTTTTTTATTATCCAAACACGGGAATTGGTTCATTTCAATTTCTGACTTTTATTAAAATTCCAAGTTTATTTCTCTCATCCAAACGCAGGGTTGGAGTTTCAAAGCCCCATTTTATAACTAGTAAATACAGCATAATTCCCCATGTTTAATTTATATCGAGAATCTGAGATGCTTGCACCAAAAGCCTATGGGTCAGCTTGGTTTTTTTGTTTCAGTCAGTGTCGACCATCTACGTTAGTTTCTATCCTCAATTCTTCAAACAAAACAATCCAATTATTGGCTCTTTTTTTTTTGGCAGAGAGTTATTGGCAACTTCCTTATCCTTCTAAATAAATTGCAATTCTAAGTAAAACAGGGAAGAAAAAGAAAGTCGAGAGAGAAAAACTTGTATATCACGGAAATAACTGCTAAAATATGAAAACTATGAGAGAATATTTGTTTGTGGAAATTTTATGTATATTCTTCTCCTTGTAGGAGGTCATATTTATAATACAACGAAACCTGAATGGGCAAGTAAATAATAAATTCCTAAATCTATTTGCAGTAAGAAATCAGGAATTAAAGTAAATCAATTACAATTATAATAGGAATTCTTGATGTGTAAGGAAAGTAAGTCAATATCCACAAGTCACGACAACACTCCCCCTCACGTTGGTGCATAGATGTCGCCAATGCCCAATTGATCTAGTGAATTGTGGAATGCTTTACTGGAAATCGCCTTTGTCAAAATATCCACCAATTGATCCTCGGATTTCACAAAATGCGCAATTTAGTCCATGTGTCGGGGTCGTTAGTCGAGAAGTCATAATCTGTGCAGCGGAAGATGCATAGGATACAGGTTGAGTAGGAATTGGGATCGGAATCTGAGCCTGAGTCGAGGCCGGAGTCGGAGTCGAAATCGGGATCAGGGTCTGAATCAGAGACAAATTCGGGGTTGGGGTCATCATCGGAGTGGGGGTCGGGGTCGTCTTCGGAGTCGGGGTCAGGGTCGGGGTCGTCGTCGTCAGTAGTCGGGGTCGGGGTCGAGGTCGGGGTCGTCGTCGTCATATTCGGGGTCGAGGTTGGGGTCGTCGGAGGTTCTGGATCTGGTTCGGGTCAAAGTCTGCATCTGTAGGAGCGGAGCCATCTGGGCACTCAACTCAACGATGGTTGGTGGAGAATGAGAGAATGAGTCGGTGGTGCTACCTCCATGAGGGTTGAAAAAATCATCAACCCCCATAACACTAAATAAAATAATCTCTATTACAATAGGACAAAATATAATTGGTAAGTAACCAAAATTCTAATGAAATGAGTCAAGTTGGGGTTTCGCAGGCCCAACTTGACAAGCGAGTCACAGGACACCATACTTGAGAAGCACCAATTGTAGAGAAGATCTTTTAGTCAACCACGAGTGAAACAAGTGACAAACTAAAACAAAGTTCACAGCGGAAACACAAGAGCAAACCCTAAAAAATAGGGCACATAGCAAAACACAGAAACCCTGTGAGCACGGCTGTAGATAAGGCAGAACACAAACCCTGTGAGCACGGCAGTAGGTAAGGCAGAACACAGAAACTGTGTGAGCACGGCAATGGTAAGGCAGAACACCAAAACCCCATGAGCACGGCAGTAGAGACAATGGCAACAATAAATTCTTCCATATAAACTTTAGCTAATTCACTCAGACACAACTTCTCTTCAATCCTCCTCTCCCCTTGAAGAGAAGGGGTCGTCGGAGTCAAGAAATAAGCAACATCTTCATGGAAATATGTCAAGGTAATTGGGATAGGTCAATAAACATATCCCTTTCACTCCCCCTCCCCTCTCTCAAGGGGGGGAGAAGAGCACTTAAATTTCAAGAAGAACACAAGCACAGGTCCCCTAGATCGAACCTGGCTTTGATACCAATATTGACTTACTTTCCTTACACACCAAGAATTCCTATTATAATTGTAATTGATTTACTTTAATTCCTGATTTCCTACTGCAAATAGATTTAGGAATTTATTATTTACTTGCCCATTCAGGTTTCGTTGTATTATAAATATGACCTCCTACAAGGAGAAGAATATACAGAAAATTTCAAGTTCTAACTAACAAAGAAAGATACCAAAGGTTAGTAGGAAGATTGATCTATTTGTCACATACTCGACCAGACATTGCTTATGCGGTGAGCGTTGTCAGTCAATTTATGCACTCTCCAAGTGAAGACCATATGAAATACTTAGATATTTGAAGTCTGCACCTGGAAAAGGACTTATGTTCTCAAAGCATGGTCATCTAAATATTGATGGTTATTCAGATGCAGATTGGGCAGGTAATGTAACAGATAGAAAATCCACATCGGGTTACTTCACATTCGTGGGAGGTAATTTGGTGACATGGAGAAGCAAGAAACAGAATGTAGTAGCTTTATCCAGTGCAGAAGCCGAGTTCAGAGGCATGACTAAAGGGATTTGTGAACTTCTTTGGTTAAGAAATTGCTTATTGAACTTGGGTATAAACCTACATCCACAATGAATCTCTTTTGTGACAACAAGGCTGCTATAGCCATTGCACAGAATCCGGTTCAACATGATCGTACTAAACATGTTGAGGTGGATCGACACTTCATCAAACAAAAGCTTAAGGCTAAAGTGTTTCAGTTTCCTTTTGTGAAATCCGAGGATCAATTGGCGGATATGTTGACAAACGCGATTTCCAGTAAAGCATTCCACAATTCAATAGATCAGTTGGGCATTGGCGACATCTATGCACCAACGTGAGGGGGAGTGTTGGCGTGACTTGTGGATATTGCACAGAATCCGATTCAGCATGATCGTACTAAACATGTTGAGGTGGATCGACACTTCATCAAACAAAAGCTTAAGGCTAAAGTGTTTCAGTTTCCTTTTGTGAAATCCGAGGATCAATTGGCGGATATGTTGACAAAAGCGATTTTCAGTAAAGCATTCCACAATTCACTAGATCAGTTGGGCATTGGCGACATCTATGCACCAACGTGAGGGGGAGTGTTGGCGTGACTTGTGGATATTGACTTACTTTCCTTACACACCAAGAATTCATAT
>NC_047653.1:11790662-11859677 GCF_902201215.1 Prunus dulcis | reverse complement strand
TTAGATTTTAGATTTTGAGTATGTGGATGGATGTAATCCCTTTTTCCATGAATTACATGACTTCACTTCATTACTCTTTGATCCTTTTCGCTTCATTTTCTTTTTCTTTCCTCTGTTTGAATCCAAAAAAAGGGTTTTTGTTGTTGTTGTTGTTGTCTTTTTGATGAAGCTGAGTGCCAAAGTTTTATAACTTGGGCCTAAAGAAATAAGATTAAATGCTGCCTCACTAAATAGATAGAATTAAAGAGAAATTGGCCTCATTGGTTTTTTCATATTTCTCTTCTGTTTTGCATTTCCTTTTAATCAGTGCCTCATAATAATAATGTGGTAGAATTTGGATGGTTTTTTTCTTGCACAAATCAACAAATCCACAATAACAAACAAAATTGGTTCAGATTCATCGGCCCCAATTTATTAAATCAATTTTATTAACATCATAAAACAGGCAATTAAACAATTCCCAATCATGGATCCGCAAACATGGTCCTTGCGGATCGGATCATAGAAAAAAACTCTCTTTTCTGTTTACTTTTTCCGGCTCTATTGCAACCGCGGATTTTATGCAATCGATCGGATCGTATAGATATCCCTTCAACACGACATAGGTTCCCTTCAACACCACATAGGTCATTGAAAGAATCTTGGACACCCGCCAAATCACGAAATATTTTTAAAGTTGATTTACGTTGCTTACATGGAAAAAGAATTGGCCTCCCTCAGGACTGGAGTTTTTGTTTTTTGGGGTACACAGAACTGAAATTTTCGCCCTCAATTTTCTACCATTTGAAAAAGTATAATGGGGCGGGCTCACTTTTATATGGCAGAATAGGGGGAGAAGGCGCAGAGTTTCTCCAACTGTTTCCAAGGCTATGACAAAACTAAGCGGCCCATGGGGCGCACAGCACCAAGCAACCACAAAATTTGTCATTATAACCCATTTAAAGCATCGGCCCTTCCCCCTTCCCCCGCTTGACACCCAGGTTCGAAATTTCGAGGGATTTCTTTCTTTTTGATGTAACCACACAAAAAAGTTATAGCCAGGCATTGTCAATAGAGTTTATCCTAGTAAAAAGAGAGTCTTAATTTGCAGACCATAGGTTTTATGTCCGACTCTAATTACTGGCGGAAGCAAGAATTTTTCAGAAGAGGGGCAACATTTAAAAGGCTAAAAATATGTGAGGGAAATCCAAGTGCAATGAGTCCATGAATCCATCTAAGAAAGGACATATGCCAAATAAGAGGGTTTAAAGCTGATGGATATGTATTAAATAGAGATATACCATTAGGGGAGACAACAAGTTTATGTGAAGCAAAAAAAAAAAAAAAAGAATATTACAAAGTCTCTTTTAGACATTTAATCGAACACATGATAGGCATCAGCAGAGGGGCAAATTCCTGCCAACTCAAAGGATTTTCCGGCGAGGGGAGGTGTAGCTGCACTTTTTGCTCATGTGTAGGTCCGCCAGTGACCTCAATAACATCTTAGTTGTATGTGTGTGAGAAACTCTCTTCTCTTGTAATTTAGCATCGGTCGGCATTATGCTGCTAAGTAAATGGTTTTGTCATCTAAATACTAGGGGCGGGCAGAGGCGTACAATACAGCTCAATTTAAAGGCTTTTGTTAGAAGAACAAAGCTTCTAAACCAACTTTGTCACTCAAGTAAGCTTTTAGAAACAAAAGAAAAAGGATAGCTGTGAATGTTGTCGGTAATTTGGGCTGAGCCTAAACATGGCCACACATAGGGGTCGCAAATATTGACTTTGAGACATTTCAACAAAACATCTTGGCCTCTATCACGCATAATTAGGTTGCTGACTACCCAAAACGCATCCATGGTTATAAATCCAAACCTGGACTAAACCGGTGGAAACCACCCTCTCCACCCTCTCCACCCTCTGGTTTTCAATATCTCAAATCCAGGTTCTCAACTACAACTCTACAACTTGTATAATATATCCATGTATACATTTCTCTTTACAGCTTTACAGCACACAACTTCATACTAATACAATTACTTGCAGATCACAATTTTGAAATCCATGTATACAATTACTTGCAAACGGTCATTGGTCTGCAAGCCTAATTGTGATTGCACTACATTCACAAGTTTGGGATTTATTCGGGGCTCATTTTAGAGCAGATGACTTATTAGATCAAAAGTATGTTAAAATGATGAAATGAAGGGTACATGTGAATGATTTTTCATTTTTAGGATTATAAGGGATAAGTTATAAGGTGTTGATATCCTGCCATTTTCGGGATTGAATATGATAAATTTTTTTGGTTTCATTATTAATTCATCCTCTACCTTTAATTTGGACAAAATTTAACTATTTCTTCCTTCAATATGTCTTAAATATGATGAGATTTCCAATCTAATTCGATTCTAAGCACCAAAACAAAGGAGTCCTAAAGTTTAAAGTTTGGCCCTAGAACTTATATAAAGCCATAATCCTTTATAAATTTCAATGTGATTTTAAACTACAACTATGGCGACAATAACATAATAAGCTAAATGTAAAAAAAAGGAATCCGGCCTTCTGGTCGGCTAGATGTCAAATAGATTCGTGAACCCAAACTACTTGTGGTTTCTAATATTAAAAAAGAAAAAATGTTTATTATTGTTTTGTTGAAAAGGAAATGTATCTAATTTAAATTTTATATTCTTTTATTCACATGCTAGAACAACAGAAAAACCAGAGAACCCAGCGGATTTAGAAAAAACCAGTGCCACAAATCTGGGAGCTAAAAAAACCTGCCAATTCAATCTCAGTTTCCCAAAAGGCCACTGCCCCACAAACCTTCCAGAAATGTTTTGTCCACCCAACTCGCTGGTTCTTCTCCGTATTTATAAACTAACATACAGACATCTGCTTTACCCAGAAGAAAAAAAACACCATTTCTTTACTGCTCTCTGATTTTGAGCAAAGAAAAGAGAGAGAGAGAGAGAGAGAGAGAGAGAGAGAGAGAGAGAAACAAAGCAAATGGGTGGTGAAATATGCAAGTTTGAGAAGGAATTGAAGTCCATGATGCAGCAGAAGATGAATGCTGCAGAGCCATCAGCTGCTGCTGCTGGTGGTGGCAATGGGGCCAAAACCAGGTGGAGCAATACTGGTGCTGCTGGGGGTGTGAGCCAGGAAAATAGGATGACCCTTGATGATGAGAGAAGAAGAAGAGACAAGGCTGAAAATTTGATTCAGCTAATCTGCTGGGGACCCAATTGAGGAAACTATTTCTTCTCTCTGTTTTGTTGATCAGGGGATAATTATGTGTAGGAAAGAAACTATCTTTCTTTTCCTGTTATGTTTTTTTCTTTCTGGTGATAGAATTTGTAGAAAAGATAGCATTACTAGTAACAGTATACAATATATACAACAAGAACTATTCGTTTATAAGTCATGTGTAGTTTAAATTACCCAACTTCAGTGAAGTAGATTCAGGTATTAGCTTCCCTTTTTATTTGGTAAAAATAAATGAAATTTTTGTTACCAAGAAATTTTCATTTCCATAGTGTTTCATTTGTTTTCATTATGAGCTCATTTTGGACTTTACTTCTTTGATATCGTGTTCAAATGACTGAGACCAGAGGTATAAGGCTCAGCGTTCAACTTTGAGGTTTAGGGAAATAGTTTCCACGAGGTTCGAATCCCAGGCTTGAGACGCAAGATCTAGGATTGATACTTAAGGCTTGGGAATCGAGGTTTGAAGACATGACTCGAGTCCATGGTTGGGGTTCAAGTTCTATAATAGAACTCGAAGTTTCGAGTCCTATAATAGGGTTCGAGCTCTATTATAGGACTCGATAGGACTCGAAGTTTGAGTCCTACAGCAGAGCTTGAAGTTTGAGTCCACGGTTTAATGACATAGCTTGTGTTTTGGGCCAGAGGTCCAAGGGTCAAGGCCTAAAGTATGGGGCTTATTAGGGCTCAAGCTCAATGTTGTCTTGGTGGTTAGAATCCAGGGTTGGAGGCCCACGAACCAGTTTTCTGTTTGTCCAATTTTTTTCCCTAGTGATGTCAAAAAGATCATACCTTATCTTTAATTTTTCAAGTCCCACTCAGCCACAGTTCGTTAGCCAACAACTCATACATACACACAAGTAATGTCATTATTCACCTAATCAATTCCTAACCTCCACACTAAATACACACCGACAACCTTAGCCTACCCTCCTAAATGCATTAAACAAACACCCCACCTAATTTCCACTCCATTTCTTAATTGCGCTGCAAAAAAACACACCTAATTTTCTTACCATCATTAAGAACCATACCCACCTCAACCGCTAATCTTAATTTCCGTTGTTTCATTTTTTTCAAAATAAGAAAGAAAAAGAAAATCTTACATTGCCTTTTGATTTTTTAAGTGAAACGAAGCAAGTTTTTGTCTTCTTTTATTTTGGTGACAAAGTGAAATTCTAATTACTCTAATTTTTTTTGTTAAGAAATTCTGGAATTGCATTCATAATTCAATTAAAAAAGCCACTAGTTACAAAGGGTAAATACAAACTAGTTACAAGGGGCCATTACAATAACGAAGCAGTTTAACATCAAAATTAAGACAATCTAATGCACTTCCACTAACGATCACGCATGATCAAAGAAACTCTGACATTGACATCCTAATAAGTGTTTTCAAAGGCATGCATTCGTGCGCGTTGGAGCGAGGCAACAGGTACCTGAGGCGGTCGGTAGTTTCACAAGTTGCACGTTTAGCGAGGTGATGTGTGAGGAGGCATTGCAAAGCGTGGCCAGGCGGAGCAAGGTGGCATTGTGTAATATGCAAATGTCTGTGCGAGGAAGACGTAGTTTCAATTTTAGTGTTTTAAAAACTTTAAATGAAACAACGTCGTTTCACTTTGAGTGTTTAAAAAAAAAAAAAAAAAATTATACGCAACTTTTTGTTTGTTTGTTTTTTTCTTAACTTTTTTTTGATAAAATTAAGGTAAGAGGATATTAATATATTTCTACTTTTTTTCTAACTCCAAGCGGCTGTTGCCTTTATTTTACTTACCTTTATTTTTCCTTTTCTAAATTAATATATTAACAATGGACCTATATATATATATATATATATATATAGTACAACCCTAATTTCTACCCTTATCAGATAATCTCTATCAATTTCAAGAATTATCTTAATCTTTATACTGCAAGTAAGCCATTCTATTTTTCTCTCTAATTCTTCACAACTGTAATTTGAAGTTTCGTATAAATTTTTTTTTCCTTCAATATTATCTTATTCATTTATATGAGATAGTAGAAATTTAATTGCTATGGTTCAATAAGAATTAGTTGTACAATTTAATTTTATTGTATTATTTATTAAATTTTCTTATTAAAATAAATTATTGTTCAAAAGGCTTACGTCTCATTGCTTCAAGACTTACGCCTCGCACTTTAAAACAATGATCCCAATTAAGATTGCAAATTCAGAATAATCAAAAAGAGATAAACTTGAAAAAACGAAGCCATAACAATACAAATAAAACTCTCACAAAAGGATAGGTGAAAACTACATCATAGAGAACCCAAAAAGTCTCTGTAACTTATTCCAAACATAAAGAAATTGCAAAAAAGATGGTGGTGGAGATTTGAGGCTGAGACGCAATCGCCTGTGATGGTTGAAGGAAAATTATAACAAAAAGAAGACAAATAGGGAAAAAATTTTGTCTCTGAAAATGAGGGAAGAAGAGGAGGAGAAAGAGAGGAGGGGAGAGAGAAGGAAGAACAGTGGCTTCCTACCCCTTCAAAGTGAAAACGGCTCTAAAAGAGTTTTTTTGGAAGAAAGAAGGCTGGAATTTGGTATCTAAATACTCTTAATATAAAGGGAGATAATCGAACTCGGTTGGACACATTACCTTGAATAATTGTGGAAATCCACGTTTACAATGAAATGAGTGTTTTAATTATGAAAGTTTCAAACCTTGTATGTTTCAACTTTTTATTTTATGATTTTGGAATCTTATTGGAAATTAGTTTTGATAATTCCAAAATGAGTACAAAACGCGTCTCTTCCAAGTTCCAACGACAGAGATAGCACGAAACGACATATAGCAGGTCGTTTTAGTAAAATTCAGTCACAACAACTCCTCATGAGTTCACAACTGAAAGAAAGCTTTCGTCACTGAGATCCGATCCGACTTATCCTTTCAAGCACGGCAGTCGCCAATCTGACACGTAGCTTCAATGCAGGAAAATGACACCTGAACTCACGAATAGGAAAGTCACACGTGTCAAAGCAACAAATTTCAGACTGAAGAGAGCCACAGCTGATCCCTCCCTCACATCCGATTTATGTCGCACACCCTGGCACCTTCCACTCCAAAAAAATCACAGATAGACTGAGAGAGTGAGAGAGAGAAATTTCTAAAGCGACCAACTGAAAAACGCGAACTCAATCGCCGAGCTTCTTCAAAACGCTAATTGGATGCCACGTGTCTGATTCCGGTGAATAAAGCATGGCCATCGTGGAGAACCACCACCACCATCACCACCGGCACAAGTCCCACTCCGACGTGAAGCTCTTCGCTCTCTGCCCGTTTTGGCAGTCCGGGGGCCAAACGTCGTCGTCTTCCTCTTCCACGCAGAACCTCCAGGGCCACGTCGACGGATCCAAGTCGAAGCCCAAAACGGTGTCGTCCGTCGCCAGATCGCTTCTCCCTCCCCGCCGTCGGCTCCGGCTCGACCCCGCCAACAAACTCTACTTCCCTTGTACGTCGTCGTTTTTCTTTTCATTTCTACGCCCTCGCTGACTTCGAGCTTTTGGTCACTTCTATGACTTATTTTCAATTGGGTTTGGAATTTTGACTTTTCCTTACTCTACCAGCATTATTTTAAAAGCGCTTCTTAAAAAAGCAATTATTTTATGACTTTTTTTTCCTCTTCACATGCTGCTGAGATAAGCGGTAACTTTTTTTTTCCTTTCCTTTTTTGGAATTATTTTGGACTGAAACTGACCAATTGTGTTTTTATGGGGTTTAATTTTGAAGATGAACCTGGGAAACAGGTGAAGAGCGCAATCCGGTTAAAGAACACTAGCAGGTCTCATGTAGCTTTCAAGGTATTTCCTAATTCCTGACATCAACGTAAAGCTATGTTCTTAATTATATATTGATTTTGGTTACTTATATTCTAAGCAAGGATTTAGAATGCTGATAATATTTATTATATGGGTTGTGTTGTGTTGTGACTGGTGGTGTTGCATTTGTTTATATGGATTTTGATATGTGACCCGTTAAACTGTTTTTCTTGTGCTGCTAGTTTCAAACTACTGCGCCAAAAAGCTGTTATATGCGTCCTCCCGGAGGTATACTTGCCCCGGGAGAAAGCATAATTGCGACTGGTAATGGCCTTGCACTTGCTCTGATGTTACAAATTGTCAGACATACATTTAAACTTCTTGTTATTATCTTTTGTTCTGACTATGCTTTTGATGATGACAGTGTTTAGGTTTGTCGAACAACCCGAGAACAATGAGAAACATTTGGATCAGAAAACCAAGGTTAAGTTCAAGATTGTGAGTCTGAAGGTGACAGCAGGAACAGACTATGTGCCTGAGCTGGTAATATAGTGCTCTTCCACGATTAACATTTCTTGCATGCGTTTTGGGTGTATTTGAGTGCTACTTTCCAATTGTTCTGATTATGTTTATGGTGTCTTGATTCAACTTAGTAGCTCGCTTAAATTGGGGTTTTTTTGTTGGATATGATTGCAGTAAAATTTAGTGTTGTTTTCTTGCTCTTAGGAAAATACCAGCGATGACCTTTATTTTTTCAACTGGCCCTTTTTTCATACAGTTTGATGAACAAAAGGATCAAGTGACTGTTGAGCGAATTTTGCGGGTTGTATTTTTGGATGCAGAGCACCCTACTCCCGTAAGTTGAATCTGGTTTGTTTAATGGTATTTGTGCGTCCATCTTGTAGATACTGCTTTTCCAGTAGTGACATTCTGTTTTACAGGCTCTGGAAAAACTGAAGAGACATTTGGCCGAAGCTGAGGCTGCACTTGAAGTGCGTAAAAAACCTCCTGTGGACTCGGGCCCTCGTGATGTCGGGGAAGGCCTTGTAATAGATGAATGGGTAACAATACTGCCAACATTACATCTGATCCATACATGCACATACAATGGACTAAATTTCTTATGTGATGTTCTTGTGCATAATCTTTTGGTTTGTTCTGTTTTTCAGAAGGAGCGGAGGGAGAAATACTTGGCTCGGCAGCAAGTCGGAGCAGTAGATTCAGTATAAATTGTTATTAGCTTTTGCTGTTAGTGCTTTTGGCCTTAATGGAAATTTCTCATATTGTAATTTTGTATTCTTTTTGCTCATCAGTCTTTGGATAAATGGTAGGGGGGTAAGGTGAGGAAGTAACTGGCATTCAGAAATATTATGGTGTAAACCAAAGTAACATGTTATTGTGCCATTACTTGTGTTGTGTGATGGGGGGAATTCTGATCATGGTACCTGGATCCAGGCTGAGCTGCCCTCTTGTAGATAATGAGTTTTGTTTTAGGATGAAAATAAGTGACAAGCTCTATTGGTATCAGCGTGTTTGTTGCACTTGTAAATTTGCAATGTTGAGATGCCCTAGTGTTCTTTCTTCGAATTACCATTTCAATAGTAAGAGCTTTCATGAATTTTCCTGTAATTCCCGGATTTTAGCTCTCTTCTCAGCTTGACGTTCATTTCTTTCTTGTCCGTTTGTATGGTTGAATTGGTGAAAATCTCCACCCTAAATTGTTTTCGATAATTTCTGGATATTGTTCGAACAAAACCATTACGAAGGGATTCTACCAGTCTGAATTGGTTTGATTTTGATTCTGTTCGGTATCAATGAGAAAAGCAAATGAAAACAGCACACAGTTGACCATCCTCAATCTCTCAAGCCGAGAAATAGTGATTCAATTCATACAACCAAAGTCCAAATCTGAAGAAGAATGTTCATATATGAATGCAAATCTCTCCCATCTTCTAAAGTATCAAATCCCAGAAACAAGAAAGAAAAACCCAAACTGAGAAAGAAAAAGAAATCAGTACTCTACTATGAACACATCCTGTACACAACCTACTGCAATCTTGGCCAGGCCAGCCGGCTGGCCTGCCGGAGTAACAACACAACAAACACAGGCTATTCAGTCCCTAAAACCGTGTCAATTATCCGGCAGCTGAAAGTTCTGTGAACCAAAAATTTGATGGGAGGGGTTTTGAACAAAGAGGACCAAACCACACTTGGAGGGATTGAAGCCTTCCCACAAGGGGAAGTTGAGAGTCCCCGAAATGGTCTTCTTGGCATTGACGTCTTTGACAGTAGAGAGCTTTTCAAGTCTTCGGACAACAAAGTCACTGGACAGGACACGTCCTTGGTTCTCTCCCTTGGGGCAGTCTGTGATCAGCCCGTTTTCATAGAGCGCCACCATCACATTGGCACCATAACTATCCACCTTTGACCTTAAGGATCCTGTTAGAGATACTTGCAAGGCGTCTGGGGAGGGCCTTTCGAAAGTTGCCTGCTCATCCACAAAACAACCCATTACAAAGAATCATAGTTGGATAGCTGTGTAGTTGGGCATCATTATTTAGAAGATGTCGAGAATTTCTCAGTCTAACAACGTAACATTTCATTTCAGATATCTTAGACGTTTAGATTATTTTATCATGAAAATTTATAAATTTAAAAAGGCACTAGGTTTAGCTTTGAATTAAAGTTATTACATTGAAACTTGACATCCACCATTTCTCAAAGTGTCAAAAGTGAACATAGCTTTTAGGTGTACCAGAAAGTGGATGGGGCTCATTTTAAGATTAGGGTTTAAGATGATTAAATAATGATGAAGATAGAGACATATTTCTTTAATCGAGCCTATCACTTTTTTACACCACCACAATCACAAAAGCAAGGAGAAGTATGATCACATCATGTAAGTAATCATCCAAGTACCAGTGCAAACATAATTTTTTTTTTTTTTGGTTAAAAGAAAAAGAAAAGGAACCCAAATATTTATATATATATAAAATGAGAAAATACAGACCTGGAACGTCGGTGCAGTGTATCTAGGTGCAGCCCTGATCGACGACAGCAAGGCACTCTCATCATTGCCAACACACTGGTCCCTACCTTGAAGCACAATCTGGGGGGTGAACATGGTGTCCAGACCCAAGGCCTCCACATAGGCCTTCTGCCGTACAGTCCACTGGCTGGACCCAAATGGGTCCTTCCAGCCCATGTAGTCCCAGTAGTCCACGTGGTAGGCCAGGACCACAACAGGGGGCAGGTCCATCTCATTAAAATCCCCCCTCCCAAGCCTCGACACCAGCAGGTCGGCCACCGGCGAGGTGGTGCAGCCCTGCGACGAGAACAGCTCCACAAGAACTGGCCCGCTCCGCCGCTGCTCCTCGGCAGAAATGTCCGCCGTCGCTCCGGCGTGCTTTTCGTGGGGCGTACCCTCGACCCCTTTTGATCCAAAGCAGGCGAAGAGACCACGTGCCATCAATATATGTCGTGTCTCGTCGCCTAATTGGTGGTAGTAGTGGCGGCGGCGGTGGTAGTGGCGATGTTAATAGAAATTCAGCTAAAGAAAAGGGAGAGAAAAATAAAAAAAATGAGGAAATGTAGGTGTTTTGTATATGGAAATATAAAGGGAAGGAGAGATGTGTAATATTTGGGGGGTGAGGGGTGGATGGTTGAGAGGGAAAGGTGGCGAAGAATATTTTCTATTAACGATTGGGGGAGGAGGACGGTGACAGGTGGCATGGTGTGGTGAGGGAGGAAACGTTGCGTTTCAGACAGGGTATGTGGTTGACACGTTGGTTGTCAGGATTGGGTTGAATGTCATTTTGGTTTGAGAAACAAATAATTTAACATATTAACTCCGCAACAGAGCAGTTCCACCAGCCCACATTACTACATATGAGTTGGGAGTTTGACTAAGGAATCTTGACCACAAAGTTATGGAAAAACTGTCTTTTTAGAGTAAGATTAGATCAACAGCAAATATCTACGACACGTGACGACGAGAGAGATAGAGAAATAAATTGCATGAATTTATGATATGTATGTATACGCTGTAATGTGGTTTTATTTGGTTATAAGATGCATATGATCAAGGCCAGCTGGTGTTGAAAAAGTAACCAATTTTTGTGACCATGGAATTACAGGTTGGTCGGTGAGCAAAGTTGAAAACACAACCGAATTTTGGAGTGGTTTGATGATTTGATACATGCTTGGACGGCAGAATCGGACATGGATACGTTGTTTTCTAAAGCAGCCTCTGAATTTGAACCATTTTGTTCCCATGCTGACCACTAAGTCGGTAAGTATACTTGGAGATGGACAGGACTTTGGTGAGTCACTGCCCACTACATCTTAAAAAAATAAAATCAGTTGGAGATGCAGGGTATCGAACCCTGTACCTCTCGCATGCAAAGCGAGCGCTCTACCATTTGAGCTACATCCCCATTTCTTGTTAGTTTTAACCGTTACTAATTATTTGAACGAATTTTATTTCCGCTATTAAAGATATACGTGAGTTTGCAAATCTCCCTCAAGACTTTCCAATCAGAGGCAACCTCCTCATCAATGGAATTGGACTTGAGAAAAATATATTTTGGATCAAATGATAATTTGGCCCATTCATAGGCCTTAGACCAAATAAAGTTTAGCAAGTTGTAAACAAACCGCTGTGACCCAAAATAGTCCATGACTAGTTTTCAAAACTCGGGCCAAGCTTGTTTGGCCTGGATTGGCCTGGCCTAACTCATTTTCCAGCCCAAGTTTTATAGTTGCACTGTTTTAGGTCACCAATTAACATATAATAAAATTACTCTTACCACATTTTCATACCACTTTATGTGGCAGATGAGGTGGACAACTACATCAATTAAAATTAATTTAACATTTTCTTTTCTTTTATGATTTATTGACACTTTTTAATCGATGTGAAAGTCCACTTCATCTGCCACATAAAATGATGTGAGAATGTGGTATACAAATGTGATAAGAGTAGCATTACTCTTAACATTATTGGCACATTAAGTTGATGTTCTAGTTTCTTGATGCTGAAAGTGATTACAAGTCTTGATGTTTAGACAGGTGGGTTTTCCCCAGCCAAATGAAAATGGGCAAAAACCAAAAAAAAAAAAAAACAGATAATTTGGATAATTCAATAATTGAGGTCCAAGCTAAACCCTAACTCAATTTTTGAAATCAAACAAACTGTCCATTCTTGTGCAAAGTGGTTAGCTATGATGACAACAAGACACAATGGCACCAGAGTTGTCTTCAAAAAAACTTGAAAGATGGTTTTCAATCACCAAAAAGTAACGATCTCATTAATGGTTGACTTGAATAATTGGCTTTAAGGTTTGCCTGGTAATCTAATATGAGAGAAGTAGAGGTAAAAAGAAAAAAAGGTTTACACCTTCTTCTCGTGATAAATGTTCTGTTCTTCATCAGATATGCTGTAATGATCGCTGCACTGCAACAAACACATGCAAATGTAAACCCTTTAAACTTGACAATTCAGAAAACTTGAAAAGCTTTTAGAATGAAGGCCTGTTGGTATTCTAAAAACTGAAAATGATAAACTGAGAGAAACAATGTGTACCTTTCTGGAAACACCAACAAAGCAATGCACCAAAACAGACCCCTCCATTTTACTTGATCAATAAAATCCAAACACACATCCAAATAATCCAACAAATTCTCGTTCTCCATATCTCTCAGCAGAACCCCCATCCTCACCAGCTTCAAATCCTTGCCTGCATATTCCAGCAAGTACAAAAGCTTCTCCGAGAGCAAACAACTTTTTGACCCATCACCCAAATCGTCCACAGAAGCCAACCCACCAACAGACCCGCCAGCATACACCTTCTTGATTTCCTTTGTGGGAATTGCAACACTCTACTTTCTTCTATAATACTTGCTTTGTGCTTTTGCAACACTCTACTCTACTTCCTTTGGAACTAAACCTAAATCAGAGCCTCAGCAAATCCATTTGAAAAATTATTAGAAGGCAAAAAAAATAGACATGCTCTGCCTCAACAGATAAACACATTGATAGGTACCAAGGAGAAGAAAGGAAAATAAAGGGGAAAGAGGGAAACTAAAATAACAATTCTTCATTCAAATCCCAAAATGGCCAAGGGCCTCAAACTAAATACAGTGTGAGCTCGCCAACAGTATTGCCTAGAGAACATTACACGTGTCTGTCTTAACAGAAGGCATGTCCTCAGGCCTCTTAACACCAATTAGCGGAAACCAATACCAACTTACTGGATACACAAGCTTGCACATGTTGGGAAGAAAGAACCTTTTTACTTGAACAATGAGCCATCTGCTCCCAAAAGAGAATCGCTTTGTTCAGTAGCAAAAACACAATCACCACCATAATCCGAAGTAAACTGAGTTGTTCAAGAGAATCTGCTGTTATCAATTCTCCAGCTCCCTTCTTGCGATTCTTGTCATAGATGTCAATCTTTGGTTTGCCTTTAGCCGATCCAGCAAACCATGCTTCAACCTTGGCTCGATTTTCCAGTCCCATTATGTTATCTTGGTCATCTCCAAGAGCATCATATCGGATTGCCAATGCAGTTTTTGCTGCCAATGATTGGGATATTTTACCCTTGAGCTTTGGTGCTGCTTGACCAATCAAGGATGCATGGTAGATAAGCCCATATTGTGGTGTTGCATGCTTAGTCTTTAGTGCTCTGAAGAGGGCCTTTTTGGCTCCAAGAATCGGAACTGTGCTCCCAGGCTGCTTTGCAAGGTTCAACAAGCTACCACCATGGGCAATTAGGTGAGCACCAACAAGCTCCCCAACAAGAGCAGTGAAATTTGGTGCAATGGTGTTCATCCTGTTTTTTAAAGAATCATATAACTGAGCTCTGTACTCAGAGAGGAAGAGAACTTGGTCACAGATTTCTTTGATGTTAACCAAATCAAACACGCAAACTTCAGTTCCCATGGATATCATAGCTGCTTCCTTCAATTTGACGGTCAATTCTTCACCTTTGCAGACACCTCTTCCCTTCTGGGATGAGAACGATCACTTGCATGGAAAGTATGAAGGATTTGGTCAAGCTCAATCCAACTTCTTCCTGGCTCCTTTATCACGGCCTTCTCTGTCATCAATTCCCTTACAATTCTTATATCCTCCCATCTCCTTGAAATTGAACCCCATATAGCGGCAGTTGGTGCTAAACGCAAATGCCACAACTCGACCAGCACGCTTGTTTGAGGCCACAGTCTTGTTTGAGGCCTCAGAGTCCGATTTGAAGCTTGGACAACACCTTGACAAAAATATACGTAATAATTTATAACACAAACTCTGTAATTTCATGGGAAGCCATCTTTACCTTCTTCGCATCAGTAATAACAAAATAGGCAAAGGGGCACTCTGTTGACACCATAACTAACCGAGCAACTAGCTACGAAAGATCAGCCACGTACTATGCTTTGTGAGGTCATCACCTTAGCCAAAGAAGTATTACCACAAGTCACAAGTCACAAGTCACAATTCTAAGTAAGAGAAGGAGTCCCACATTGGAAAACTATAAGAGATGAAGACTTCCCCTCACCTATAAAAGAAGACTACTCTCCACTTAGAAATGGGTCTTGAGTCTTGGATTCTTGGACTTTGTACCTTAGGTCTTGGACCTTTTTCTCTTTATATTTGGGTCCAACCCTATGTACAAATGTAAACATACATTATTACAATGAGAACATCATTCTCCGTAGACGTAGCCTATTTATTAAGAGTGAACCACGTATATCTCGTCTTCTATATATTTATACCCCACGGAGCACCATCAACAAAGCAAGGAAACTCCATTTTTACATGAGGATGACGAGATTGAAAGGAAGTATCTCGCCGTCATTGAAAATCATCACCGCGACCAATAACCGAATCTGGCAAAACCGAGTGGCCAGCACCGTGATCGAAAACATCTCTACGAAATGGAGTGAGCAACGTAGAGCACGTTTCATCCGAGGCACTAGATTGACGGAACGAATGCCGGAGTGGAGAGATTGCGGATCGCCTCCGATGTTAAACAAAAGAGCCCAGAATTTAAACATAAACGGTCCAAATCACAGATAGTGAGTTCAATAATCTTAAAGTTACTAAAATAATTATAAAAAAACCAAATCAAAAGGTACCCATTAGTACCTGCTTGCTTGTGAGGCGCGCGAGCAGGACACCCTTTTGATATTAGATCCATTAGCTAAAATGGGGTTGAGCGGAAACTTTTGAGTTATCTTCTTAATGAGGTTGGGTGACATTGGAAGGTCAGGAGGAAGTTGTCAGCCGCGCGAGATGGTATCATAAATAAGGATAATTGCCAAAGTCCCACATCGGGAAAATATGTCATCATACAAAGTTTTATAATGACTTACATAGCATTCTATATTGCCGAGTCTAGTAGCATGAGTTTATAACTAAACAGGGCATTAAAATGATTGTTGCTTGATTGAAACTTTCTTAGGTGAGGCATGGTGTGAGATGTTCACCTTTGACCTTGGTGTTTGAACTAGCACAAAGCACGCCCATTAACCTCGGGTTAGTAGGTCCCCCAACCACAAAGGTTGGGTAGCAAACATCAAAATGAGAATTGCCTTGCCTCAGTGTGCTGACTGAGATAGGGCCCCTCATCACACAATCACTTTTTTTATATATCATAAAATAAGGATAATTGCCAAAGTACCACATCGGGAAAATATGTCATCATACAAAATTTTATAATGACTTACATAGCATTTCATATTGCCGAGCCTAGTAGCGCGGGCTTATAATTAAGCAGGGCATTAAAGTGATTGGTTGTTTGATTGAAACCTTCTTAAGTGAGGCATGATGTGAGATGTTCACCTTTGACCTTGGTGGGTGAACTCACACAAAGCACGCCCATTAACCTCGGGTTAGTAGGTTCCCCAACCACAAAGGTTGGGTAGCAAACCTCAAAATGAGAATTGCCTTGCCTCAGTGTGCTGCCTGAGATAGTACCTCATCACACAATCACTTTTTATATATCCTCCTCCTCCTATTTTTTATCCAAGTAATTGTTTTTTTGTTTTGTTTCGTGTCATCCATTTTAATTGCTTTTCATATGCACGCCAGGAAAGACACCAGTTTGAACAAAGTTGTTGATGGCAATAGCTGTTCTCATTTTCATACACATGATGATGACACAACACGATCTTGTTTGGGGTTGCTGAAAATATAAATTTGTTAATGTTGTAAGATAGATGCAAATTAAACAATGCTCTTTGTGAAGTCTGTGCCATTGAATGCAAATTCTAGTTTCTTGATGCTGAAAGTGATTACAAGTCTTGATGTTTAGACAACTGGGTTTTCCCCAGCCAAATGAAAATGGGGCAAAAACAAAAGTTGTCTTCAGAAAAAACTTGAAAGATGGTTTTCAATCTCATTAAGGAGGTAAGAGAAGTCAGAGGAAAAAAAAAAGTTCACAAAGAGTTGGGTTCTAAATCATTTCCCATATCTTTTTATACTGGCCAGAAAAAATATATCAAACATTTCCAGATTCCCCAAGAGACAGCATATATACTGAATAATTTTAGTTTTCACATGGAAATGCAACGTATATTTGCAACCACTTCATTTTGGCCACCTTCTTTAGAAATATCTTGATTGCTTATCCTCAGAAGGTAAAGATGGCAATTCATGATTGATTGGATGGATATGTTCCAAGGAAAATGGAGAATTCCAGAACTTGACAAAACATATCCATGCAATCATGAATTGCAGGTGGACACGTGGCAGAAAACTGATGACGAAGCCAGTCAAAAATCGATTCGGGACCAGAAACTGATGGCAATTTTTCATGCCTCCCCTGCACCTCTAGTGCTTTTGTCTGCTCACTTACCATACTGGTGGTGCAAGCTTGAGCCATTTGCTACAAGTCCACAAAGCGCTAGTTACTAATTTGGCATAATGCACAGCACAACTTGGTGGCCACAAACAAAGAATATCCACATATACGTGGCTGCCTCACTACACCAGCCGTTTTTTCCCAAGCTTAAAATAAGCTGCACCACAACCACCTCTTTATCCACAACTTGGTCTAAAAAGCACAATTTTCTTCATCACTCTTTCTATCAAAAAATATTTGGTAAACTAGCTCTGCATCTTGGTAGCCATGCTAGAAGGCAAGGCAGTCATTGTTGAGACAGACATGCTTCAAACCATGCAGCAGGATGCACTTGTCTTAGCATCGAAAGCCCTCGATGTCTTTGATGTCACTGAGGCCACTGAGATAGGCCGCTTCATTAAAACGGTAATTAATTAGGGACTAATATGAATTAAGGTGTCGGCCTAGTGCATGTTTGTACTTCAAAATTTATCTGACAAGTGGTTGCTTATGAACAATATGCTATGTTTTGGAGACATGAATTAACTTTTTGGCTACTGATTTTGCTGTGTACTGTTTTTTTTTTTTTTTTGGCAGGAATTTGACAAGACATATGGACCGGGATGGCAGTGCATTGTAGGAACAGATTTCAGTTCGTTTGTTACACATTGTCATGGCTGTTTCATCTATTTTTGCTTAGGCAACCTTGCAATTTTGCTCTTCAGGGGAGTTGCAGGTCCAGAAGCTGAGGCAAGGCAGCCCTATGCAGCCTTGGAGGCTGTAAAAGCATGAAGTTCCATCTTTTAAATTACTTTATGCTTTTCTTGTGTGCTGCCCTTATAGAATAGGCTAGATATTAAGACTGCAAGAAAAAATTCCAGGGTTTGGATTTTTAGATTCACCCATCCATCTGTTTATATTTTTCATGTTTCAAAGGACTGTATTTTGTATGGCATTATATTGCAGCCATTCGGGAGTTTCTTCTTAGCCAAAGCCATCTTTTAATCTGTGTGAGCAGCAATTAAAAGCAATTGAGATGAAAAGGAAATGGAATAATTTCATGTGCAATTCTAGCCCACAAAATTTTGCACATGGGAAATGCCCTGATAAGGAAATTAGAGCTCAATGCCTTGTCATGGATATAAACCAGAAAGTGTGTGGGGCTGCATGGATTTTAAAAAAAAAAAAAATTATAATTTGCGGTGTTTACACCATAATCAACCGAGCATATCCAGTATCAAAACGTCTGGCACCAAGGCAGACACTCCTTCTCCCTTACTGAAATATCTCAAAGGAACACACAGACAAGTCCTTAAAAAGTGAGTAACATCATCACCTTCTAACACGTCGAAGGAAGACACTCTTCTGAAGCGGTAGCTACCTGCTGAAGCTCTCGACTGCTGAACCTAATTTCCATGGACACATGTTACCTCTGCAGCAGCTTGCACAAAGTTTCACATCGAAACTTTGTGCAAAGCTCCTATTTTCACTTCCCTATAAATAGAGAACAGTGCCCAAGTAAAAAGGGTAACTATTGTTTGGGCCTAATTTGGCACACCCAGTCCAAAAGATCAAAGGCCCATATCAATTTTGGACAGTCACCAACGTTCCCTTAGTGTTGGGCCAAAATTATACACTCAGCCCAACATTGGAGGCCCAGAAGGACGAGGCAAAATCAGACTCAGGCAGTATGGACTAGAATTTGTATCAAGGGCCCAAAGTCAAAAAGCCCAAACCAAGTCAGATTCTTACCAAAGCCCAAATTTGTAGAAACCCAAAACTGTTTTTTTCAAAACTACAAACTCTCCACCCAAAACTGAAGAATGGGCCAAAATACCACTTTAAAAATAAACACACTCAGCCCTGGATTTCAGAGGAACTCACGTGACTACCTAGCTTTGAAAAGTCAACAATTTCAACTGGGTTGATAAAAAGTTAAATAGAGGCAGGTATAAAAGAAAGACATCTTTGAAATCTCTGCCACCAGAAGATCAAAGTCCCTTTTGTATATTCAGAAAAATTTATGCTCCAGAGTAGGCACCATTTTCAAGAGATAAGCAGACTACGTTTTTGGGAGATAAATGGGGTGCAGGGAGTTGTTCATCTGGAAGATCAAACTAACCATCACAGTTTGAGCCCTTACAAAGAGCAGTTGAATTGAAAAAGGATTAGGCTTTCTTTCAAGAAAAACAGGGAAGTGACTACCTTAGAAACTGATTGTTGATGGTCTTCTTGCCAGAAAAGATAACTGCCCTTTCTTTGACATTTGAAAACAAAAGATCTTGTTTTCTAGAAAATCTGTCGCCCATTTTAAAGATTAAAAATGTCCCACTCCAGCATTTTTTCTATAAATATGAGAGGAGGTGAACAGATCAAAGGACAACCAAAAAATCAATCAAAGACAAAACTCAAAATGATCACTTGATCTAAAAAAAAAACCTTCAAACAAACTGAAGCAACCAAAAGCTCATCGAGCCACAAGAAAGAAGCCAGCTACAAGTCAAAACTTCCAGTTTTAGACTTAGATAAATAAGTCATTCAAAACGAGATTTCTCTCGTTACAAATTTGGTTCAGCAACAAGCCAAATCAAATAGAGTTCGGGTTTTTACAAATATGAAAACCTTAACAAATTTATGGAGAGCCCTGATCAAGCAGAACAGGTACCACAGTGTAGTTCCAACTCAATAATCCTCAAGTCCAGCCACTTCTGCCCCTTTCAGACTGAATAGGCCGCAATTCTGCCCATTCAAAAAGCCTTCCAGGGCTTGAAATAGATTAAAAGCTCTGTCAAACTCGAATGTTGGTATCTATTTACAGATGAAACCTAGCAGTTGAAGTTGTGATAGTCCAGTCTAGCACAGGCATACCCAATCCAACCCGGATTAGAAGCCTCTACCCAAGCAGAAATGGAAGTCCAACCTTCTTTTTGTCTTTCTAGAGTTGGTTTTTTCCTTTTAAGTTTTGTAAAAGGTAGTTCTATCAAAAAACAGTTCGTTTTTCTTATCATTTATTCTGGCAAGAACTACCAGTTTTATATTGTGAAAAATTGTGAAGTTCTCACCAGTCTGAGGCAAGAAAAGAACTTACTTGGGAGATATTCCTCACTGTTAACTTAGGGTGCAAGTTATCTATTTTAAAGAAGTCTGCTAGGATTTTTCATTGCTAGCAGTGGCACGCTCGCACACAAAAGAAAGTTGACTTGTTGACCAGTCAATGGTTTTCAAGGCAATGAGGAACTTTGTCCTACCATCACAAGAACAAACATCAAACAGGTGAACAACTATTTTCTCACATTTACTGTTACTCTGTCAAAATTACCACATATAGCTGACTTAAGCATCGGAGAGCCTTTGGCAGGCACCACACCGGTGTCCGAAGCTTGACGACTGCTTCTTCCTCCTTGTCTTCTGCAGGTTCTCCAAATTCCGAAAGTACCCCTATCTAAGTTGACCCTCCCAAAAAGAGCATCAACATGCGGATACCACAAAATTGAAACAAGTCAGGCAAATAAATATCACTTGTAGCAAATCAAATCAAATCAAACCAAGCTCAAGTTTCCTTATCAGCTTCTGTTTGCGTTGTAACTCAGTGGATCCTACAGTTTTTTGGAGCTTAAGTGAAAGACAGTACTAATTAACTATTAAGTATGTAAGTTATTAGTGGAAATCTCAAAATAATGATAAAGATTTTTTACCGTTAAATGTGTAATTTAGTGCGTACAAAACTGAGACATCAATAACATACAGCTTTGGACTGATCGCAGTAATCAATAAAAAAAATCATCTTGATCATTTGGCTTTGGAGAAGTTAACAAAGCCGTATATAATCTCAGCCTGTCCTCCCCCAGTGAAGAACACCTTGACAGAGGTCTCCTAGGCCTTATAAAAGACAGCGAAGTGAGCGTTAACCGGTGCTTGTACCTCCTCCAGGCTAACTGAATTGCCACAGCAGCCCAAGTTCTCCAACCCGGTGAGTAGTACCTTGCACTTCTCTTAACCTTTTCGTTCACGAATGTGTACCGAAAATGTTGTGTCACATATTTCACATCGTCTGCTTCAAGGCTGAATGCCTCTGTGGTCTCAAGTGTGACTAGGGTTGAGGAAGATGGTGGCAGTCTTTCTATGAAGGGCCTTCTGAGGCACCATGACAAGAGCTCATCTCCACTGAAGTTTCCAGGGCCTAACATGCAGCAACTTTTCACACCATCTCTCAGAACTTGGCTGCTTTGAAGGTGACCCCTGACTACAAAAAGCATTCTTTGAACCGGGTCTCCCTCTCTGGTTATCTGTTTATGAAGCTCAAAAGCGTTACTGCTAAAATTGGAATTGCAGAATGAAAAATTATGTAGGTCCAACTTTTCATACTATCAACTACAATGTTCTTGTGCCATTTTAATATATTTCAATTGAGCAAACAAATTAAATTTTCCTTTCCAAAAAAGGGTAGAACGAGAATCGAACTCTTGACATAGGTGTGGGCAAGTCCGCATATAAAACCATAACCCCCATAAATGCTGTCATAGTTAAAGCATAGTCTTATTAGTAACTCACTGTTTCTCCTTTGGGGAATATAAGAGACTTCACACGGTCACAAATATTCTCAAGAACCAGATCATCCATATGCTGGAACAATGGTACCTAAAACAAGTTTTCAAAAATTAAGAAATTAGCTACAGCCAGCAAATTACTCAGGTAAACTTGGGCTAAATCATGTCCAATGCATTTATGGGATAAAATGCATCATTGGTTTAGAGTGAATAGTTTAATAGTTGACCAAAAGGAAAAAGAAAAAGAGAGTGAAAGTGAAAAGGTTGATAGTGTGTACGCACTTGTCTCACTAAATCCAAGCAGAGATGATACTTGATGTCCCTCCTGAGGCCCTCAGGGAGGTTCCTGATCATCTCACATTCGTCGACACCACGCATGGCTGCCCATCGCTGCCGCTCGTAGTTTCGCACCCGATGCCTAAACCCCTGAGGCAAGTGCCTCTTCCTCATCCACCACTCTATGTTCCTCATTTTCAATTGCATTGCTTGTTTCTTGGAAGTTGTCGCATGCAAAAACACCTGCACATATACATAGTATCCAAAAGAAATGGAAACCAATTAACCACAAAATGTCACATATTATGTTATCAAATTATAAATCAAAATTATTAATTACGCTTTAGCTATTTGAATGTATGGTCGTGATTTACAGACAACGTAACATACTAAAGGGTTGTAAAGTTGATTACCTTTATGTTTCCTATCAACATAGTGACCAAAAGGAGCCCACTGGTTAGAACAATGATGTTGAAAACAACCTCCAACCACTCAGTTGAGCTTTCCAAGTTCCCGAATGTGCTGCACAAAACAGCAAAGGGCAATATTAAAACAAAACCAAAATGAAAAACGAAAGGGTGGCGATTGATTAATAATAATTAGGAGGTGAAGGAGAAGAGTGCCTGAGAGTCATTAGGCCCCAAAAGATGGGAAAAAGTATCTTTTCCAAGCGGCTATCATTTGTGACAAGCTGCACAGTCCATGAATAAGCTCCATAGTCGTAATGATCTGCGTTTTCTAAGCATGTAGATTTTGCTCTTTTGTTGTCAGCCCATGCCAGTCTTGCTCTGTCTCTCAGTGGGTTTGTTGCTCCATAGTAAATAGGGTTTTTGCAAGATAATATTCTCAAGCTGCAGCCATTTATTTCTCTGCATTGCTCTTTCAGGCATTTCTCTGCCCTCTGGATCCCTAACAAGTACCAGCATGCTCCTGCAGCCTGCAAACATGATCAGGTTATAGAGATGGAGACACAGTTATTAAATCAACTGTTTGGTGCACAACTTAATTCTTCAAACAATGGCCAGGAAAAAACAACATAATTAATTATTGGATTGCAAGACAATTAGCTAATGGTATTTCTCTTCCTAATTTCGGAAGAGATTCCAAGTTTGAATCTCCTCCTCCGTTGATTTTTTTTCTTCTTGATACAATCGATGTTGAGAGAGGGAGAATCAAATATAAGATCTCTGATGCATAAATAAATACTTTTAACACGTGAGCTATGATTCCCGTACTTTCTTCGTTGATTTAGAAAAATTTGAGGTTTAATTATGAAGAAGGTTAAAAATATAGTTCCAGTAGTAGTGATCATCATCTCGGTCTTTGCAATGGAATTAACTGTTTCCCATCGCATGGATCACGACTGGGGCCAATTCTTTGTGGTCTTATTCATTTCATGATTTCTTCAGTCATGACTTTGGTAACCCTATGGAGTCTCTTTTTCTCTTTATTGTCGGTGGCGCTGGACAACTTTTTTAACCCATCGAAAACCCTAGACGTAACACAAGACTTTTAACTTGCATTGCATCGATATTCCAAACACCCTTTTATCTAAAAGCAGAATGTTATAAGTTATAAATGAATGATCTTTTGTTTTTTTTGCTAAAGTTAAGAAGGGGGAGAAGTTAGGATAGTTGACCAAGGTAGTGTGTCCGCTTCTCGTATATATTTGTCAATGCATTTTTCTATTAAATTAGACATTATTAATAATAGAATAATATTTGATAATATAACATGTTAAACTATCTGACGAAATTTGAAGGATATATATATATATATGAAAGAGGGATATATACTTACATGGGCAGCAACAAAATAAGCAATCAAGTTGAGTGCAATTCCCCACCAAACAGTTCCAAAGATGTAGCCAGAGAGGTTTTGCATTCGACGCAAGAGGCAAACAGAGTGATAAATCTTTGGGAGATATTGGAAGAAAAACATCAAGAACACTGTCATCACTACCGTCACTGATCCTTTCTCCAATAGCGTAGGAATTACCACCCATAATATTATCTGAAAAAACAATACACATTCATACAACAATTACGCAAAAATCTCCTTTTCATGATATTTCTCTATCGAGAAGGCCCAGCTACATGGTTCTGTTCTGTCATGATTAAAGAATAAATATTGTTGATCATGTGATGCATGAAACTTGACCCATTTGTCAACATTAATCAACTTTCAGAGAAACTTTTTATGCATACTAACTAATATTATTTTTACAGGATGCGATCGTTTCTCCATAACTTTTGAGAATATTTATAAGTAATATATATTCTAAATTCTTGAATATTTCAAAAAATATAATTTTTTTTTTCTGTGTATGGCCCCAACCAACAGAATGTTTGTGAGTTTCAGGGAGACAATAATTATTCAAGTATCGAATAATCTGACCAACTGATGCAATCATACAAGTATATTAAGAAAATAAATCATTGAGTGTTATGAAATGACGAGTATAGCCTTAAAGTTTCAAAAACAGCTTTAAATAACTAATACAGAAGATTATGGTAAAAAAAGAAAATTACACAAAGTGTAAATGCTACAGTTTTGTGTGGAAAATTCTAGTTATTTCTAGGTAACCTACTTCCTTGAGGATAAATTTTATTCTTTTGTCATCATCTTGCTCTTAGTTTAGTTAGCAGTACATGTACTTCTCTTTTCTTTAAGTTTGGAGATATTCCAAGTTCGAATTCCTTCCCCGTAAGCGCTCTTTTATTTTTACTTAAAAAAAAAAAAAAATAGCGGGCTACAAGCAGCAACAACAAAACAAAACAAAAAATAGACACTACATTTCTTGCCACCTTATCTGATTAGCAATCATATATGACTTATTAAGAAAAGACGTTAGATAAGTAAGTAGATCTGAGTGGCATTATTCAGCCTGAGATATTTATCAACTGGGTGAACCAAAGAAAATTTATAGGACCTCATTATTGCACCATATATGTGACCTCCACAACCAAAATCTTATATATATATATATATATATATATATAGATTTTCTACTACCTTTTTAATCACTTTTCTCTTTATTTATAATGACGTACACACAGTAATATATATGTGAAAAAAAGATAGTCAGAAATGACAAGGAAAAACCCTTGCTGTCTCTACTGTCTCCCTTTTCTAAAAATGAACAGAGGACATGGCTACTTCACATGTTACACCTTTCCTCCCTGCAAAATATAGCATAAAAACAACTTCTGGCATGCATCTGTCACCTTTTCATTTCTCAATGCTCTAGCAACTCTAGTAACTCTTACAGCAAACCTTAAACGCATATGGACCTCGTGATGTAAAATGACAAAAAAAGGCTATAACAATTATAGTAATAACGACGGAGACAGAGAAAATAAAACAAGGAAAGAAAAAAAAAATCATGCTTCGAACTTGATTAATCTAATTTATTACTGGTAGGATGATTCGACCTTGATTATGAAGGGAAGAATTCACTGCCCTTACCTACTCAGGATTAATTAAAGTAAATTAAATTTAAATGATTATTTAGTTACCTGGGGTATGGGGAGAATGACAAAGAGGTCAAAGAAAAACCCCTTCTTGGACCTCAAGTACTTGAGAGCCACAGACCTTGCACTTGTGTCACGCAGCCCATTGGCTCCTCCACCTTCCATGCCGGCACCACCAACCATGGCGGTGAAGGAGTAGCGCTTGGCCATCTTCAGCTGCAGCCACATGTTCCACACGTGCAAAACATCCGTCATGCACCGGAGCACCGTCACCGTTATGGCCAGCCACCCGTCCACAAACAGGCACATACAGTTGCTGCTTATCGACAGGGCGTAGAAAAAAAGAGGGTCTATGATGAGCCCCGTTGCACAGACGAGCAGGAAAACCCTGTTCCATTCTTGGACCCATTTGGCTCTTGGGTCAAGTACTTGGCCCAGCGACCAACCCGGGCTCCTCCTCCGGGTACTGCAGGTGCTGTGCAAACAGTTGTAGTTGCCACTACTTCCACTTTCTTCCTCATCTTCTTGTTCCTGATCGTCTTCCTCATCTTCTTCGCTTTCGGTTTCGCCGTCTGTGAGGTAGGCTTGCATGCGGGAAATTTCTTGGTCGCTTCGCATGGTGTTTGGGAGTTATGCGGGGCCTTAGTAGTTTGTGGGGAGCGGAATTATGAGTTTTGGGTTTGGATGAGCAACGGTAGCTTGGTCAGATATATGTGTGCTTTCATAAAGGACACAAATAATTGGAGAGGTATGAAGGAACCAGTGAAATTAGGTGTGGGGGAGATAGTAATGACAAAATTTTGTTTGAAGTTACCAGATTACCCTCCAGTTAAAACCCACTCTGAAAATGCCAGTTTTTTTTTCTTTTTTTTTAACTGCATTGGACAGTGTGTGCATTTGTGAAGTGTATTTGGTTCCAAGGACAATTGAGTAAATTCACAGTTCCAAACCAAAATATCCGACTTCATATGACAGGTCACCACCACCCTATCCACATGTGCATGATGTCCGGCACGGCCGAATGGGGATGTTGCAAAGCACAAAGTTGCAGAATTTATTCTCTCTACATAAGGGAAAATGTTAGGTCCCTATATCTTTCTTTGTTCTTCATTTGGATAACTAAACAAGTAGCCGTATGGCTTTTATGTTGTTCATAATAAGTAGTTGTGTGCTAATTTTGGTTCCAATTTCGGTTAAGCTGACCTTATTCATTTAATCATTTTTTCTTTCATATTTTTTTAAGGTAATGATTTTTTTTTTTTATTTGTTTGTTTACAAATATCAAACTTAATCCTAACACGTTTCTCCACTCAACGGGCTAGCTCCTAAGTTAAAACTTAAATATGATTTAAAATCATAACTCCAGCCACGGTCTCTATCCAACACCTAATAGTTCATAAATTTTAAAATTTTAAAAATACATGATTGGAGATGCTCTTAAGTTATACCAACGAATCTTGTTAGCTAAATATGATAACAAAATTATGCTCCCAACTTTGTACATGAGAGGCACGTAGTGCTCTAAGTATGTCATGACATTCGTTCGATCGACTTCTTAATAGTTTTATATTACTTTGATGTAGAATTCATCTTTATTATGGAATTTGTCAGTAATATAATCCGTAAATGCGATATAAAAAACATTTTTCTCTTTAACTTCAAGATAAATGGTAGAAAGAAGTAGTCAAGCTTAGAAATATCTTTTGGGTTCCAATAAATTTACAAAAAGGGCAAACAATTAAGATCGATCTTGCATAGGATGCCATTTCAACAATATATGTCCTCAGTTGATTTTTGAGATCGAAGCAAATCCATGATTTTCCAATAGACTGCTAGCTTGTCATGAGGTTTCTCCATCATGGGCTCCGAGTCTAACCAACCAAATGTCTGCTAGTTTCGGTTTTTTTTTTTTTTTTTTTCAAGAAGACATTTATACGAATCAAAGACTTAAAAAATAATAATGATGAGATAGCCTCTCTGATCAGTTTCAGTAAATGAAATTTCTTTTTTGGTTGTGGGGTATTATGTCTAACACAACTCGTCAAAAAGACAGAACGGGTCTCATATAATTTTGCACATAGCATGTGACAAATGTCCAAAATATATGTCCTGGAATTCAGAAATAATTCAAATGATTTCTTTTTTGTGGGAATCCTATATCCACATACATCAGCTTATTACACGATTTTACTCATGTAAAGATGTAAAGGGACTTATTTTGGTGTAATAAATAAGGTTCATTTTATCTATATATATATATATATATATAACAAAAGTTAGAGAATTGTAAAACATTCAAAATATCAAAAAAGATCATTGGTAATGTAAATATTAAAAATTAAAAATATTAATTAAATTAGAATAATAAGATAAATTCACACTTTTTTATATTAAAAAATTAAAATTAAAAGAAAAGTCAGATAATAGATTCTATTTTTACGGAACACAACTACCCATTATCTTTTTTAATTTTAAAATAAATTTTAAAATGTTAAAAAAAGAAAAAGCATCTCTCAAACGTAGAAGCTCGTCCGGAGAGGCTAATGTATATTACGTAACAGTTTTTACTTAAAACCCTTTTACCATCTCTCATCCTTTCCCATTGCAACCGTCTAACTGTTATTATCAAACGGTTTGCTAATTTGGTTGATATTTTGCATGAATGAATCTTGAAGGATGACTATGAAAATGAACCGTTTCGATTATCATAAAATATTGCAGAAGGAGAAGGAGAAAGAGAAAGTATCGCATTCCAAGAAAGAAAAAAAAAAGTTACTTTAGAGTTCAATAGTGATAACTTTTTAGTAATACAAAATATGATTATAATCCTCCAAATTCCAGAGGTGAAGATTGTTAAGCAAAGGGGTGAAAGGACTGGCGATGGTGCCCATGCTGAAAAGATTGGCATGTTTTCAAATCCTATGCTACGATAGGTAAGCTACTAAGCTTGATCAAACTGCTCTCCCTATAGCTAAAAGAAAGACATTGCCAGTCCTGTCTTGTCACCACCTGTGCATCCAGATCCTCCACGTAATGAACAAAGTCCTTCTATTCCCCACCTTTGTTTTTTTCTCCTCATCATGTCTTTTTGGCAGATGCTAACACTGTCATTTCCAAAATGTAAGCATGTTTAAGATCCTCTTATTTACATATTATCCTTCAATTATTAGTATGTAGCCATTGGCATTTCACAATTAGTATGTGTACATGTAGCACCTTGTTTGTGAGAACCCGACACAAATTATATTTCAAGCTGTTCATGATTAAAGTGGCTTGCTGTACGATGATTGGACTGAAGAATCAGAATGTGTTATGGGACTGAAGATTCATTTGTGTGAGATAAGTGAGCCTTGGGGTTGAAATTGGAGGAGAAGGCAAGGGTGCATGCACATTTCTTAAGATTCATTTGGTGTATCTTTCTTGTTCTTCCTTTTAAATCCCACGAGGGTAGGTGTGGTGTTTGTGCCACCATCGAAAGGGCCAAAATTTCACTCACTTTTTATACAAAATGGCCCGCCTTACTAGGTTTTGCCTATTTGGCTCCAATGTGCCGGACATTAAAGATGAGATAGGGATCGCCATAGTTCAAATTCATGTATTACGAATATATCTCCATATATTATTATGTGAAAGTGTTTTTCAAAATGATTTCTCAACGTTGGATTTGACCTGAAATTATTTCTCAGCGTTGCATGTTTATATCTAAGATATTTCCATTCCATGCCATCTAAAATATGAAATTCATTGGAGCTAAGTAGTTAAGTGCACACATAACGTTGAACGTAATGAAGAACGAACATAGAAACGATCTCCAAATTATTTGTCCATGTTTGGTAAGTCCAGCATGGAAAATAATTGCACGATACATGAGAAAGTAAGGGAGAAAGTAAAGTCATCCTCCCAACTCGAGTTTTGTTTTCCCTTATTATAGAAAAGTTTGGAAAAATGGGCCAATATTAAATGTACATTTTTCATGACCAATTTATCTCCATTAACAATTTGAAATTACAATATATAATTAAATGCATTCTTTTTTTATTTGATGTAATATGAGTATAATTGTAAAATTATACAAACTTTATTTTCCATTTATACTCAAAACAAACATCCGAAATGAAATAAAGTGATATCTTACGATTACTTTCCTGACATTACCAAATATAAGAAAAGAATTTTCCATTTTCTATTCATTGAATAATAACACGAAAAATAATTTTTCTTCAAATCCGTCCCTTGAACGAAACGAGCATACTTGTTTTGTTGTGTTTGTACTAATAATTGCGAGAGAGATAGGGAGTGATCTTTAGTAGTACCCATTCGTTTACTAGGAGCACCAATATTCGAGCCTTTTGGAAGGTGAGAAACTAATTTATCATCACATGACACAGTAATAGTGTAATAGGGTAGAGGGCAGATTGGGAAATTAAAGAAAGAGAGAAAGTTTGGAGTCTCAGAAATAGACACGTCAGACATTTATTTATAAAAAAGGTAGGGTTGTGGAACGCGGGGGCAGACAGTCCTAGAGGTCGCTGTCACATATAAGTTAGAAGAAGCCAGGTTCCATGCAGCTTCCTCCTTTTGTTTTTATGCTCGTCAATTATCATCAATTTTATATTAATTAAGGTGATGATTGATGAGGCATTTACTTACCTTGGACACATTCTGAAATTCGAACCCACTCATATCATCACATCTATAAATGATATACGTAACGAAAGGATACTGCTTGATTCTTTATATATTTCTGGCTGTGGTTTGTCTGTATAGAGAAATGGAACTCTTCTTCTTCCGCTTTCCTTTGCATTGTTATGGCGTGATTTGTTTGATTATCAAAACGCGATAAAGTTAGAAAAAATCAAGTCATAACAATATAAAGGAGAGGTGAAAAATTCTTACAAAAAGAGAGGTGAAAATTATACAGAGAACCCAAAGAGTTTCTATAATTTATTTCAAACATAAAGAAACAACAAAAAAGGATGGTAGTGGAGATCCGAAGGCGAAACGCATGTGGAGATTTGATGTCGAGATGCAATAGCCTGTGATGGTTGGATAGAAATTATAACAAAAAGAAGACAAATAAGGAAGGGTGAAGGGAGAAAGAAAAGAGAGGACAAGGAAGGAAGAACAATGGCTTTCTTCTCCCTCCTTAAAAGTGAAAACGGCTGTGAGGATGTTTTGTGAGAGAAAAAAAAAGTTAGGATTTTTTGAGAAAAATCACGGGCATGACATGAAAGATTAACACCCATTCATTGTTTAAAAAAAAAAAAAAAAAAGCCAATTGTAAACACACATAAATTTTTGACAAAAAAAGAAAAAAAAGAAACACACATATTAATTAGCAGTTAATCAGTTAATCTTACAAAATAATATTAAAGAGACCATATTTATACGTCGCGAGGACTCATAAGTATTATTAGGAGTTTTTCATTTAAAGACAACATATATTATGAAATTATATTATTAGGACCCTACAAGCGTGTCACAACATATGTTAAGGTTGCGAGTCGAAACAAAAGGCTTCAAATCTTCTGTATCCTGCTCCGTTTCTGTCCTCTAGTAAATAAAACTGTCCCACACATTTTTCTTTTCTCTAAACCAACATTCAAGCACCACATCGATCACAATTAATTCTGATGATAACATATTAGTTTAGAGAGAAAAATAATCGCTTGGCGCAGTTTATGGGGTCAACACTTAGAATTTTTTTAAGTGTGACGGTGGTATTTTTACGTGATATTATTAATTTATATGTTAAAATATAGTATTAATGAATAAATACACATGTTATAACACAGATGAATTAACTATTTAGCTTTAGTAAATTTGACGTAGTGGACGACTAAAAAAATAAGAGAAATGCTAGAAATCTTATCTCTAACCTTCTTCTTTGGACTTTCTCTCTTTCCCTCATGACATGTATCATTTTCTTTATACTTAAAACAATGTCATAAATACATTAAACAATCTACTTTTTGTTTTCCATATTTACCCTTATTTGATGTATTGACTTTAATGTTTGCTTTCAATTCATTCAAAATTTTTATTTTTTTTAATAACTTTCTCTCTCTTCAAATAATCACAAACTTGCAGCCCCATATCCAACCCTCCCTCTTATCATTTTGAGAGAGCTAGACCTCACATCCGAAACAACATGACATCTCCCAATAAAAAAAAAAAAAATCAAAATCAAAATCCATCAAAATCATTTTGTTTCTTTCTCATATTAAAGTTTGCAACTTTATGGTGAGATTTTTAAATTTGGGTTGGGCTGTTGTTGTTGGTGCTTGGTGATGGTCCTCAAGACCAAATTTAGTATAATGGCCAATGCTTGCCATCAGCGGCGGATCCAGGATTCGTAACCCAAGGGGTCATAGTGTAAATGTTCCAAAAAAATATTTTAGAGAGTTTTTCCTTTTTCTTATCTATTATTTCAAGAGCTGTTGTTGCTTTGTTTTTCTAAAAAAATTAAAATAAAAATCATAAGTAAATGCAATACAATACAATACAAAACAAATTAACACTATTTGGATTAAAAATTTTATCATGCAAAGGTTAGATTAGAAGTTTTAAATTCCTCAATTATTGTTGCATTATCGAATTAAAACATTACTTAAATATTTATAAATTTCTATGCATTTATATTGATTGTTAAAATAGTTTTTTTTGTTTGTTAGATAATCTTCTATTATATTATATTGGCCCATGGGATAAAGTTTATAAATAATTCACCCGTTACCATGAAGCCAAACCTCATAAAACAGATAAAACCAAAACTAGCCCATTAAACCCATCGACAATGACAAGAGGCAGCCTAATGTTGAACACTAAACCCACCGTTTCACTAAAGGAGGCTAATCACAAAACGGTGTGTTTCGTTTATAAGGGCACCGAGACAACCCAGACATCATCTTCCTTGCCAAGCACACACAGTGCCTCCTCTGCAACTCAGAAAACCTTATTAAAGGAGGCTCCGCTACCCTATCCCTACCAAAGCTCTGGTGCGTTCGGTCTCTACTTCGTGGAACAGAGCCATCACAGACTCAGAGACAAGCTGGGACTTTCATCGAGCACCTGGTGTGCACACAAGGGGTCACTCCGCAGCTGTCCAAGGGGTCGTCCATGGAGTCCACAACCAAATTTCAGGCATTCCAAGGGGTCGTTAGACCCCTCTTGTCCCAACGTGCGTCCGCCTCTGCTTGCCATGGCCTTGAGGGTGTTCTTACCGTAGCCAAAACTTGCAGGGGCTTGGTTTTGTTTGAAGAGAGATTGGGGGAAGAGAGAAAAAGAGGGAGAGAGAAGGAAGAGAGTATGGGGAGGTGGTGAGGAGAGGGTGGGGTGGAGATGGGTGGCGCTAAGGAGATGGTGGGGAAGATGGAGGTGCTGGGCTTTGGGGAAGAAAGTGGGGACGACTAGAGATGAGTTTTTTATATTTATTTTTTTAATATTTAATAAATTAATATAATAATTTTTTCAAAGTATTAAGAATTCTGTAAAATAAATAAATAAATAAAAGTAAAGTTAATACATTAAATAAGGGTAAAAAAATAAAAGTTAGGTTGTTTGATGTATTAATGATATTGTTTTAATTGTAAAGAAAATGACACATGTCATTAGGAAAAGGGAGAAGATCCAAATGAAAAGATTAGAGAGAAAGTTGTTAGCATTCCCCAAAAAGTAATCAAGTTGCCATTGCTAACAAAATCTTATTGCTTTTTGATATTTTCATGTACGAGTATGTTCTCAGACATTCTCAATTGAGGTTTGTTCTTGGTACCCTTTGTTCTTGGATAAGACAAGGCCACGTAAACGGTACAAGCTAATTGTTTTAAACTTTACAATTAACAATCTTTTAATAAACGTAATGTCTTTCGTCTACAAGAAAAACTTATATATTTCATGTTTTATTTCGAGAGATTGTAGAATGTATATGAAATATGGAGGGATTATATAAATTAATTTACAACTTTTTCAATAAAATAAACTAATAAATAATTATTGTGTGATATTAAAATATGAAAGCTTTAGAAAAAAGAAATATTAGTACTAATCTTCGGACCTCCCATCTCATTCCACATAAACTAGCTTAGCCTATAAAAAAAAAAAAAATTATCAATCATATTATTTACTCATATTATAACACGAGTGAGCTGATCATACCAATAACTTTTCCAAATTAAAAGCCACATGCAAAATATGAGACGGTGGTGCATATGGGCATGTGAATGTGTTGTAATATATGATCGACAGTTCAACCACACTCACCAATCAACAGGTCCAGTCCAGAGAAGTTTCCTTCTCCGGTATGCTTCTTCCTTGGTGTGATATACCAAGTAGCTATAAACTAGCAAATGAAGACACTGACTTGCCACTAGAGCACTCATAACTACGAAAGAGGGGCGTCACGTATATAGGCTATGTGGGTAAGGGTACCCTACAAGGAGAGACAAGAATTCTGATGCTTCTGAAAAGAATGTGGTCCAATTTAAGGACTCGGTTGTTTGGTCTATATAATTAAATTTGTCCTCTTATATATCAATGTCCATATGCTTCCAACACTACAACGGTGTCCCGAAAGATTCCTCAATTGAATCTTCCTTTATATATAGATTTTTAAATTAAAAAAAATTCACAAATGGTTCTTGAGATTTGTCAAATTATCATCTTTGGTTTTTTATGTTTTTTATGATATTATTAGTCTCTTATGTTACATCTCACACATCAATGTGGTCCCGCCATCATGTTCCGTCAAAATTTTTCGTTAGATTGCTGACGTGGATTAAATAATGTTTTAAATATTTTGGGTTTTATCACAAATGGTCCCTAAGGTTTGTGAAATTATTACCTTTGGTCATTGATATATTTTTAATGACATTATTGGTCCTTGTGTTACACCTCACACATCAATTTGATCCCACCGTGAGATTTTGTTAATTGTTGACATGACACATGTGTGATGCACACATGGCCAATGAGAAAATGTCAAGTGGATCTAAATGAATAAATGTTTTATAACAAATAGTTTAACATTTAAAATTTTTAAAAAAAAATTTAGAAAAAAGAGAATTTTTTTTTCAAAACATACATTATTTTATTCAAATCCATGGTATGTTATTAATGGACATGTAGGCGCCCAACATACATGTTGCGTCAAATCCGTTAGGTTTTGTTGAAAAACCCTAAACTCTTTAAAAAAAAAAAAGTTTATAACATTTAAAATATTTTTTAAAAAAGAGAGAAAAATTTCAAAACATAATTTTAAAAAAAAAAAATTCAAATCCACTTGAAATGTTATTATTGGACATGTAGGCTCCACATACATGTCACGTTAAATCTGTTAGGTTATGTTGAAATTTTTGTTAAATAACAAAAATTTCAACAGAACGTAACGAATTTGACGTGACATGTATATGGAGCCTACATGTCCAATAATAACATTTCAGGTGGATTTGAATAAAAAAATAAATTATGTTTTGAAAATTTTCTCTTTTTTTAATTATTTTTTTCTAAAAGATTTTAAATGTTAAACTATTTTTAAAAAATATAAAGGACCAATAATATAAATAAAAAAATCATAAATGGTCAAAGGTGATAATTTCGTAAACCTCAGGGACCATTTGTGATAAAACCCAAAATGTTTAAAACATTGTTTAATTCGCATGGCGTCCACATCAACAATCTAACTGAAAATTTTAACGGAACCTGACGGCGGGACCAAATTTATGTGTGAGGTATAACATAAGGGATTAATAATGTCAGAAAAAAACATAAATGACCAAAAGTGATAATTTAACAAACCTCAAGAATTATTTATGATAAAAACCCTTATATATATAACTTCAGTTAAATAATTTATTTAGGAAACACTCTTATAGACCTCACCACACATTATATTTCAACTGTATTACTGTGTGGACCCAGCAATATGTACACTTTACAAAATTACGTCAATAAATGTAACTTTCTGCTGTGCATGCAAACCATCCATGTCTAATATGTAATAATTTCATTGACCTAAAAAGAAAAAAGTGAAACAAACTTTGACGGAACTTGACACTAAAGAACTCACGCGATGCACAGGTAATTAGACAAATTCGTTTTAATCAGTTTGACTAAATCGGTAACACATCACTAAGTTAGTAGAAAAACTTATATGAAACGGGAATATAACTTTTTTGTTATTCTCAATTAATTATAAATTTTAATGTAAAAAAATTATCATGCGTGATATGATGTGATTGGTATAGGATAGCAAAATAATGCTATTCTCTTTGCACACACGTGTTTCTCCTAAATTAAGGACAAGTATAAATTTTACGGATAAAAAAAGTAATTTACCTTAATTTCATGCAAGTTTTTCCGGCTTGAGGTTGTGGGTATGCCCTGATTCTGGTGGTGAGAATAACCAATCTTCCCCTAAACTTTTGTGTAAACAAAAAAACATCCGTTGCCTGTCAAACGTCATTGGTCCACATCATGGGTATATAATAGCTAAGCAAGCATCTTCTATATATTTCAAAGGTGCCAAAGTGACATTTAATAAGGGGCAGATCCCTCCAAACCCGAATTCAATTGAGAACATACAAAGGGATAAATTGAGCATATTATGCAAGCAGATTTTATTTTTCCTGGGTTATTTTATTTATTTATTTAAAATATTTTCTATTGAGATGAACGATAACATATTAAATTCATATAAATTACATTAATAGCATGACTCAAACTCATTCCCAAATTAAGTATACATCAGATTTTCAATTACATAACGTTTATCGTTATCTGGTCATATGGAAATCAAAATCATTAATAACATAATTAACAAACTTAATAGAAAAGAGACTGCTTAGCTTACTCGAAAAAGAAATGAAAGAAAATAAAATCCCACATGCTACTTTGCATGCGTTTTGGCTGTATCAGGCCTCGATCTGCACTTGATATGAACTTGTTTGGAAGCATTCAAATGCAGCTTCCTACTAAATCTTCTACATATCTAGAGCGGTGTGTAGTATTCCGTACTACATATACATATCTAGAACATATAAGGAAACAAAGTTTAGGAATATATTATTTGATTGACACTACTTTTTTCTTAGTAAAAATATTATTCTTCAAAAATAACAAACATAAAATAATTTCAATAATGTTACGAAAATTTGCCCACCATATCTCTTCAGTTTTCTTTGAAAGATTATATGTTTGAAAACATCAATGAAATACTATTACATTAATTTTTGGGCATTTTATTATTTTTCTTAATTTATGCATTTAGTTCCATATCATAAGATATTATTATGCATTTAATTTTGTTAATAAATTAGGTATAAAAATTAAAAAAATTATAGGATAAAAAGGCACAACCGAACCAGTGACCTCTTGATTGAGCTATGGACCAACCTTGTTATTAATTTTATATTTTAATATTTTTTTCTATTTCAAATGAAATATTATTTCATTAATTTGTGGACGTTATATTTTTTTCTTTAATTTATGCATTTAGTTTCATACTATAAGAATGAGTTCCGATCTCTTGGACCACAGGAGTCTAAGAGATTGTGGTCGCCCACCGTTGGATATTAATCCAATGGTGCAATAATAAGTAAACCATTGAATTTACATCCAATGATAAGTGACCACAAATCTCTTGAACCTAGTCCAAAAAATCAAGACTGCCATAAGATATTATTATGCATTTTCTCAAAAAAAGAAAATAAATAAGAGAGGATATTATTATGCATTTAATTGTTAATAAATTAGGTAGAAAAACTAAAAAATTTATAATAAAAGGGCCCAACCGGGATCGAACCGGTGACCTCTTGATCTGCAGTCAAATGCTCTACCACTGAGCTATGGACCCATCTTGTTAATAATTTTATATTTTAATAGCTTTTTCCATTTCATTTGGCTATCAAAATAGTCATCACACCTCATTTTTTTATTATATAAAAAGGAAAAAAAGGCAAGAAGGGTTCTCCTTTAGTTAAAAAAGAAGGAGAAATGCAAAATGATGATGATGATGATTATTATTATTATTTATTAGTATAAGTGATAGTCTAAACTACATGAGAGGAGGATTTCTTATACACACACAATTATAATGTCATAGGAATTCATACATGAAATTTCTGATTTGCAAACCAATGTCATTTTCTACTAAACTAGACTCCATTAACTCATAATGATTATTTTAGAGTGCAAACAACTCATTAAAATACTAGAGACCCTCACACATGCTATGCATGTGAGAAGGTGGCTGAATGCAAAGATGGTCATTGGACACCTATAATAGCAAATGGGTATCTTGTTACTTATTGTCCATCATGGGCAGAAGCTCCAACTTAAGGTGTATTGGTTCCAGAGCAGGTGCCCATTTGTTAATCTCGGTATCCAATGACCATTCTTACTTGCATTACTTTGCGCGAGGAGAAAGAAAGAAGAGGGAGTCGGAAAAAAAAGTCTTTTATCTTAAATAACAATGCAGATGAAGTAGAAAGTTTTACATTTTTGAGAATAAATCTAGCTACCTCAACAACAAGGGTTTATAATTCAAGTGGTTAAAAGCAGTTACCTATACACCTGACGTCTTAGGTTTGATTTTTTCCCTCCCCTAATATCGCTTGTATTTTAAAAAAACAAACTTACTACCTCAACATTTAGAGCTTGTCTTTGATTTTTCTCTCCTCAATATTAGTTGGAAGAGGTCTCAAGTAAGACTCATATGAAAGCGATGACAATATATATTTGTCATAAGTTCAATACCTAGTTGTGACTATATGGTGTAACTTCATTATAAGTGTACTCAATTGTAAACATATTTATGCAATTAATATCCTACAAAACAAATTGGTTGTATATTAAAAAAAAAAAAATTCACTACAGAATAGGAAACAAAATAATAAATCATTCTCTAAAAAAAAAAATTTCATAAATCATGGGTTACGCTTGACATTCTTGGTCCCTGCCCTAGGCTTGACCCAACCCAAAACCAAAACCCCAGCCCAATATGTAAAGCAAAAGTTGGACACAATTTCAATAGATTAAATTATTTTAGTACCGAACTTCTTTTCTTTTTCTTTTTCTTCTCGATACATGACGGTTGACCGACAAAAAAAAAGAAAACACCTTGCCAACGTACCTTTGTCCTCCACTCTCGTCTTTCAAAATTCCCCGCCACCGTTCCCTTTTTCCGTCGCCGAGCTTCGCTGAATCAGCTTTTGCATTCACACTCACTGTCATATTTTACATAACTTGAACCCAGGTAATCATCTCTCACTCTCTGTAGACTGTTTGTTTTCCAAGAAAAAGAGGAAAATGAAAGGAATACAAGTGAAAAAAATCTCGGTGTTTGACGACAGGATTCGTTCGTTCGCTTACTTTAGTATATTGATTTTTGTTTCCATTTGTTTTTTCACACAATTTCTCAGCAACTAATTGCAATTCCATTCTCATTCTGACTTTTCTTCCTCTCTGTCTTTCTGATTTTGTGCTGATAAACCCTGTTTTAGGGTTTTTGTATTTTGCTTTTTACTTACTTAACCTGATCATTTTGAATTTTCTTTTTCTATATTGGAAATTGCATGATGGTTTCAATTTTCATTCATTTTGATACTTTTAGCAAATGCGTTCCTTGAAATTGATACTTCGAAAATTTCCTTTCCATTGCCTTTTTTTCTTCTTTTTATTTTGGATTTTGATTCGAATTTGGGTGGTGGAAATAATCGCATTGGAAAAATATTAAATTGTAATCTTGTAATTGCAAGGTTATTGTTTGTTATATTAGCCATAACAGTTCTGTGGTTTGCACATGTTGTAGGTTTAAATAGTTGCAACTATCAGTATGAGTGACTTATCAAGGTAACCTTTCTCTTTTTATCTTTGCACCTAGTAATATGTTTTCTTTGGGGGTTACTTTTGTTGAACACACCAAGTAGGTATTCTATAAAAACCATTTCTAAGATTTGTCACATAACATATTATTATGTTTACTATGAGATGCACTACTTTGAATGTGGCGGCGGGGCATACTTCTGTTGGTAGTCACACCTCCCCTCTGAAGAAGAATCCCAAGTTTAAATTCCGCATCCCCAAATGTTGTAATTGATATAAAAAAACCATAAAATAGGGAACTTTTCATTGTCAGACCTTTCATATTTGCTCAAAAAAAAGTTTTTTTGTTCTTATGTGTAGTGCAATAATTTTCAGGGAGGATTTTAGTAATACACTTCGAATACTTGTTGCTACGGATTGTCATCTGGGCTATATGGAGAAGGATGAAATACGGCGGCATGATTCTTTCCAGGCATTTGATGAGATATGCTCAATAGCAGAACAAAAGAATGTAATAGCTAAGTTTTCCTTCTAGCTGTATTTGTAGTATCACGCTTTGCAGTAGCGCTTTGCCAGTGTGCATTGTTTCCCTTTCTTTAATTCCTTTCAATTTTGAGTCCACATCTGGACAAATACTGTATTGCAAAGCTCTATTCCTTATACTTTCTGTCAACCAAATATATTTACGAACACATTTCAAAATTTATCTACTATCAGGTGGATTTTGTGCTTCTCGGTGGTGATTTGTTCCATGAGAATAAGCCCTCAAGGTCAACTCTAGTTAAGGCCATTGAGATTCTTCGCCGTCATTGCATGAGTGATCAGCCAGTGCAGTTCCAAGTTGTTAGCGACCAGACTGTGAATTTTGCAAATACGTAATGTCTCAAATGCACCTTTGTTTTTTAGCTGGATTTTTTTAATTGTAAATGATATGTCTAAGTTGACCTTTGGTTCCAGAACCCTATATATGCTATGAGTTGTGCACTAGGAACAAAACTTCCCTGCACAATTGAATTTAGGACTAAAAACTTTCTGTCTTTTTAATATAATGTGTTTTTGCATTTATGTTTGTATCAGAAACCTCCCCCGTTTGTATAAATCTTAGAGATATACTATAATACGGAATGCACCCTTCAGCTTATAACAGCATGTTTGTTCTAACAGATTTGGCCATGTAAATTATGAAGATCCTCACTTCAATGTTGGCTTGCCAGTGTTTAGTATTCATGGAAATCATGACGATCCTGCTGGAGTGGTATGTGTTCTTTCTGGTAAAATTGTGTGTGTATTTGCTTTTTACTTTCTTTTCTTTTGTGTGTTTTATATTATCAATGTCTTCTGATGAGAAAAGGTATTAGAGCCATGGTTGTAAGATTATGTTGGCAATTTTAATTTTAATTATTTTATCCCATATAGCTCACTGGTCAAGTTTGTTGGTTGTAATAGGTGGGGTTTCCATGGGATTCAAATTATAAGTCTCATCAGCTTTCTTTTTTAAAATAAAAAAACTTATAAGCCTAGTCAGAAAATTTAAACTTACTGTTTCTTGATATATAAACTCATAGAGAGAGAGAGAGAGAGAGAGAGAGAGAGAGAGAGAGAGAGAGAGAGAGAGAGAGAGTTGGGCTGCCAATTATCTCCATCTAGAAGAATAGATTTATTTTGGAAACAACATTTTTGTTATTCCCAGAAAAATAGCAAGGAGCCCCTCTTTGGTACACTCATGGATATATTGAAATGTGTTTGCTACTGTTGTTCTTAGTACATGCATTTGTATTTCTTAATGCTGTGACTTTTGACAGGATAATCTCTCCGCTGTTGATATTCTCTCAGCTTGCAATCTTGTAAACTATTTTGGGAAAATGGTTCTTGGGGGTTCTGGTGTTGGTCAGATCACTGTGTATCCTATCCTTATGAGGAAGGTTAGTTTAAGAAATGATAAATAGCAGGCTTGAGAGTGTTTTAGGTCCTTATTTTGCATGGATCATAATTCCATCTGAATTGCAGGGTGCAACAGCTGTGGCTCTCTATGGTCTTGGGAACATCAGAGATGAGAGACTCAATAGAATGTTTCAGGTATTTTATGTTGAGCATATGCTTTCTGCTGTTCGCTTGCAGGCTTCAAGTGCAATCACATATATGTTGGGTATATTATTCATATTTCAGACACCACATGCTGTACAATGGATGAGACCTGAATCTCAAGAAGGGTTGCAAGTGTCAGACTGGTTCAACATTCTGGTGCTTCATCAGAACAGGTTTCTCTGAGAGAGAGAGAGAGAGAGAGAGAGAGAGAGAGAGAGAGAGAGAGAGAGAGAGAGAGATTTGGTTTTAAACCTTATGTTGTTAATCTTCCTAACTATGAAGTTACCTTATAATTCTCTCTGCAGAGTGAAGACAAACCCAAAAAATGCCATAAATGAGCACTTTTTACCACGTTTTCTGGACTTTGTGGTGTGGGGGCACGAACATGAATGCCTTGTGGACCCTCAGGTGCCAATGAATATTTGCTCTTTCCCATATATGCAACATGCACATGTGTGTGCTTGTGCATACAAACTCGTGTGTGTCTGTGCATGAGTGGTCTTTGTCTGGGTGCATATTTGATTTCGTTGGGGAGGGTTCCTTACAGAACTGGACATGGATCTTTTTTTGACAGGAAGTTCCAGGGATGGGATTTCACATTACACAACCTGGTTCTTCAGTTGCAACATCTCTGATTGATGGAGAATCAAAGCCAAAGCATGTGCTACTTTTAGAAATTAAGGTTGCACATACGTCAATGCTAGATGTATTTTTCCAGAAAGCAGCATCTTTCCATCCCTTTTATTTCCAAACTGAGTTGGATACTGATAGAGTTTTATGCAGGGGAATCAATATCGTCCAACCAAGATTCCTTTGACGTCAGTGAGGCCTTTTGAGTACACAGAGGTGATTTAGTGTTTATCTCTTCGTCTACATTATATTGAAGGATAACTAAGTTTATTTTAAAGACTAATAACTAAGTTTATTGAATACAGATTGTGTTGAAGGACGAACCTGAAATTGATCCCAATGATCAAAATTCAATTCTTGAACACTTAGACAAAGTGGTAAGTTCAATTGGCCAGTAATATTGGACTGTTTTGCTTTCCTTTGCTTTTCTATTTTCCCTGTGTTATATCCCCTGATGCATATGCTATATATATATATATTTTAATAATACAGCTTTGAATTTCTATAGGTCCACTCTCTGATAGAGAAATGTAGAAAAAATGTTGTTAGCCAATCACGGCTCCAACTTCCATTAGTCCGCATAAAGGTAATATTTCCATTTCAAACTTAAGACGGATGGTGATCTTCATATCTGCATCCCCGTATCTCTCTTAGTTTTCTTCCTGTCCCTTGTCTTGCCTTTGAATTTACAAATTATTTGCATGCATATGGATCTTTTTGAAAAATAAATTTTTTCATGTGTCCTTGACCCCCTTCCAGAGTGACCATGTAACTTTTCTCATTCATTTGGCAGGTAGACTATTCTGGGTTTATGACAATAAATCCTCAAAGATTTGGACAGAAGTATGTGGGGAAGGTACTTCACTCCACTAATCCTAGATCAGTGATCTAGTGCTGATTTTTATGAGTATCACATTTGAAAAATATATTACTGTTATTCTAATGACTTTAAGGTTGCAAACCCACAAGACATTCTTATATTTTCAAAGGCTTCAACAAAGGGCCGGAGCGAAGGTACTCACCACACTACTAGATTTTGACTTGGTTGATTTTTTTTACTTTATACCATCTTTTCAATTCCATCAATTGATTTTCTTCATATTAACTTGATTGGTCGATTATGTAACACAATCCCAATTGTTAAATCTTAGTTTTGTCAATAGTCTAAAGTCTTTCGCTACAGTTTTGTTATGTTATATCTCAAAGCAAAGTGATGGTAATAAAATTTGATAGAACTGTAAAGAATTCTGTCCATGTTAGAGGAGTTCCATTCATATCCTGTACTCTTATTTGTACCTGATGCTAAATTTTTTTGCTTAAATTGCTTACTTTCTACCTTACGAAGCTTGTTGGTTGGTCCATTACTTTATTTGTTCAGGACAACTCTTCAAAATTGTTTAAATTGGTGAAAATCTTTTGTATGGTTTTTAATTTGTGTCTAAAGGGACGAAGGGGGTGGGATGGTGGTCGTTTCAAGCCTCTAAGTCAAAAAGGTGCTCAAAGTCATTGTTTCCATGCTCTCTGCCCTTTTCTTTTTATAAAACTGTGATTCTATAGATGAGACCGCTGCTACTGTGAGTTTGTGCTTGTAAGGCATCATCTAGTACTGTTTGACGAACGTTTCTTTTGTATGATTTTTGATTTGTTTTCAAAGGGAAGAAGGGGGTGGGATGGTGGTTGTTTCAAGCCTTTAAGTCGAAAAGGTGTTCAAAGTCATTGTTTCCATGCTCTCTGCTCTTTTCTTTTTAAACTGTGATTCTATAGACGAGGCCGCTGGTACCGCGAGTTTGTACATTTAAGGCATCATCTAAGTACTGTTTGATGAACGCCTAGGTTGAATATTCAGGGAATTGGATTCCATCTTACTCAGCTTTTTTCTGACTGTTGCAAATGAAGAATCTCATCCATATAAAAGAACTAGTGTAAAGATGCCTCTCTTCCCCCCATGGAAGAAAGTTTACATTATTAACATATTGAATAGATTTAATATTTAAATTGAAACTTAATATGATTTTGAACAGAATTTCACATTATAGATATCAGGTGTGAGGCTATCTATTTTTGTTTTTCCCCAAGTAATGTCATAATTCCGAAGAAAAGTTCAGTCAACTAAAAGAGATGGAGAAACAGGTAAGTTATTAGCATTAGACTTAAATGATGATGATCAGCAGCCAATGATAGAATCCTTTGGAGCAATAAAATTTTCTGGTACCCGAACGTGTGGGCACCAGAGCACTCCAATTGGAGTTGGACCTTGCTATGTACTTTGTGGTTGAAGTTCAATGTTTTTTTTTTTTTTTTTTTTTGGGTTACTATGACTCTGGTGTTCATATCACTTTGATAGTAGAATCTTTTACTTAGGGATTTCCTTACCATCAGAATTTTGCTGCTGATGTCCATTAAATGTTTAGCATTCATATATTTGACAGATTCGATTACGTAATTCTGATCTTTGTATTGTAGCTAAAATTGATGATTCTGAACGGCTTCGCCCTGAAGAATTAAATCAGCAAAACATAGAGGCTTTAGTTGCCGAACACAATCTGGTATGAGCCGTCATCTTCCTTCTTTCCTTTTCATTGCATGTATTCCGTATATCATGCCATCTTGTACATCTCACCCAGTGGAACACTAGATTGTTTATATACATAATAGAGTTTGTTAGTTTCTTGCAAATAAACAGTTCCACAAGTTGCTCAGAAACATACACTTTAACTGACTTCTGGCAAATATTTTCAGTGAAAAACAGAATGTGATTTGCAAATAGCAACGGCCAAATTCTTAGGCATTGTTGCAAGTTTCATAGGCATGGCTCCTTTCTCCTTTTTGCTTGCATAAGCAAGGATTTAGTAATTCCCAAATATGATTTCCGTTTTGGGTTACTGGTAATATGGAAGTCATGTAACAAATATTGAAAATGATAATGGAATTACTTATAGCATGTACATTTTATTTTAAGGTTAAAAGTTAAAACCTTCATGGTGATATTTAATCATGCAGAAAATGGAGATCCTTCCTGTCAATGATTTGGATGTTGCATTACATAATTTTGTTAGTAAGGATGACAAGATGGCTTTCTATTCTTGCTTGAAATACAATCTTGAAGAAACTCGAGTAAGTACATTTTAAACCTAGTTTGTGTAGATCGAGTGATCTTTTCCTTTTTTTTTCAAATGATTACTTCCTGGTATGTTTAAAATTTCATATATTTATTTTCTTTTAGATTTTGCTAATGATAATTCACTTTTATAATTCTTCAGAACAAAATTTCTAAGGATCCAGACACTGTGACATTTAAAGAGCAAGATTTGGTCCTTAAAGTGGGAGAGTGCTTGCAGGCAAGAATAACTGCCTTTTATATATTTTCCTATCATCAAGTTAGTGGTAAAGTAATACCTATTCTAGTCAGAGTTTCATGGACAATTATGTTGGGTCCTTAGGGATTGTCATTGGAGCTGAAATGAGGCAGGCAGTTCCAAAATGCATGCAGACTCCATTTAGTCTCTTGAGACCTCTTACACTAATGTCATTTAGGTCTATGGCTTTAGTTGTTAGATGTGGGAAAAACATATATACGTGATTCAAAAGGTTGGGAATTTATTGGTAATAAAAGGAACTATTTTCAATATAAAAGAAAATAAACATAAAAGTCTGGGAATTTGGGGTTTCTAGGTTCGGTAAAAGGAGGAGTTTATAGACGAGAAGACAAACAATACATTCTTCTCTCAACCTGTTGTGGCCTAAGCATCACAAGGGCAATTAAGGAGGGGTTACGTCCAATTGACATTGACCATAATTTATATTATATTGTTTACATGTGCAGGAACGTGTCAAGGAAAGGTCTACACACTCTAAGAATAATTCTCCATTCACCTCAACTGCTCCATCTTGGGAGGTAATTCTGATTTTAGTCTGCTTCTGTGATTCACATCAGTTATCCGATGTGGCTTCCATTTTAGAATCTTTTGGGTTCATACATATGCCGAATATCTACATTTTAAGCTTCTGTTCTTCATGTAGGATTTCAGAAGTACAAGTGCTGCAGGAACTGCAAGTGCAGTTTCCTTCAGTGATGATGAAGATACAACACAGATGACGGGCTTAAAATCCACTTCTAGAGGCCGCAAGGGCCCATCCAAGCCGTCTTCTTCAGAAGTTGGCAAAGGTAAAACTTCTACAAGAGGAAGGGGAAGGGGAAGGGGTAGGGGTAGGGGCTCCAGTAACTTGAAGCAGACGACTCTCGATGCATCTCTTGGATTCCGGCAGTCTCAGAGGTTTTTCTTTTACCCAAGTTTGAGGAAATGTTTAATCAATTGAGAGGCCCCTTCAGTTTAAAATGTAAATTATAAATAAAATTCAGAATTATTTACACTAACACCCCCTGAGGTTTTTCGTGTTTTCACATACTCCCTGAGGTCCTAGAAATTACACAAACACCCCCTTAGGTTTCAAATGGTTTCACATAAGTCCATAATTTCAAAAAAACCTAAAAATTGATGTAAAAGGACTTCTGCAAATACTAAAATACCCTTCATGGTATTAGAATATTAATTCCTACTCATTATTACAATAAAAATAAAAATAAAGAAAAAAATCCTGCAAATCAGATGCATCATACACATCCCACACCAAGAAAAAAATTGCTTCATCTCCTCCAGATCTTCTCAATCTCTTAGAAGATGCAGAGATAAATGAGATGGAGGTGTCCTCTTTTTATTTTTATAATAAAATTTAAAAATATTCTAATACCATGAAGGGTATTTAGTATTTGCAGAAGTCCTTTTACATCCATTTCTAGTTTTTTTAAAAAAAAATTTTTAAAACAAATTTAAGGAGTTATGTGAAACCATTTTGAAACCTGAGGGGTTGTTTATGTAATTTATAGGACCTCAGGGTGTTATGTGAAAACATGAAAAACCTCAGGGGGGTGTTAATGTAAATAACTCACAAAATTCATTAGCTTTATAGGTGTAAGCAAGAAACATATGCAGGAACAAATTAGCAGTAAAATCTGATCCTCCCACCTTTCTCTGTCTTGTCTCTGTCTCTGCGTGTGTGAGTTGTGGTATGTGTTTTTATTCTCACTGGTTTTCAACATTAGTGTCTAGCACAAAAAGCAAGTAGAAAACAAAAAGAAGCAGTTGAGATGATAAAGAACTAATATCAAATCCCGAGAACACACCTAATGCCCTCTTCTTACTAAGAAATCAACTCTGGTTGAAGACTTGAGTTAGAGGAGTATTCTAAGTAGTTAACTGCATGCAGTAGAAGTCTGCTAATATGTTGAGACATTCATGTTCCCACGTAGTCAAGTGTCTTACCTAATATAGTTACTGCAGATCTGCATCAGTTGCTGCAACTGCTGCTGTCCGAAGTATTGCTGATGATGGGGATGATGTGGATTCTCCTTCAAGTGAAGAGTCAGGGAAATTTGGAAATGATGAGGTGGATAACAGTTCGGTATGGATTACCTTCCTGCTCAACTGGATTTTGCCATTAAATCAGTGGTAGCTAAAGAAAAGTTGAACATGCTGTTCTTTTCTATGTTATACTGCCAATTCACTGTGGAGCAGTCTCTTTCATATGATGTTTTCCAAGTCCAGCAGCACACTAACCCCTTTTGCCTTGAGTCAGCCATTATATCTTTGTGCACGTACACGTTCCATCAACAGAATCAATGTGGTTTATAATATTCTTTTGATAAGATAATGTTGTTTCTATTACTGAAGGAAAATGATGAAAGTCTTCAGAGTAGAGGACGGAAAAGGGCTGCTCCAAGGGGGAGAGGTAGAGGCTCTACACAACCCTCTAAGCGTGGAAAGAAATCCGATAACTCTGCAATTAACCGAATGTTTATGAACAAAGATGATGAAGATGACGATGATGAGGATCTGACGAAGAGAATTAATAAACCTCTGCCTCGGGTTGTTCTTTCTTTGTTCTATTTATTTACCTGTATTCTTAAAAATCAATGTGAAATATACTACTGCCAGTTTGAGTAGTTCCGAACAATTCTAGTTTTTATTCTTGTGAGATTTGTAACTGGTCCTGACTTTTTCCTTCTTCCTGTTTTGTAGGTCACAAGAAACTATGGCAATCTAAGAAGGTAACAATCAGTTAAGTTAACCCGTTGCTTTGACAAGGTAGGCCAACTTGATGTCCTGTTCTCCACCTCATGTACCTCCATTCTGGTGCATAATGACATACACAAAGTCATAGGAGCTAAATAGTACAGAGCTGGGACGAAGACAATCCTTTAATAGAAGCTTATGCTTGAAGTCTACGGTCAAGCAGTTGACCATGTTCCTAGCGGTGAGGTGCAGTTGTAGAATGTAATTTGATTGTTGGAAGAGTGAATGCCCACTTCCTGTTGATCTTGTGACTGCACTAATTGGGTTTGAGTGATGCATGATGTGAGGCCGCTTAAAAAATTTTGGGGTATTGAAGTTACCATAGTTTTTTTCAGCGGGTTTCCGAAATTAGGGTTCTTAAGTAACTTCAGATGGAAATCGTTTAATTGCTAAATTTGTTTATCTGTCAATACTCTTTCAATAATAATATCCTTGTGGTTAGCGCCACTCACCCAACAAAAAACAAAAACAAAAAACAAAAAAACAAAAAAATCACCCCGGGGGTAAAATATTGAACACCTCAAAGCTGTGAACATAAGAAAACCAATAACGGCTATCAGAAGGAATTTCATAGAAATACTGAAGGATTCTCCCAGTGAGAGAAATTGTCTACAAAGTTTAATCCCATAAGAACCAAAACGTACAGCCAAAATCTGGAAAAATACGTGGGGGCAAAACTTTGTTTCACTCTATGTTTCCTCCAGTGTTAGAAATGATGTTAGGTTTAACACTATACATACAGGTCCGTTAGGCTGCACTGGTCTCTCATCTGAAATGGGGCCTCTTGGGAACATCCTTCAAGCTTACCAAAGGGCTCTGACCACTGAATTTTTCCTGCTCAAAAGAAGTTCAACATCAGATTTTAAGTGAAAATGTCTTAAAATTAGTACAGAATCCCCTAATAGAATTATGAACCTGCAATTCATCAGCAATACACTAAGATACTAAAGGGACATCATATTGTGATTATGGAACATAAATATAATTAGAGAAATCTACTGCCCAAGACATGATGCTCAATCTATATTGTAGCACATACAAAAGTCCAATGAGGTTTGTCCAACTGAAAATAAATAGTAAGGATGGTACATATAGAGAGGAGGAAACTGTGGATTCTTCCATGTTGGGAAGGAGTTGGACCTTCAAAACCTAGCTTTGGAATCTCTAAGGGTATTGGAAAGAGATTGTTTAGTATCAAGTACCCATCAGTTCTAAAACTTGTTTTGATGTTTTGCTACTTTCAAGTTGGGAAGAAAGGCGGGATAGAAATAGTTTTCTCAATCTTCTCAAAAGCTACAATATCTATCCTTCAATCCCATTAAAAGGAACTAAAATGACGGACCCCAAACACTAACTGTCTACACCACCACTTCAACCTCCACTAAATTCATCTTCTTTTGCAAACACCTAAGAGTTCTAAGCTAGACAAGGTTAGCCCTAATGAAATGTATAGTTTCAGCTGTAGAAACAACGATAAATCTCCAAAATCCCTCCACTCCGACACAACACTTAATGTCAGAAACACTGCCTCATCTGACATACCACTTAACATCTTCATTGGCCAATTAAACCTAGGACATGAAAGAATAATCTTTTTAACTCTTATTTTTAGTAGAAATTGTCTTAAGGAAAGAGAGTTTCGATGAGATATGTTTCCCTATATTAGTGCATCCTGTTAGGCTACTCATCATCTGAATTCTCTCAGCAGTTCAACACCTTTCTATATGCTACTTACTGTCAAATCAATGTTGACAAATCAATTACTTGCCATACTAGCTTATCTCCTTGGAGAGCTGAAAATCGACTTATTTTTTGAACACTGAAAGTCAAAAGAGTTGCTTTTACTCTGGCGGCTGTATGTATAGAGAAAGATGAAACTTTTTTTGCTTTTCGACAAAGGAAAAAAGATAACAAGGAACCAATTGACTATTAACTTATATGTACCTTTCTAGCCAGTCCTGTTCTGTCATTCCTTTGCAGAATGCTCTCTTTAGTCCCTTTCGGACTCCAAACCATGGTTACAGCAGCAATGTCTTTGCTATTGCCTTTCTGACTCCCAACGATCCTCCTTTTCACATTCTCTTTTCCAGAGGCAGCCAATCTGTTAGATCTACCAACTACTGCTTTCTCCTTAGATTTTACAGTAGTAGTAATTGACTTCTTTTCATGAACTCCAACTGGCTCCAAAGGTTTCCTTCTGAAAGTTTGATATTGAACCTACACAATCAGTATGATTCATGTTAATATTAATCTTCTGGTCCATCACTACATATTATGAAGCAAGATCAAAATCAGTAGGAATTACAAATAAATTGCAACTGAACCATGAGCAAATATAGGGGCCCTAAAAATGCTCTTCTGAAGCTTTTTTTTTTTGTGGGGGGGAAGGGATTGTGGTGTGGTGGGTTTGTGTGTGTGTGGGAGAGGGGAGGAGATTGGGTTTAATAAAATCACTCAGTTTAGAAAACAAGATTACCCCTTTTTTACTGCCAGTATCTAACTTGAACACCAGTACTAATAAGAAAACCTTGAACAGCAGTTAATTTCAGCAGTCAAAGTCAAAATATGAGTAACCAACAATCAATCAAGGATCACCCTTGAATAACCTTGCAGCCAAACAAAACCAAGAAAGTAGCTTTGACGAGGATATTTTGAACACCCACAACCAAATTGAGACTTGTGCTAAAACACCAAGAACAAAAAGCAACAAGATCTGATTGCAAGGGAGAATGAATTTCTTGTGAGGACCATGATTGGAAAGACAGAAAGAATAAAATCTTTTTGACAATTAGTGAAGATGTCGAAGACGATAATGCATAAACCAAGCATATGACAGTAAAAGATGACAAATGACAATGAAACCAACAAGAGAAACAATGAACCCAAAAAAAGGAAAAAGAAACCCTCTAGAGAACAAAATGAAAAGATGTGGTGAAGCCATTAAACAGATCTCTTTAAGAAGACCACATCTCAGAACCGATGCTTTGATAGCATGCTGAGAAAATAGGGAGAGAATGAGATACATTAATCTCAAACCTAGAAGAGTTCAGATAGATTGCAATCCTGGACTTAATGGGAAACTGAACAACAACCTAATCAATAAGTTTAGGAAACCAGATCACACACCTATTAACTAGATATTCTAATAGACCTAGAAGCTAAGCTACAATGTACTTCTATGTTCCAACATGTCTAGTAAGGTTATTTAGACTAGTCTCTTACACAAGTGGGAACCTATTTCAGATATCTGTACGTCATCTTTAAGCGAACCATGGCTTAGAATTTTTCAACTTAAGAAAATACGAAAATCTTCACTGTCTGTGTTTCAGATTAGCACATCTCACACCTTTGATTTTGCAGCTTCCAGGTGGACTGGCTTTGCAACATTAGGTGCCATTCTGTACTTTGTAGTCCCTCGATCAATCTTATGAGTTGTCTTGGATACTTTAGAAGATTTTATTCTGTTATTGGATGAATGAGTCATTCTTGCCACATTTCTGCTATCTGGGGTTCTTTCTTTGTACTGTATTGACGTAGATGTTGAGGTCCTGCCATCATTACAAGGATTTGAAGATGATCCCACACTAGACTTGCTGGATGAAGATTTACGGCCTCTTGATTGCCTTCTATCACCATTAATCTCCACTCTGGATGCTGGCCTTGTAACACCGCTTTTCCTCAGGCGAGCCTTTATGACTGACAATAGCCCATTTGCTTGACTTAACGCCTGATTTGATTTCTCCGTAAACTTCTGTTGTTTCTGCTGGTCACTCTCAGATGTAATGGTGCTTGTTGTACTGCTTTCATCTGCCCTGTTTGTCATAGAACTCAGAGTACATGTTGGATCCTCACAAGAAGATATTGGCTTAGAGCAATTGGTTATGGGATTTCCAAAGAAACTGCTTTTACAAACTGAACTTGATTTGGAACTCGATGTTCCTTTCAAATTTATAAAGCTTGATTTGGGTTTCATCTCATCACTGGACCCTGAATTCCCGCAGGAAGATGTCCCACTCAGAACTTTTTCTGGGTTCCGCTTATCTAATGAAAAATCCTGGTTGTCCCCTATCCATTTCTTGTTTACAAAGTCTTTGCCTCTTGACTTAGAGACAGAAGAGGGAAGTTTTGGCGAAGATGGTCCCTCTAAGTCATAGTTTAAGGCCATAATATCCTCACAGGAATTGGAAAATGCAGCCTTCAACTGGCGAGAAGAGCATTGGTGGAACCTAATAATTCATCAAATTACTATAGCTCAGCATCCGTATTCAAAGACATGAATTCCAAAGCCAAAATAGAGAAGACCACATAATCAAAGGGGCAAAGGATACTTACAGGTGGCTTCTGTAAAACCACTCATCATCACTGCAATATATTCAAAAAGAAGAATTAAAATTGGCATGGCATACATAACTTATAAATTATAAGATCCTGGAAACCATTTCTTTCGTTAAAAAAGAAAAAAAATGTGTGGCTGAGTATACTAGAGCCTACATATGTTGGTTGTTTGAGTTGGATTCTAATGTAAGATCCACCCACATAGGAGCTTCAATTTCTTCCTGTATCAATCAGAAAAAAGAAGTAAATATCAAGTAAACTCGAGGCCCAGAAAAATTGCAAGAAATTGAAGAGATTGCAAGTTAATCTTGATTCTTGACATAATAATGGGCTTTATAAAGATTTAAAACGCTAAATCCTTTTCTATTCCCACATTTGTACACACAGAACCAGAACGAAATCAACTCCGAATTGATAGCCGAGCATAGATACAGAAAGAAAACTATGAATAGCTAAATCAAAGCAAGCATAATCAGAAGATGCACCTTCAGAGTTGATAAGATAAGTTACTAGCAAAATGCAGAATAAGAAATAGATATAGAAGGGTAAACATGAACACTAATAAAGAATGCAACATCTAATATGAAAACTTGGAAATAAATAAGTAAATACTAAAGCCCAAAAAAATCCAAAAATCCAAAATCCCAGAAAATGAAAACAATGGTAAACTCAAATGAACCCAGACATGACACTAAAGATCCCATATTCATATTAAGAGGACCAACATTTCAAACAAACCAGATTATTAAATTCAATAAATCCAAGATCATTTGGGAAGAAAAATTAAAAAAGGACAAATAAAACCTAAGCTTACAAACACAAGAACCCAAATTCCTAAACGAGAAAAACGTTTAATACCGACAGAGAGGAAGAGAACAAGTTCAAGAAAGATGAAATCTTTACCAGAAAAGCCCAGTGATCATTGCTTTTCTTCAAAACCATATTCTTTGTCATCTTCAACCTCCTTGTGTCACGCTAAGAAAGCTCCAAATGGCTCAGACGAATGGGCTTCTATCATCAATCCTCCATCTTCTATTTGGCTATTTGGGAACTGTAGGACGTTTCAGCTTTCACGGCTGCGAACCCAACGACGTCGTTTCTGGATGGACGGCTGAGATTAATCAACAGAGCCCGCGATGGGAAATGTTATGCGTTGTTCTGAATGGAGATGGCGAGCTCAATCCTTTTGACCGTTGGCGTGATTCAAATTTGATCCAGAAAAAAAAAAAAAAAAAAATCATTTTCTTGTTATTACCGAATGGTCATATTTGTCTCTGAAAGGCAAGTCTCAAAATCACACGTTTGTTTGTTAGAGAGTTGGGATGGAAAATTAAGAAAAACTATTGGGCCTTTCTCATACAAGACAAAGCGCAATGATAGGCCGAATTGATGTCCACTTCTAATTATCATATTATTTGATTTGATGTCATTTTTAAAAAAAAAATTGCTTATGCTGTGTTTTAAAAATAATAAGCTGTAAAGTAAAGCACTTTCATATTTGATAAATAATATTTTTAAAGTGCTCTTAGTATAAAAAGTAGTGTCAAAATTGTTTGGTAAATTTTAATATAAAACTGTTGCAAATGTGAATAATGACTAAAATAAACATGATATTGAAAGTGTTATGCGCTAATCATGTGATGGTAATGGTGGTGATAGTGAAAGAGATAGAGGTGAAAGTGATGGTGAAAGAGGTGGTGGTAGAGGTGTTTTGTAGAAAGTGGTCTCAATATTGCCACCGAAACAAAACTTTTTACCTACCAAAGGTTCGGAACAATAAGTAATGCATTTTGTGGGATTTTTTATGTGCGTGTGCTTTGTTTGGAGGACCGGCTTGCTATTACTATTCCAATTAAATTGGACTAGTCTCTCGGCTGCTGTGTGGTGTACTAATAAGGATTGTGAACTAGAGTAGTCTAATGTAGGGGTGGGCATGAGGATCAAAAAATAGGAACGCCAAATCGGATCGGATGAAAAAAAATCGATTGACTAAAAAAGTCAACAGATCATCACTGAACCAGTTAATTCTAATGCTACATTTTTAATCTCATAACTAATATTTCTCTAAGCCCAACTTCAAAACATCTCACTTTTTTAGGCCCAATATCTTTCTTTGTATGAAATTAGATCATTTATTAATTTTCAAGTCCAAAAAATTAAATTTTAGTTTGAATTTGTATTAAAAAAAGTTTCAAAAAAAAAATTTCCGGTCCAAAATTGAGTCAAACTGGACTGCTGGTTTAAAAAAAAAAAAATTAACTAAATCAAACAGATTAAATAGTATCAATTTCAGTTCCAGTTTGAGGGGAAAATCAGACCGAACCGGACTGCGCCCATCCCTAGTATAATGTAATAAGGCTCAGTTGTCTCTAAACTGAAGTTTTTTAAAATTCGTTTTAATAAATAGTATAGCCGCGCAGATATACTCTTTAAATATAATATAATTAATTAGTATAGCCGCACGGTTATACTTCAGTTATTTTCTAAATTTTTCTAATAAATAGTATAGTGGCGCAGCTATACTGGGTTATTTTTTTTAAAAAATTTCCTTGAATTTCATTTATCGATAAGAGTAGTTTAGAAAATACATGTTTTTTTAAAAGCAAACGTATAATACATGTACGTAGGTAGGTTTCATGTCTAATGCACGTGTTTTTTTAATACATAATTTTAAATTTCAAAACAAAGATTTATGGGTATAGTAGTAAGAGAGAATGTAGTATTCTTCATGTAAAGTGTTGTTTGAAAACTGAAGCATAAGCAAAAGCATGCCATGTCCTAAATCCTATGTGCGGTATCAAATACAAAATACTTCTCTACATGTCTTTAACATATGAATGCATCCTTCTACGTATAAAATATCACTATAATTAAATAGTATAGCCGTGTGGCTATACGGAAGTTTTTTTAATTTGTTTCTCTCAAATTGATTTACTATGAAATTTCTCTCAAATATTTGCTTTGGAGATGTTGAAACTAGCAATATCTGTAAAGTATAAACTAATACAACTAGAAGGGTGCTGCTCTTTTAATTTTTTTTTTCAATAAATGGTATAGCTGTGTGGCTATACTCCTTCCAAATATAATATACTTCAAGCGTAGAGCTGCGTGGCTATACTGTTTCTGGACACGTGGCCCCGATTCCCTAGGCGGGGACACTTTTTTATTATTATTATATATATAATATAGCTGCGCGGCTTTACTGGGGTCTTTTTTTTATTTTTTTTATAAATAGTATAGCCGGACGGCTATACGCCTTTTAAATATAATATACTTAACGAGTATAGGCAGTCGGCTATACGATTTTAAAAAAAAATTAAAAAAACCAAGTATAGCCGTGGGGCTATACTATTTAAAAAACCAAAAAAAAAAAAAAAAAAAAAACTCCTAGCGTGTCAAAATAAGTATAGCGCGGCTATACGCTTTAAATACCTTAGATTTAAATGATATAGCCAACCGGATATACTATTTAATATTTTTTTTTTTTTAAAAAAAGGACCCTCCTAGTTGCATTAGCTTATACTTTATAGATACTAGTCTCTCCGCACACGCTTTTACGCATGCGGGAGGTTTTTTTAAAAAAAAATTTAAAATTTATTTTAGAATTAAAAAAGATAATGGTTAGTTGTGTTCCATAAAAATAGGATTCATTATCTTATTTTTCTTTTAATTTTAATTTTTTTAATATGAAAAAGTGTGAATTTACCATATTATCCTCATTTATTTAATATTTTCAATTCTTAATGTTTGCATTAACCAAGGGCATTTTCGGGTATTTTGAATGTTTTATCATTTTCTGCCTTTTGCTTTATATATATAGATTAATTTGCTAGTTATATATATATATATATATATATATAAAGAGTATAGCTGCTTGGCTATACTATTTTTTTTAAAAAAAATTTAGAAAAAATATAGTCTTACTCGAACCAGTCTTATTCAATACTTAAATTTGGTCAAACATTGTTTAAGCCGATCCACCAAAACGATGCTTTTTATGTTTGTATATACATAGAACTTCAACTGAGTGATCTTTCAAATAAACTTACCTTAAGATAGACATAAAAAAAAAAAAAAAAAAAAAAAGAGAAATAAAGTCAATACACTAAGATTAGTACAAGTAAATATTCATACAAAATCTATAGTAGCAAACAAGATTTTTGAACCAGGATCTAAAGTCCCAAAATTAGTTTTACTGATAGTATCAATAGCTATTCGAGCATCGTTCATTTCAGCACAAAAAGAACTGTCTTTTGAAACTAATTGTACAGAACTTGCTCCTTATTTTACTACAAGATCTATGGAGACATTACCTCCCTACAACATCACTAAAAAGTGTCTCCTCAAACTTCCCGTCCTTGTCCTTGAATTTGTTGAACATGTCTGCTAGCCACATCAGTGTGTTATTGGTCGGAGATAGCAAAACAGTACTATCCCTGTTATAAGTAAGTTTTTTTTGCTTCAAACGATAAGATTTTGGGTAGTTGGGTCGATTTGGGTGGTGTGAGGGCTGGTTGGAAGTAATTATTTAAATAAAGAAAAGGATGGGAATTAATTCTTAAAAGAAATAAAAACAAAGTGGAATTCAATATTGTCATATACAAAGGTACAAAAGCAGTCTGTCACAAAACTTTCGGACAATGTTAAAAAAGTCCTCAAAATGGAGCTCTACCCCAAGCCCGGTACTCACTTTTTAAGAAATAGGTGATAATGGCAAGATCAACCTTTGAAAGCAAAAGGTTTTTTTTTTATTTAATTTTATTAATTTTATTATATATATATATATAAAAAAACCTAGTAAAGCTACTACAACAATCAGAAATAATGGCCTTTTTTTGTTCTTTGACTTTTTTCCTTTCATTTCATGTACGACCTTTTCTCTTTTTAAAGAAAATATTTTATTTATAAATGTAGTTATATATAATCTCCAAGATTTTTTTAGTTAAAAAGAGAATAGATTCTCCGTTTTTATACCCCATACCCTACCTTTTTTATTTTTACACCAAGAAATGAAGTGGGGTGATCCAGATTTGTCGCGGTTGTACAAGAATTTCAATATTTGAATTGAGGGTGTAAGACTTATCTGGTTTTATCAATTTTTAGAGTTTTTTTTTTTTTTTTCAATAAATCATGAATTTGTCTAGACAAAAGATATCATCGAAAACTCAAGGTATTTTGTCCCCGTAAACTCAAGGTATTTTGTATGCCTTTGAGCATGTTTTATACTGTTAAATATTTGGAGTTACATATATGATGGAGGTTATATTTAGAAGCATACCTTGAGTTTTATATAATAGAATAGCAACGGCATTGAGACTACAGTTAATTTATCAGATTTCAAAAAGTTATCAGATTTTCTAATTAGACCACCATGTACCCGTTTATTTATGGTGATTACCCAGAGTCGGACCGATATCTACGGACATCCAGTCTGATTTCAGTTACGTCAGTGCACTTGACTTTGCCTCACGAGTCACGGGGACGCTCGGACCGTGAGTGCCAGGATTTGCGGCTCGGCAGACTTGGTGTCCCGAGACCTGCTAGGATTGCGGCTCGGCTGACTCTGTGTCCCCGAGACCTGCCAGGATTGCGGATCAGGCTGACTACGGTCCCCTGCATCCTGCCAGAGCGACTCAAGCTGACTTGGTGTCATCGAGGAATCTGCCGGCAGATCAGGCTGATCATAGTCCCCTGATTTCGCCAGTTTGTGGCTCGGGTAGACTGCGTGGCGCCCGAGACCTGCCAGGGGAATTGACGGATATAACAGGGGTACAAATAGGTGGTATTTTCAAAGGATTTTAAGCTCTTTTATTCAGTTATGGTTTTCAGCTATTTCAAACCAGTTTATGTGATATTTACGCATTTTATATCTTTATATAATTGTTCAGTTTTACGAAGCTATATGCGTACGATTATATATATATATATTCGGATGAATACCTGATATTAAACACAGGTGCACTTTAGCCTTACTTATCAAGTTATTTTTACTATGGGGGTTATTATGATTTTAAAATGTTTTCAAAAATCTTATGTTTGGTCCACTCACATTTTCAACCTGTTTTTCGCCCCCAGGCCATAGAAGTACGCGGGATCCACCACCGGGCCATTCATAGCTTCCGCGCCGTCAAGCAAGGTAGAGTTTAGTAGAGAATCCTTGAAACCTTGAAAACTTTAGAATATGCTCTGATATCTAGTATTAGTGGAAAAACGAAGTTGAGATCTGTTACTTGAGACATTCTGGCTGTTGGGTTGGATTTATTGATTGTTTAACAGGTGGAAAATTTTGGGATTGGTCAAAATACAAGGGAGACTCTGCCGAAATTTCGGCAGAAGTCGAGGAGAAATTTGAAAAGAATTTGAGATAAGAAGGGTACGAAGGTCATTTGTGCCCGACATCAGTCAGGTGTCGGACACGCACAGGACTTGGCCCGAATTCCAAAGTGAAAATTGGGTCGGGTCCTGTCACCAAATCTTAGACATAGTCTTATAAAGAAATCCTATACCATTTAAAAACTATAAACACACCAAAAAAAAAAAAAAACCCAAAAATTGATAGCTGTAAATTTTATAATTTAATAGCTATTTTTTAGTTTATTTGTGTGTGTAAAATACCTATATTGCCCTTGTGCTATGGATTTAAGAGAGAAAAATCAAATCTGCACCAAATCTCCCAAAAAAACCAAATCTGCCAAAAAATCAAATATGCCAAAAGACCAAATCTGATTTATTTTCTCCTTTCTCGTTGGTGTTTTCTCGATGTTGGAGCAAGAGTAGCTTCCATTGAAGCTCAATCTCAGGTTCAACTATATTCTTCATCCTCATCTTCGAGCCCTACTCCTCTTTCAACAGGTCGTTGTCGTTATCATCGTCCTCTTTATTGTCGTCGTCGTTGTTTGGTTTGGACTAGAGATTTTTGATCTTTTGCTTCAATTATGTGTTTCTCTTCAGATTTTAGTTGATTTTTTGAAATGTATTTTGAGCTTTGATGATTGATTTATCCTCTGTTACTACGTCAGTTATGGATCTCATTTTTGTTTAACTATGTACTTCTATGACAGAGTATTAACAATGTACTTTTACGACATGATAGTATTAACAATTTGGGCTCGGCTTGTTTTGAGTTGGTTTGGTTTGTTCTTTCGTCTTTGCTTTGGTGGACATGTATTAGAAATAGCAACAAGACAAGCATTAATCAACATCGTACACTAGCTGTGTTATTACTTTAGACTGGAACATTGCAAGGGTAGATATGCATTAGAAATAAGATGTCATAGAAAATTAGCAATGTTATTACCCTAGACTGGAACATTACACGGGGTAGACATGCATTAGAAATAGGATGTCATATGAAACTAGCAGTGTTATTACCATAGACTAGAATATTACAACCATTAATCAACATGACAGTAAACTAGCAGTGTTATTACCTTAGACTGGAACATTATAGCCATTAATCAACATGACAGTAAATTAGCAATGTTATTACCTAAGACTGGAACATTACAAAATAGCAGTGTTATTACCCTATACTGGAACATTATATGGGTAGACATGCATTAGAAATAGGATATCATAGGAAACTAGCAGTGTTATTACCTTAAACTAGAACATTACAGGGGTAAACATGAACTAGAAATAGGATATCATAGGAAACTAGTAGTGTTATGACCCTAGAATGAAAGTGTTATTACCCTAGACTGGAACATTACATGGTAGACATGCATGAGAAATAAGATGTTATAGGAAACTAGCAGTGTTATTATCTAGACTGGAACATTACAGCCATTAATCAACATGACAGTAAACCACAGTGTTATTACCCTAGACTGAAACATCACAACCATTAATCAACTTGACAATAAAGGTATGAAACATTACAGTCATTAATCAACATGACACGTTAATGAAACTATGGTTTTCAAGACATTTTGTTTGTAATGAATTGTTTGGGTTTTTATTTTATTTTAATAATTTTATTTTATAAAATTAGGTTGGGCTTGTTCTGGGTGCTATTTAAGTTTTTTGTGTTAGGCTTCTTTTAAGTTGATCAATGGCAGTCACGTAATTTATAGGAACTTCAACACCAATTTGTTATGTAATAAATGAGTTTTGGGTGTGTTTCTAAAATGCATTCCATGTGGGTTTTTTATTTTTATTTTTATAATTTCAGCCTCTATTTTGGGTATATTAGTGAAGCTCCCTATTAAATTAGTGGTTAAATGTGTTACATCCCGGATCGGCTCGCTGTAGCACGATATTGTCCGCTTTGGGGCCCCTGCCCTCACGATTTTGTTTTTGGGAACTCACGAGCAACTTCCTAGTGGGTCACCCATCTTGGGATTGCTCTAGCTCAAACTCACTTAACTTTGTAGTTCCCATGACTCCGAAGCCATTGAGCTCTCAAAAGACCTCGTGCTAGAAGGAGGTGAGCATGTACATATAAGGCACATCACCCCCCTCTCCGTTGGTTGATGTGGGATGTTACAAAATGATTTAGAATTCTAGTGATTTTTTGCACGCATGATCTTTGAGGCCCTTATGACCTCTCTTATGTACTTATTATGCTGGGTTTTTATCACAAAACATCCATGAGATTCACGAACTATCTTTCATCCTGGAGGTTTTTTTCTATCAAGAATAGTTCAAGTTGGTCCATGTTGTTCGATTCCGTTAAAAAGCCTATTAAATTGTTGACGTGGCACAGAACCAACTCTCCCTATAACCCCCTCCCGCAGCACCCAACTGCCCAACCCCTCACCTCTCTCCCATGTATTATGCTATATACATGTGCCATATTTTACTAAGCAAAGGAATAATTGTGTTCAGTAATATTTATTTCTATGTCGTTTTGTCAATGGTGAAGCTTGATGGTTAGATAGAGCCTATGAGTCTATGACCACGAAAGAGAAAATGGGTATTTCTACCGTACCTTCATAAGTTGTATAGGTATGGAACGTGAGTCAATTGGTAAACTCATGCAAGAGATACGTGATCAAGTTTATTCTCAAAGAGAAGATTTGCAGTGGATCCAGGCCCATGTAAAGAACTGTGTATCAACTAAGTTATTTACCTCTTGATAATATAAATACAACCAGATTCTCACTCTACTAACTAATTTGTAACTGCCATTGGATTGGACTATGATGTAAAATTGGATTGAATTGGCTTACAATGGAACTTCCCCTACAAGTCCCTGCAAATGCAATTGGATTGTATATGCTAAAAAGTTAAACAAATTTTATTTCATTCATAGCATCAAGAACAAACAGAAACACCAAACTAATTAATTCAAATAATGGTTCCAAATTCCAATCATGGAAGACTGGCTCCTTATTTTACTACAGAACTTGGGTAAGGGATATTCTGATTCTACTATGATATTTCTAGACACTGATTTGGGCATCTGTGTTTTCTCTTGCAGGTACTCCCTTCTCTCTCATTTGTGGCAAGCGAAGTATGGTGATCGGCTTCTGAACAAGGACATAAGATTACTTGTTGGAGGACCAGAAATTTTATGCTCCAACAAAGGACAAGTTCAAATTCTAGGCCTATAGGGGCACAGGTTCTACAAACAGAGAAACTACAGAATCCTTGAGAAAAATTCCAGCATGAGTAAAGCCATCACCATGCTTGTATAAAACTTCAACCACACGTGCAAGATTCAAAATTCGCAGTAAGAGGGGCACGGGGATGGTGGTGTTCTGGATGCTCGTTTCGTTTATGTCCTTCCATGCATTATTCACTTGCTTGCTTAGTTCGATATTTGCTTCTTCTTCTGTGGCACCATATTCTTTCATGTAGCATTCCACAGCTGAGGCAACATGTCCTCTCTTTTGCTCAAACTGCATGAATATACACATGAAGGTTAAGGCTTGAAAGGGGTAAGTTATGGGGGACAATTCAAATAATTAAGAAACGAAAAAAACAAAGTGACTACATTAGAATTTTTTAAAAATGTAATCTTATCTTATTTTAATTAGTACTTTTGACATATAAAAGTACCTGGTGAGTCTTGATGTCATCCATGAGTCTACCAATTAATGATGCAGCCTTTACCATCTTATTAGGGTCGTTGAACACCCAATCCATGGAGTCTTTGGTAGCAATATCTCCCATTCCAACAAAGGATGTGGTTGCCATCATGAAGTAGGATGTATCAAGCGCTGCCGACATGTATTCATCCATTGTTGGTGTGTATTTCTGATGGAACCATTTGGCTTCTCGGAGGTAAGCTCTAACTTGGACTTTCATCTGAAAGACCAAACCATGTAATTAATCTGTAATCTCTCTATAATTTCATCATACACAAAAAAACGTGGGGAAAAAAACATTTTGTCACTGAGTTTTACACACAAATTCAATTTCATCATTGGGAAAAAAAAAAAAAAATTAAGCCTAGTGACCAAATTCATGCAAAACCAGTAATAAAAAAAAAAAAAATTTATATATAATCTATTTATAAAAAGAGAAAGACAGAGAATGATAAAATATTCAAAATACCAAAAAATGTCCTTAGTTAAAAAAAAAAATGTATTAAGAAATGAACATATTTATTACATTTAGATTGACTTACTAATATTTAAAAATAAAAATTTTATATTTATTATAAAAATTTTTAAAAAAAAACTCTAATTTATAATGGCATAATATTATAGGCATGAAAATATTAATTCATGAGGCTTACTGCTTCTCTTGCGTAGTGGATGCTATATAAGTTTCCCTCATTTGCAAGAATTTCTTCAATTTCAACGTAAACATCCAATAGTGCCTGATAGCAAACTTTCATGTATTCTGGCAGATGATCCATAGCAGATATGTCCCACCTTATCACATAAATATAAGATGATATAAGACTATGCATGTCTTGTTACGGCTTATTCAGATATACTATGAGGAGCTGTTAGAGCATTAACAATGGGAGGGTGTATAAGGAGGTGTAAGTTAAATATACACCTCTTGTCACCGGAATCATCTTCAATGGGAAGATGTAAAGGGGTGTAAATATACATCACCGCCGTGGAGATGTAAAATAAAATGCACATTTGCATCTATTTTTACATCTTTTGCAGGCGGGACCCACCTGAGAAAAGAGAGGAAAAATTATACATCTTAGATTTACATTGTCCCCCCCCCCCCCCAACCAAACAACTGTGGATGCTCTTATAGAAACTCCAAAAAAGTTTTTTCATAATTGTTTTGGATGAGTGCACGACGACTTTTGGAGTGTCATATGTAAAATTTCATCAATCGCTGAGGTTTTTTTTCAAAATACTAATACTAACAAAATAAGGACTACTATTTTGAACCTTTCAACAGCTTCAGTAAAGAGCTGTAATTCCTCATGTGTGCCATACACATCATAGATGTCATCAATGATGACTACCAAAGCAGTAACTTTGCATAGTGTTCTCCTAGCGAAGTAATATTGGGGCTCAAAGTGTACTCCCGAAGCCCAAAAGTAGCTCTCAACTACTCTGTCTCTTGCAAAAGGTAGCTTGTTTACAAAGTCTAAGTCCTTCCACCACCTGCATGAATTAATTACATTATGCTAATGTAAATAGGAGATTAAAACTGATTGACAATATATGATACATTAACCTTGAAATTTCACTTAGTTCTCTTTGATGAACTTGTTGCAGTAGATTGAAATCCAGCTTTGCAAAATTCAGGAGAGTCTCGTTCTGTGAATCGCGTTCCTGATAGAGAGACAGGTAATGCCTTGTTTCTAGCCTTGGCAAGCCCTTCCAGAATGGCTGGTACAGGGCATGAGTGACTTGTTTCGAAAGTACGGGGCTTAAATGGTGCGTTGCAGATTCAAGATGAGTGGTGGTGAAGGTTAAGGCCTCATCAAGTATATCCTCTCCGTGGATCCTAAGATGTGTGGCTTCGTACAAGCTTAAAAGTCCTACTACATCATTCACCAGAGATTCCTTAAATTTCCCATCACTGTCCTTGAAATTATTGAATATATCTGCATGATGAGGCATTTTTAAAACAAACCATGATCAGGGGAAGAAAATTATCCATAATTATAAAACAAACCATGAGGGCTACGTACCGCATGAAATATTATAACCTTGTTGTCTGAGTAATCGAAATCGGAGCGCTGCAGTGTAAAGCTCATTATCAGTTTCTTGGTCCCCAGACTCAGTATTGCAATGGGAGCTGGTGTGAATTTGCTGCAGAAGTTCCTCAATCTCATTTTCAAAATGGTGAGAGACACCTAAGCGCTGGATGTCATGAATCAAGTCCAATTTTTGTGAAGGCTTTTTAACTGGAGCCATTATGATCATCTTCACTTTTTCCTTCAGTTCTTGGGCACGTTGCTTAGCTTTGATGTTTGTTTCCTACAAAAACAGATTGAAAGGCCATTAAAAAGATAGGAACTTCAGCATGCAAATTTAAACCATGAATCTCTAGTAATGAAAATATATATATATATATATATATATATATATACATATTCAAAATAATTGTTGCAGATACGAAGTATATATAGTATTAGCCTACCACAGAAGCATATGACAGAAAATGATAGCCCCACATGCTCGGAGAAAAATTAGCACAACGTCGATTAACATCATCAGGAGTGGCCTTAGGGGTTTGAGGTTGATCCGATGCAAGTGAAACTTGAACAGACATTGTATTGCTAGCTTAGAATCTGGAAGAGATCGGAGGTAGAGAATAATAATCTTAATTGCTCAAGGATTGGTGTGAGTTGAAGAGCTATGGTTCTTACCTATTTATAGTGAAAGCGTCTGTCTTTGTCTCTCCCTCACCCTCTCTAACCTAGCTATATAACTATAGATGGGCACAGCTGGAAGATATCCAACATGTGTTAAACATGAATCCCAACAGAAATTAAACGATCTCTCTGGAAGTGTTGGGATTTTGAATTTCTTTCACAATTAATTTTAATCCTTTGTTCATATTTTCTTATTGGGTTTGTTTGAATATAGTACATATTACAACAAATTTTATCCTGAAAGCACATGAGAACATTGATAAGACGTTGAAGGCTGTGGAGGCTGTGTTGAGATTTTTTTTCCCTAAGTTCTTACAAGTCATTTTATAAAGAGGTAAATTTGTTTTTAAAATTTTGAAGATAAAGTGTGTGGGAAATAAGAAAGGTGGGTGGAAATAGTAACACTCTTAAACTAACGTACTCATCAATTTTTTGCAAAATAACCACAATATGAAGGAAAGGTGCCATATTTGATTGGAGGATATGTCTTAGGTTCAACTCATATACGAACGTCGAGACGGTGTATATAATCGGTCTACTACTACCAATATTATTGATATTGTCCCCAACTCAACCACATATAATCTATCAGACCAATTAAGTCGGCACCCTTTGATACCAAATTATTTGAGAATTTATGCATGTATATATTAATCTCCATAAAGAGGGATTTACAAAGGGATTTGGATCCTTAATTTGCTGCGATTTTCTTTGCTAGAATCCCCTTGACCTTTTTTTAATATAAACTTTACGGCTTCATTCCGTCAAAATTGCCATTAAATAAACATAAATGATCTTTTTTCTCTTTTTTGTTGAAAACCTATAAACTTATTTGAAATTGAGCTGGGAGAAAGATAGGAGAGAAGCGAAAGATAGCTGGGAGAAAGATAGGAGAGAAGAGAAAAGGCTTTTAGATCTTTTTCTTTTTCTTTTTTTCTAACAAGGGAACTAGCCGTAATTTTAATTTGGCAACATAAACGCGGTTCTCTCACTATCCGAACTTACCACCGTCTCTCCTCTCTCTTCCAATCTCCCAATCTGCGATCCTCATACCCACCGATCCCTTTTAAAACCCACAAAATTCTTTCTCCTCTCACAGCAAAGTAAGTAAATAAGCAAAAGACTCTAGCTATATAGCTTCTCCGGTATTGCAGGCTGTTGCTGTGGTAGGCCAAAATCCAAATCCACAAAAACTAAAAACTATAGTGGTTTTTTACTGAAATAATATTATCCAACGTTAACTGAGAATTAACCCATCAATAATTCGATCGATATTTTGTAAACATGCTGTCATGACACGCCTTTGCCTCCCACGCTGAAAACATGCATGAAAAGGATATTAAAAGGGGCGGCCTTAACATGGCGCAAGTGGCAGCACTGCACTCCATTTTTAGTATTTTTTTTCTTCTTTTAATTGAGAAAAAAAGTAAGTTTTTTTTTCTTCCCTTTAATGCTGAAAATGGAGTGTAAGTTAGAAAATTAAGTATAAAGAAAAAGAAATAATATAAAAGTGAAGTAAAAAGGAAATTAATGTAGAATAATGGTAGAATAAGAAAGAGAATGAACAAAATTGATTAAAAAGTATTTAAAAGCAAAAGGGACTGTAAGTAGAGAAAAGAGGAGTGGGGAAATCAGCTCCCAAAATAAAAGGGAAAGATACAACAAAACTAACAATAGTATATATATCACATCCTTCTTTCTAACAGTATACTTTTCCTAAAAAAAGTACTTTCTTCCACTCAAAACAAAACCAAAACAAAAATTCATGTCGCCTTCTTTCTCTTAAACTCTAATTTTCTTACCAAACATTTATGATTGATTTGAAAAGAGTTTAATTACCATGCATGCACCTGTGGTTTTCATAGGGTGAAATTTTCATATACTCAATCCTCGTTTATCATATTCCCGTTACTTTAAGTAAGAGGAAAGAGAGTACTTTTGTCCACTACCTTAAATCATGTTGTAGCATTATCATTCTATTAATAATAATGCTAGGGACAGCAGCGGATTATAGCTGTTCAGGATTAGTGACTAATTCTGTACATTTAGTTAGCTACATTCCAGCTTAGTTAGTCACACAGTCTTTGTATTAACATGGGTATAAATACCAGAATACTTCATTTTGTAACCACTGGTTCATTCTAATACAAAGAGACGATTTTTCTCATCAGGGGTATTAGAGTACTACAAGAAAAATGCCCATTTACGAGGGTTGACGTGGCCTGAGTTTGGTAATGAGCCGAGAAACTTGAGATTGGCTCTTTCATCTGATGGATTCAATCCCCACAGTTCTCTAAGTAGCAAATATAGTTGTTGGCCGGTTATCTTAGTTACATATAATCTCCCTTCATGGCTGTGCATGAAACGAAAGTTCATGATGTTAACCTTATTGATTTCCGGTCCTAAACAACCCGGAAATGATATAGACGCCTACTTGGAGCCTTTGATTGATGATTTAAAATCTTTGTGGGTTGGGATTAGAGGAGTGTATGATGCACATAATGGAGAATACTTTACACTCAGAGCTGCATTAATGTGGACAATTAATGATTTCCCCGCCTATGGAAACTTATCTGGTTGTGTTGTTAAAGGATATAAAGCTTGTCCAATATGCGGCGATGATACACCTAGTCACAGGTTGAAAAATGGCCACAAAATTTGTTACATTGGGCATAGAAAATGGTTACCAATCAATCATCCATATAGGAGGCAACGTGCAGCTTTTAATGGGAAACCTGAATATGGCATACCTCCCGAGCCATTAACCGGAGAAGAAGTGCTGCATATGGTTGAAAATGGTGACAGAGTTTGTTGGAAGAAGAAATCAATATTCTTTGATCTCGAGTATTGGAAATACCTTCCCGTGAGGCATGCCCTAGATGTTATGCACATTGAGAAGAATGTTTGCGATAGTATCATTGGTACATTGCTGGAGATCCCTGGAAAAAATAAAGATGGGATTGCTGCTCGATAGATTTATTGAACATGGGGGTCAAAACTGATTTGCAACCCGAGTATGGAGAAAGACGTACTCGTTTGCCTCCTGGGCCTTGGAATTTGTCAAGAGCAGAGAAGAGAGAGGTTTGCAATTATTTCTATGGTATGAAGGTCCCTGAAGGTTATTCTTCAAATATTAAAAATCTTGTATCTTTACAAGATTCAAGACTTCTTGGCCTTAAATCACATGATTGTCATACCTTAATGCAACAATTGCTCCCTGTGGCAATTCGTTCTGTTTTGGAGAAGCCTGCAAGGTATGCAATAACTCGCTTGTGCTTCTTCTTCAATGCTATATGTGCAAAGACTGTTGATGTTTCCAAGCTAGATAAGTTGGAAGAAGATGTAGTAGTTACTCTGTGTTTGCTTGAGAAGTACTTTCCCCCTTCATTCTTTGATATCATGGTTCATCTAGTAGTACATCTTGTCAGAGAAGTTCGTCTATGTGGGCCAGTATATTTTAGGTGGATGTATCCGCTTGAAAGATATATGAAAGTGCTGAAGGGGTATGTTCAGAATCGTACTCGTCCCGAAGGTTGCATTGCTGAGCGGTATATAGCTGAAGAAGCGGTAGAGTTTTGTACTCAGCATTTATCTGATGTTAGTACAGTTGGAGTGCCTTCAAGCCAAAAGATGGGAGTTTCAAAGCCATTATCAGGTTGCACAGTGAGCGTAGTTGATCAGGACCTGTTGAATCAAGCACATCTATATGTCTTGGAGAATACGGAGGAAGTCCTACCTTATATCGAGTACGTATGAGTTTTATTCTTTAAGTTTCCATTTTAAATTATTTCTTATGTTTATCTTATATATTTGGGACCGTAATGCTTGAATTTTTCGTGTCATGTAGGCAACATATGATCCACATCAAGACCGCTTATCCAAAATTTAGAAAGAGAACAAAGTGGCTGCAGGATAAGCACAATAGCACTTTCATTCAATGGCTACGCTTCAAGGTATATGTTGTTGAATAACATATTTCTCTTTTAATTTTCTTCTTATTTCTATGTTAGATTGAATTAAGATTTGATTAATTTGCAGGTTCAAAGTGAACTTGAGGAAGACAATCATGGCGTATCAGAAAATTTAAGGTGGCTAGCAGCTGGTCC
>NC_047653.1:11707499-11790652 GCF_902201215.1 Prunus dulcis | reverse complement strand
ATCAGAAATAATGGCCTTTTTTTGTTCTTTGACTTTTTTCCTTTCATTTCATGTACGACCTTTTCTCTTTTTAAAGAAAATATTTTATTTATAAATGTAGTTATATATAATCTCCAAGATTTTTTTAGTTAAAAAGAGAATAGATTCTCCGTTTTTATACCCCATACCCTACCTTTTTTATTTTTACACCAAGAAATGAAGTGGGGTGATCCAGATTTGTCGCGGTTGTACAAGAATTTCAATATTTGAATTGAGGGTGTAAGACTTATCTGGTTTTATCAATTTTTAGAGTTTTTTTTTTTTTTTTCAATAAATCATGAATTTGTCTAGACAAAAGATATCATCGAAAACTCAAGGTATTTTGTCCCCGTAAACTCAAGGTATTTTGTATGCCTTTGAGCATGTTTTATACTGTTAAATATTTGGAGTTACATATATGATGGAGGTTATATTTAGAAGCATACCTTGAGTTTTATATAATAGAATAGCAACGGCATTGAGACTACAGTTAATTTATCAGATTTCAAAAAGTTATCAGATTTTCTAATTAGACCACCATGTACCCGTTTATTTATGGTGATTACCCAGAGTCGGACCGATATCTACGGACATCCAGTCTGATTTCAGTTACGTCAGTGCACTTGACTTTGCCTCACGAGTCACGGGGACGCTCGGACCGTGAGTGCCAGGATTTGCGGCTCGGCAGACTTGGTGTCCCGAGACCTGCTAGGATTGCGGCTCGGCTGACTCTGTGTCCCCGAGACCTGCCATGATTGCGGATCAGGCTGACTACGGTCCCCTGCATCCTGCCAGAGCGACTCGAGCTGACTTGGTGTCACCGAGGAATCTGCCGGCGGGACAAGCTGATCATAGTCCCCTGATTTCGCCAGTTTGCGGCTCGGGTGGACTGCGTGGCGCCCGAGACCTGCCAGGGGAATTGACGGATATGACAGGGGTACAAATAGGTGGTATTTTCCAAGGATTTTAAGCTCTTTTATTCAGTTATGGTTTTCAGCTATTTCAAACCAGTTTCTTTGATATTTGCGCATTTTATATCTTCATATAATTGTTCAGTTTTACGAAGCTACATGCATACGATTATATATATATATTCGGATGAATACCTTATATTAAACACAGGTGAACTTTAGCCTTACTTATCAAGTTATTTTTACTATGGGGGTTATTATGATTTTAACTGTTTTCAAGAATCTTATGTTTGGTCCACTCACATTTTCAACCTGTTTTTCGCCCCCAGGCCGTAGAAGTACGCGGGATCCACCACCGGGCCATTCATAGCTTCCGCGCCATCAAGTAAGGTAGAGTTTAGTAGAAAATCCTTAAAACCTCGAAAACTTTAGAATATGCTCTGATATCTAGTATTAGTGGAAAAACGAAGTTGAGATCTGTTACTTGAGACATTCTGGCTGTTGGGTTGGATTTATTGATTGTTTAACAGGTGGAAAATTTTGGGATTGGTCAAAATACAAGGGAGACTCTGCCGAAATTTCGGCAGAAGTCGAGGAGAAATTTGAAAAGAATTTGAGATAAGAAGGGTACGAAGGTCATTTGTGCCCGACATCAGTCAGGTGTCGGACACGCACAGGACTTGGCCCGAATTCCAAAGTGAAAATTGGGTCGGGTCCTGTCACCAAATCTTAGACATAGTCTTATAAAGAAATCCTATACCATTTAAAAACTATAAACACACCAAAAAAAAAAAAAAACCCAAAAATTGATAGCTGTAAATTTTATAATTTAATAGCTATTTTTTAGTTTATTTGTGTGTGTAAAATACCTATATTGCCCTTGTGCTATGGATTTAAGAGAGAAAAATCAAATCTGCACCAAATCTCCCAAAAAAACCAAATCTGCCAAAAAATCAAATATGCCAAAAGACCAAATCTGATTTATTTTCTCCTTTCTCGTTGGTGTTTTCTCGATGTTGGAGCAAGAGTAGCTTCCATTGAAGCTCAATCTCAGGTTCAACTATATTCTTCATCCTCATCTTCGAGCCCTACTCCTCTTTCAACAGGTCGTTGTCGTTATCATCGTCCTCTTTATTGTCGTCGTCGTTGTTTGGTTTGGACTAGAGATTTTTGATCTTTTGCTTCAATTATGTGTTTCTCTTCAGATTTTAGTTGATTTTTTGAAATGTATTTTGAGCTTTGATGATTGATTTATCCTCTGTTACTACGTCAGTTATGGATCTCATTTTTGTTTAACTATGTACTTCTATGACAGAGTATTAACAATGTACTTTTACGACATGATAGTATTAACAATTTGGGCTCGGCTTGTTTTGAGTTGGTTTGGTTTGTTCTTTCGTCTTTGCTTTGGTGGACATGTATTAGAAATAGCAACAAGACAAGCATTAATCAACATCGTACACTAGCTGTGTTATTACTTTAGACTGGAACATTGCAAGGGTAGATATGCATTAGAAATAAGATGTCATAGAAAATTAGCAATGTTATTACCCTAGACTGGAACATTACACGGGGTAGACATGCATTAGAAATAGGATGTCATATGAAACTAGCAGTGTTATTACCATAGACTAGAATATTACAACCATTAATCAACATGACAGTAAACTAGCAGTGTTATTACCTTAGACTGGAACATTATAGCCATTAATCAACATGACAGTAAATTAGCAATGTTATTACCTAAGACTGGAACATTACAAAATAGCAGTGTTATTACCCTATACTGGAACATTATATGGGTAGACATGCATTAGAAATAGGATATCATAGGAAACTAGCAGTGTTATTACCTTAAACTAGAACATTACAGGGGTAAACATGAACTAGAAATAGGATATCATAGGAAACTAGTAGTGTTATGACCCTAGAATGAAAGTGTTATTACCCTAGACTGGAACATTACATGGTAGACATGCATGAGAAATAAGATGTTATAGGAAACTAGCAGTGTTATTATCTAGACTGGAACATTACAGCCATTAATCAACATGACAGTAAACCACAGTGTTATTACCCTAGACTGAAACATCACAACCATTAATCAACTTGACAATAAAGGTATGAAACATTACAGTCATTAATCAACATGACACGTTAATGAAACTATGGTTTTCAAGACATTTTGTTTGTAATGAATTGTTTGGGTTTTTATTTTATTTTAATAATTTTATTTTATAAAATTAGGTTGGGCTTGTTCTGGGTGCTATTTAAGTTTTTTGTGTTAGGCTTCTTTTAAGTTGATCAATGGCAGTCACGTAATTTATAGGAACTTCAACACCAATTTGTTATGTAATAAATGAGTTTTGGGTGTGTTTCTAAAATGCATTCCATGTGGGTTTTTTATTTTTATTTTTATAATTTCAGCCTCTATTTTGGGTATATTAGTGAAGCTCCTCTTATGTACTTATTATGCTGGGTTTTTATCACAAAACATCCATGAGATTCACGAACTATCTTTCATCCTGGAGGTTTTTTTCTATCAAGAATAGTTCAAGTTGGTCCATGTTGTTCGATTCCGTTAAAAAGCCTATTAAATTGTTGACGTGGCACAGAACCAACTCTCCCTATAACCCCCTCCCGCAGCACCCAACTGCCCAACCCCTCACCTCTCTCCCATGTATTATGCTATATACATGTGCCATATTTTACTAAGCAAAGGAATAATTGTGTTCAGTAATATTTATTTCTATGTCGTTTTGTCAATGGTGAAGCTTGATGGTTAGATAGAGCCTATGAGTCTATGACCACGAAAGAGAAAATGGGTATTTCTACCGTACCTTCATAAGTTGTATAGGTATGGAACGTGAGTCAATTGGTAAACTCATGCAAGAGATACGTGATCAAGTTTATTCTCAAAGAGAAGATTTGCAGTGGATCCAGGCCCATGTAAAGAACTGTGTATCAACTAAGTTATTTACCTCTTGATAATATAAATACAACCAGATTCTCACTCTACTAACTAATTTGTAACTGCCATTGGATTGGACTATGATGTAAAATTGGATTGAATTGGCTTACAATGGAACTTCCCCTACAAGTCCCTGCAAATGCAATTGGATTGTATATGCTAAAAAGTTAAACAAATTTTATTTCATTCATAGCATCAAGAACAAACAGAAACACCAAACTAATTAATTCAAATAATGGTTCCAAATTCCAATCATGGAAGACTGGCTCCTTATTTTACTACAGAACTTGGGTAAGGGATATTCTGATTCTACTATGATATTTCTAGACACTGATTTGGGCATCTGTGTTTTCTCTTGCAGGTACTCCCTTCTCTCTCATTTGTGGCAAGCGAAGTATGGTGATCGGCTTCTGAACAAGGACATAAGATTACTTGTTGGAGGACCAGAAATTTTATGCTCCAACAAAGGACAAGTTCAAATTCTGGGCCTATAAGGGCACAGGTTCTACAAACAGAGAAACTACAGAATCCTTGAGAAAAATTCCAGCATGAGTAAAGCCATCACCATGCTTGTATACAACTTCAACCACACGTGCAAGATTCAGAATTCGCAGTAACAGGGGCATGGGGATGGTGGTGTTCCGGATGCACGTTTCGTTTATGTCCTTCCATGCATTATTCACTTGCTTGCTTAGTTCGATATTTGCTTCTTCTTCTGTGACACCATATTCTTTCATGTAGCATTCCACAGCTGAGGCAACATGTCCTCTCTTTTGCTCAAACTGCATTAATATAGACATGAAGGTTAAGGCTTGAAAGGGGTAAGTTATGGGGGACAATTCAAATAATTAAGAAACGAAAAAAACAAAGTGACTACATTAGAATTTTTTAAAAATGTAATCTTATCTTATTTTAATTAGTACTTTTGACATATAAAAGTACCTGGTGAGTCTTGATGTCATCCATGAGTCTACCAATTAATGATGCAGCCTTTACCATCTTATTAGGGTCGTTGAACACCCAATCCATGGAGTCTTTGGTAGCAATATCTCCCATTCCAACAAAGGATGTGGTTGCCATCATGAAGTAGGATGTATCAAGCGCTGCCGACATGTATTCATCCATTGTTGGTGTGTATTTCTGATGGAACCATTTGGCTTCTCGGAGGTAAGCTCTAACTTGGACTTTCATCTGAAAGACCAAACCATGTAATTAATCTGTAATCTCTCTATAATTTCATCATACACAAAAAAACGTGGGGAAAAAAACATTTTGTCACTGAGTTTTACACACAAATTCAATTTCATCATTGGGAAAAAAAAAAAAAAATTAAGCCTAGTGACCAAATTCATGCAAAACCAGTAATAAAAAAAAAAAAAATTTATATATAATCTATTTATAAAAAGAGAAAGACAGAGAATGATAAAATATTCAAAATACCAAAAAATGTCCTTAGTTAAAAAAAAAAATGTATTAAGAAATGAACATATTTATTACATTTAGATTGACTTACTAATATTTAAAAATAAAAATTTTATATTTATTATAAAAATTTTTAAAAAAAAACTCTAATTTATAATGGCATAATATTATAGGCATGAAAATATTAATTCATGAGGCTTACTGCTTCTCTTGCGTAGTGGATGCTATATAAGTTTCCCTCATTTGCAAGAATTTCTTCAATTTCAACGTAAACATCCAATAGTGCCTGATAGCAAACTTTCATGTATTCTGGCAGATGATCCATAGCAGATATGTCCCACCTTATCACATAAATATAAGATGATATAAGACTATGCATGTCTTGTTACGGCTTATTCAGATATACTATGAGGAGCTGTTAGAGCATTAACAATGGGAGGGTGTATAAGGAGGTGTAAGTTAAATATACACCTCTTGTCACCGGAATCATCTTCAATGGGAAGATGTAAAGGGGTGTAAATATACATCACCGCCGTGGAGATGTAAAATAAAATGCACATTTGCATCTATTTTTACATCTTTTGCAGGCGGGACCCACCTGAGAAAAGAGAGGAAAAATTATACATCTTAGATTTACATTGTCCCCCCCCCCCCCCAACCAAACAACTGTGGATGCTCTTATAGAAACTCCAAAAAAGTTTTTTCATAATTGTTTTGGATGAGTGCACGACGACTTTTGGAGTGTCATATGTAAAATTTCATCAATCGCTGAGGTTTTTTTTCAAAATACTAATACTAACAAAATAAGGACTACTATTTTGAACCTTTCAACAGCTTCAGTAAAGAGCTGTAATTCCTCATGTGTGCCATACACATCATAGATGTCATCAATGATGACTACCAAAGCAGTAACTTTGCATAGTGTTCTCCTAGCGAAGTAATATTGGGGCTCAAAGTGTACTCCCGAAGCCCAAAAGTAGCTCTCAACTACTCTGTCTCTTGCAAAAGGTAGCTTGTTTACAAAGTCTAAGTCCTTCCACCACCTGCATGAATTAATTACATTATGCTAATGTAAATAGGAGATTAAAACTGATTGACAATATATGATACATTAACCTTGAAATTTCACTTAGTTCTCTTTGATGAACTTGTTGCAGTAGATTGAAATCCAGCTTTGCAAAATTCAGGAGAGTCTCGTTCTGTGAATCGCGTTCCTGATAGAGAGACAGGTAATGCCTTGTTTCTAGCCTTGGCAAGCCCTTCCAGAATGGCTGGTACAGGGCATGAGTGACTTGTTTCGAAAGTACGGGGCTTAAATGGTGCGTTGCAGATTCAAGATGAGTGGTGGTGAAGGTTAAGGCCTCATCAAGTATATCCTCTCCGTGGATCCTAAGATGTGTGGCTTCGTACAAGCTTAAAAGTCCTACTACATCATTCACCAGAGATTCCTTAAATTTCCCATCACTGTCCTTGAAATTATTGAATATATCTGCATGATGAGGCATTTTTAAAACAAACCATGATCAGGGGAAGAAAATTATCCATAATTATAAAACAAACCATGAGGGCTACGTACCGCATGAAATATTATAACCTTGTTGTCTGAGTAATCGAAATCGGAGCGCTGCAGTGTAAAGCTCATTATCAGTTTCTTGGTCCCCAGACTCAGTATTGCAATGGGAGCTGGTGTGAATTTGCTGCAGAAGTTCCTCAATCTCATTTTCAAAATGGTGAGAGACACCTAAGCGCTGGATGTCATGAATCAAGTCCAATTTTTGTGAAGGCTTTTTAACTGGAGCCATTATGATCATCTTCACTTTTTCCTTCAGTTCTTGGGCACGTTGCTTAGCTTTGATGTTTGTTTCCTACAAAAACAGATTGAAAGGCCATTAAAAAGATAGGAACTTCAGCATGCAAATTTAAACCATGAATCTCTAGTAATGAAAATATATATATATATATATATATATATATATACATATTCAAAATAATTGTTGCAGATACGAAGTATATATAGTATTAGCCTACCACAGAAGCATATGACAGAAAATGATAGCCCCACATGCTCGGAGAAAAATTAGCACAACGTCGATTAACATCATCAGGAGTGGCCTTAGGGGTTTGAGGTTGATCCGATGCAAGTGAAACTTGAACAGACATTGTATTGCTAGCTTAGAATCTGGAAGAGATCGGAGGTAGAGAATAATAATCTTAATTGCTCAAGGATTGGTGTGAGTTGAAGAGCTATGGTTCTTACCTATTTATAGTGAAAGCGTCTGTCTTTGTCTCTCCCTCACCCTCTCTAACCTAGCTATATAACTATAGATGGGCACAGCTGGAAGATATCCAACATGTGTTAAACATGAATCCCAACAGAAATTAAACGATCTCTCTGGAAGTGTTGGGATTTTGAATTTCTTTCACAATTAATTTTAATCCTTTGTTCATATTTTCTTATTGGGTTTGTTTGAATATAGTACATATTACAACAAATTTTATCCTGAAAGCACATGAGAACATTGATAAGACGTTGAAGGCTGTGGAGGCTGTGTTGAGATTTTTTTTCCCTAAGTTCTTACAAGTCATTTTATAAAGAGGTAAATTTGTTTTTAAAATTTTGAAGATAAAGTGTGTGGGAAATAAGAAAGGTGGGTGGAAATAGTAACACTCTTAAACTAACGTACTCATCAATTTTTTGCAAAATAACCACAATATGAAGGAAAGGTGCCATATTTGATTGGAGGATATGTCTTAGGTTCAACTCATATACGAACGTCGAGACGGTGTATATAATCGGTCTACTACTACCAATATTATTGATATTGTCCCCAACTCAACCACATATAATCTATCAGACCAATTAAGTCGGCACCCTTTGATACCAAATTATTTGAGAATTTATGCATGTATATATTAATCTCCATAAAGAGGGATTTACAAAGGGATTTGGATCCTTAATTTGCTGCGATTTTCTTTGCTAGAATCCCCTTGACCTTTTTTTAATATAAACTTTACGGCTTCATTCCGTCAAAATTGCCATTAAATAAACATAAATGATCTTTTTTCTCTTTTTTGTTGAAAACCTATAAACTTATTTGAAATTGAGCTGGGAGAAAGATAGGAGAGAAGCGAAAGATAGCTGGGAGAAAGATAGGAGAGAAGAGAAAAGGCTTTTAGATCTTTTTCTTTTTCTTTTTTTCTAACAAGGGAACTAGCCGTAATTTTAATTTGGCAACATAAACGCGGTTCTCTCACTATCCGAACTTACCACCGTCTCTCCTCTCTCTTCCAATCTCCCAATCTGCGATCCTCATACCCACCGATCCCTTTTAAAACCCACAAAATTCTTTCTCCTCTCACAGCAAAGTAAGTAAATAAGCAAAAGACTCTAGCTATATAGCTTCTCCGGTATTGCAGGCTGTTGCTGTGGTAGGCCAAAATCCAAATCCACAAAAACTAAAAACTATAGTGGTTTTTTACTGAAATAATATTATCCAACGTTAACTGAGAATTAACCCATCAATAATTCGATCGATATTTTGTAAACATGCTGTCATGACACGCCTTTGCCTCCCACGCTGAAAACATGCATGAAAAGGATATTAAAAGGGGCGGCCTTAACATGGCGCAAGTGGCAGCACTGCACTCCATTTTTAGTATTTTTTTTCTTCTTTTAATTGAGAAAAAAAGTAAGTTTTTTTTTCTTCCCTTTAATGCTGAAAATGGAGTGTAAGTTAGAAAATTAAGTATAAAGAAAAAGAAATAATATAAAAGTGAAGTAAAAAGGAAATTAATGTAGAATAATGGTAGAATAAGAAAGAGAATGAACAAAATTGATTAAAAAGTATTTAAAAGCAAAAGGGACTGTAAGTAGAGAAAAGAGGAGTGGGGAAATCAGCTCCCAAAATAAAAGGGAAAGATACAACAAAACTAACAATAGTATATATATCACATCCTTCTTTCTAACAGTATACTTTTCCTAAAAAAAGTACTTTCTTCCACTCAAAACAAAACCAAAACAAAAATTCATGTCGCCTTCTTTCTCTTAAACTCTAATTTTCTTACCAAACATTTATGATTGATTTGAAAAGAGTTTAATTACCATGCATGCACCTGTGGTTTTCATAGGGTGAAATTTTCATATACTCAATCCTCGTTTATCATATTCCCGTTACTTTAAGTAAGAGGAAAGAGAGTACTTTTGTCCACTACCTTAAATCATGTTGTAGCATTATCATTCTATTAATAATAATGCTAGGGACAGCAGCGGATTATAGCTGTTCAGGATTAGTGACTAATTCTGTACATTTAGTTAGCTACATTCCAGCTTAGTTAGTCACACAGTCTTTGTATTAACATGGGTATAAATACCAGAATACTTCATTTTGTAACCACTGGTTCATTCTAATACAAAGAGACGATTTTTCTCATCAGGGGTATTAGAGTACTACAAGAAAAATGCCCATTTACGAGGGTTGACGTGGCCTGAGTTTGGTAATGAGCCGAGAAACTTGAGATTGGCTCTTTCATCTGATGGATTCAATCCCCACAGTTCTCTAAGTAGCAAATATAGTTGTTGGCCGGTTATCTTAGTTACATATAATCTCCCTTCATGGCTGTGCATGAAACGAAAGTTCATGATGTTAACCTTATTGATTTCCGGTCCTAAACAACCCGAAAATGATATAGACGTCTACTTGGAGCCTTTGATTGATGATTTAAAATCTTTGTGGGTTGGGATTAGAGGAGTGTATGATGCACATAATGGAGAATACTTTACACTCCGAGCTGCATTAATGTGGACAATTAATGATTTCCCCGCCTATGGAAACTTATCTGGTTGTGTTGTTAAAGGATATAAAGCTTGTCAAATATGCGGCGATGATACACCTAGTCACAGGTTGAAAAATGGCCACAAAATTTGTTACATTGGGCATAGAAAATGGTTACCAATCAATCATCCATATAGGAGGCAACGTGCAGCTTTTAATGGGAAACCTGAATATGGCATACCTCCAGAGCCATTAACCGGAGAAGAAGTGCTGCATATGGTTGAAAATGGTGACAGAGTTTGTTGGAAGAAGAAATCAATATTCTTTGATCTCGAGTATTGGAAATACCTTCCTGTGAGGCATGCCCTAGATGTTATGCACATTGAGAAGAATGTTTGCGATAGTATCATTGGTACATTGCTGGAGATCCTTGGAAAAAATAAAGATGGGATTGCTGCTCGATTAGATTTATTGAACATGGGGGTCAAAACTGATTTGCAAACCCAGTATGGAGAAAGACGTACTCGTTTGCCTCCTGGGCCTTGGAATTTGTCAAGAGCAGAGAAGAGAGAGGTTTGCAATTCTTTCTATGGTATGAAGGTCCCCGAAGGTTATTCTTCAAATATTAAAAATCTTGTATCTTTACAAGATTCAAGACTTCTTGGCCTTAAATCACATGATTGTCATACCTTAATGCAACAATTGCTCCCTGTGGCAATTCGTTCTGTTTTGGAGAAGCTTGCAAGGTATGCAATAACTCGTTTGTGCTTCTTCTTCAATGCTATATGTGCAAAGACTGTTGATGTTTCCAAGCTAGATAAGTTGGAAGAAGATGTAGTAGTTACTCTGTGTTTGCTTGAGAAGTACTTCCCCCCTTCATTCTTTGATATCATGGTTCATCTAGTAGTACATCTTGTCAGAGAAGTTCGTCTATGTGGGCCAGTATATTTTAGGTGGATGTATCCGTTTGAAAGATATATGAAAGTGCTGAAGGGGTATGTTAAGAATCGTACTCGTCCCGAAGGTTGCATTGCTGAGCGGTATATAGCTGAAGAAGCGGTAGAGTTTTGTACTCAGCATTTATCTGATGTTAATACAGTTGGAGTGCCTTCAAGCCAAAAGATGGGAGTTTCAAAGCCATTATCAGGTTGCACAGTGAGCGTAGTTGATCAGGACCTGTTGAATCAAGCACATCTATATGTCTTGGAGAATACGGAAGAAGTCCTACCTTATATCGAGTACGTATGAGTTTTATTCTTTAAGTTTCCATTTTAAATTATTTCTTATGTTTATCTTATATATTTGGGACCGTAATGCTTGAATTTTTAGTGTCATGTAGGCAACATATGATCCACATCAAGACTGCTTATCCAAAATTTAGAAAGAGAACAAAGTGGCTGCTGGATAAGCACAATAGCACTTTCATTCAATGGCTACGCTTCAAGGTATATGTTGTTGAATAACATATTTCTCTTTTAATTTTCTTCTTATTTCTATGTTAGATTGAATTAAGATTTGATTAATTTGCAGGTTCAAAGTGAACTTGAGGGAGACAATCATGGCGTATCAGAAAATTTAAGGTGGCTAGCAGCTGGTCCAAACATGGCAGTGCCATTATATAGGAGCTATCTTATTAAAGGTATTAAATTCAATATCAAGGCACAAGATGATGTGTGGACAACTCAAAATAGTGGAGTTTATTTACTTGCACATACCATGCAAGTTGCTAGTGCCAAGGATAAAAACCCAATTCTCTCAAATATGGGTTTCTATGGTGTCATTCAAGAAATTTGGGACCTTGACTACCAAAAGTTTACAATCCCAGTCTTTAGGTGTGATTGGATTGATAGTTCTGGTCTTGTAGTCGACGAACTTGGATTTACCCTTGTAGATTTGAGTAAAATTGGACATAGGAATGACCAATTTGTTTTGGCTTCTCAAGTCAAACAAATATTTTTTTGTTGACGACCCGATGCATCGTGGTTGGTCGGTAGTGTTATCAATGCCTAATAGAGAATATAATGATGTTATTGGTGATGAAGTCTTAGGTGATGTGATAATTGAGTGTGAGCCATTTACTAGAGGGATGCCAAATGTTGACACATTTGATGAACTGGTGGGTGAGTTAGGTGGTCAAAATATTCGAGGTGGGTGTGAAGATATATGGATTGAATGATGCTTATGTAATTGGTAGTGTATGACATTAATTTTGTAATATATTGTAATGTGATTTCTTCACTTTCATTATACAGGTTTTGGCCACAAAACAATCAGTGCAAAAAATACTGGATCCAGATTATATCATTATATTCTGCATAAAAAACAACGTCTGTTCAAATAAAACACGACGTTATGGTGAACCAGTTATTCAGCATATTTACCGACGTCTTAAAGCAACGTAACAATGAAGAACCACGATGCTATTGTGAAGCAATTATTCAGGATATCACGTCGGGGAAGGATTAAGAACCGCCATGTAATTCTAAATAACACGACTCCAATCCCATAATACCGACGTCTAAAAAGCGAGATAAATAATCTGAACGTTAAAAAATACGACGTCATCATACATTTTCCACGTCGCAAGTTCTTTTATAAACGAAGAGGAATGAAATGAATTCCGACGGTAATTCATTATAACCACCATCTAATATCAATTAAACGACGTTATTTGTAATACGGCTCTAATCATAATCAACGCCGTCTATATGTTCTGTAATACGGCTCTCATTTATTTGGAACCGACGTTGTTTAGAAGTTCAACGTCGTCTACATTAATAAGTGCGTCGTGAGTAATGAATACATATAAATACAACGTCGACTATATAAATGCCACCGACGTTGTTTAGCATTTCAACGTCAACTATATAAATACATACGTCGTAAATAATGACACTGACAACTATTTCCACGTCATCTTTTTTAAAAAAATCGAAGTGGAAAATTTATTTCACGACGGTTGTTTGTAAATAAGAGACGTAGTAGATTTCAATAACGTCGTCTTCTCATGTATTTAAAGGCGTCATATTTTTTCTTGTCGTGAAAATTATATTTAACGGCGTAGTGTTTTAGATGTCGTCGTTGTATGTCTATCTTGCGGCCTTGTTCTTTTAATATGTGTCATATTTTTCCTTTTTAAAGACGGTGATTTGTTTGAGTTGGTCGTCTATTCTCATCCTCGACTATTTTTTAAAACTTTAGCAGACTAAACACGTCTTTTTTTATTTGTTTTCGACGTTGTTTTATTTAACAACGTCTAATATTTATCGTCGTTGTTTGTTTCTGAAAATAGGGCGTATAAATTTTGTAATACGACTCTCATATATTTGTAACCGACGTTGTTTCGTTGTTCAACGTCTACTCTATAAATACATACGTCGTAAATAATGACACTGACAACTATTTCCCCGTCATCTTTTATAGAAAAATCGAAGTGGAAAATTTATTTTACGACGGCTGTTTTTATATAGGCGACGTAGTAGGAATCAATAACGTCGTCTTCTAATGTATTTAAAGGCGTCATATTTTTTATTGTCGTGAAAATGATATTTAACGGCGTCTTATTTTAATTTTCGTCGTTGTATGTCTATCTTGCGACCTTGTTCTGTTAATATGTGTCATATTTTTCCTTTTTAACGACAGTTTTTTTAGAGAGTTGGTCGTCTATTCTCATCCTCGACTGCTTTTTTAGATCTTTTTGCAGTACAAAGGCGTCGTTTTGTATTTGTTGATGACGTTGTATATTTTAACAACGACGGTGATTTAGCGTCGTGGTTTATGAGGAAACATGAATGAAGAGGTGATTAAAACATCGTTCTGATTGATTGGAAAAGAGTTTAATTACCATGCATGCGCCTGGTTTTCCATAGGGTGAAATTTTCATATACTCAATCCTTGTTTACCATATTCCCATTACTTTAAGTAAGAGGAAAGAGAACGTGTTTTTGTCCACTAACTTTAACCATGTTGTAGCATTATCATTCTATTAACAATAATGCTAGGGACGGCAGCAGATTATAGCTCTTCAGGATTAGTAACTAATTCTGTACATTTAGTTTGCTACATTCCAGCTTAGTTAGTCACACAGTCTTTGTATTAACATTGGTATAAATACCAGAATACTTCATTTTGTAACCACTGGTTCATTCTAATACAAAGAGACGATTTTTCTCATCAGGGGTATTAGAGCACTACAAGAAAAATGCCCATTTGCGACGGTCGACGTGGCCCTTGCAAATACATGTAATTTTACACGCGGGTGATTCCCGCCAACATAATTGCGATACCATAATTAGTAACGTCGCATCTCACATCGCAAATAGGTTTGGAAGTGTTAAATTTGCGACATTACTTGATTATCGTCATATATCTCCTCTTAGGATGAGAGACAAAGCGTTGAAACTCTGTAGGGTAGGTGGTAGTTACTATTGGGATTTTGTACCTCTAGATTGGTTGTTTAATACCTTAGTTGGAGATGCTAATGTTCGTGTTCGCTTTAATAAAAGTATTTGATTCTTGGAGAAAAAAAAAATTCAATTTTGTCCAAAATAACCACAATGTGAAGGAAAGGTGCCATATTTGATTGGAGGATATGTCTCAGGTTCAACTCATATATGAATGTAGAGAGGTGTATATCTACTACCAATATTATTGATATTGTCCATAACTTAACCACTTATAATCTATCAGACCCATTAAATCGGCACCCTCTGATACCTTTAGTTTTAAAACACAATATAGTTTACTAATTTGGACGATAGGAATACAATTTCATCTAAGAGTAATGCTACACTTACCACATTTTTATCCCACATTTCTATACCACATGATGTGGCATGTCCATATCATATGCCACATCAATAAAATGAATGAAGTGTATTTTAATAAATAAAATTAGAAAAACAGAAACAATTATTTTACATGATGTGGTATGTACAATCAGCTGCCACATCGTGTGGTATAAAATTGTGGTATAAAAATATGGTAAGACTAGTATTATTCTTTCATCTAATTAGCATAAGGCCAAAGACCAAAATGTAGTACCTAATTTTACAAAAACATCATTAAAAAATATCAAAATTACACACAATGCCACTTCTTCTGAAGCAAGCATACGATGCCACATGTTCATATCTAATCAATCGCCACCGCCAGCCACCAACGCTACCTGCCACCTCCGTAGGCCACCTGCCACCACCACCACCGCCCGTCGCTGGCTTGCCATCTTCTGCAAGGGACCAACTCCGTTGCCCTTAATTCACCTTTAAAAAAAAAATTGTGCCCTTAATTCACTTTCCACACCAAATCTTCATACAAATTCATCTCCTTCCAATATTTTTCACTTTCCGCACCAAATTTTCTACTTCAAAATTCCATTTGTACAAAAATACAAATGGCCTCTTCCATCGAAGCCTTAGGGTCGTGGACAAACGTTCGAAGCTGTCAAAATTTTGGAGATGAGGTAAAAAAAAATTAATTGCCGTTTTATTCAATTTAATGTCATTTTTTATTATTTATATTTCTTGCATTTCCAATTTTATCTTTTTAATAGATTATTCAAGGCAAAACAAAAAAGAGGAAAACCATTACACATGGCTCCTTAAGTGAACAATGCCCGCAGTCGATTCCATTGGTGCATTCCATGTTAGAAATAATGACACTATTATGTCCTCCGAAGGAAAATACTCCCCCACGCCATGATTTTGGTGAAACCGCCTCCGCCAATGATTGAGTCGCCCTTATACTCAATTGTGTCAGACTATAAGGACCAGAAGTATTTTAATTGTATGATGAGTGAGATGTGAATTTTATAATAAATATGGACACATGGTAACCGAAAATCTTATTTGAAAATTTAATCCTAAAATTTAATTCGAAAATATTATCTGAAATTTGAGATGAAAATTTTATAATAAATAATGACGCATGGCAACCGAAATTTTTGTCTGAAAATCTTATCAAAATTAATGGTTTAAGTATAAAAAATAGAAAATAAATCAAAATGAATAGTAATTGCCATTTCCCTTGCTCTTTGGGGTGGAAACAAAAAAAAGGCAAGGCTACTACTATTCACGTGAATAGTGACAAACCTTGCCTTGCCTTTGCCTTTGCCTTTGCCTTGCCTTGTCCTTTGGGGTGGAGGTGCTCTTAGGAATCGTCCCTACTTGTAAGTTGTCATGGAACCCTTCAAACGGAGAGAAACTTTCATGTAACGGGGATAACACGTTTTACTATCCCCGACCAATAACGCAATGACAGGTAGGATAACTTTTCCACATGTTATTGTGTTATTGGTCGGAAATAGCAAAACAGTATTATCCTTATTATAGGTGAGTTTTTTTGCTTCAAACGATAAGATTTTGGGTAGTTGGGTCGATTTGGTGGTGTGAGGGCTGGTTGGAAGTAATTATTTAAATAAAGAAAAGGATGGGAATTCATTTTTAAAAGAAATAAAAACAAAGTCGAATTCAATATTGTCAGATACAAAGTACAAAAGCAGTGTTGACAATGTTAAAAAAGTCCTCAAAATGGAGCTCTACTCACTTTTTAAGAAATAGGTGAAAATGGCAGGATTAACCTTTGAAAGCAAAAGGTTTGAAAAAAAAAAAAGTAAAGCTACTACAACAATCAGAAATAATGGCCTTTTTTGTTGTCCGACTTATTTTCCTTTCATATCATGTACGACCTTTTCTCTTTTTAAAGAAAATATTAAAATGACAATTATTAAATAGAAAATTAATTAAATACCCATTTCTAAACATAAAACTATAAAAATATCATACACTATTTAATGTATATAAACACACCCAAAATAAACCCAAAAATAGACATTGAGTCTGTATATTTTTTTCAATTTAATTATTAAGATGAAATACCTTTATTACCCTTTTAACATAAAATTGGAATTTCTAATAAACACCATATCAGAACTCACGACCTCCAGTCTCTCATCTTCATCTTCAACCCCAATTTTCAGTTTTTGTTCTTCCACCTCAGTTTTGACAATGAAATCCTAAGCTCTGTTCTCAAGTAACTCTCTCTCTCTCTCTCTCTCTCTCTCTCTCTCTCTCTCTCTCTAAAAAAGAATAAAAATGATGAAGTCATAGGATTCTGGTTGTGTAAGGTAACTATTTCTTCTAATTCTAATTAATTAGTTTTTTGGATATAGGAAAACTAGGAGACCCCTTTCCAAGCCCGTGGATCAAAACTTTGTAGCCATCTTAATTTAGGGAACATCAAGCAGTAATGTTTTGGAAGATGGAGTTGACGAAGGCTCTGCCTTCAAGCATGTTAGTCCAAATGGCACGACAGAAGCTGAAGTCAGAGGCGTTGGCACTGGCAATCCATTAGATGCTGGATCTGTGAAAAATTTGGAGGATTTGCAACATAAGCAAATGGACAATGACTTGGCAGATTCAGGGGATGAAATGGCTCATGGTGCATTGGTGACTTGGCTCAGTATAAAATCCTATTCGATCTGCAATTTTGAGGTATTTGATTTTTTTTAATTTGAATTCATATTCAATTTTATTGTAGTCTGATTTGGGTGATTTCGTGTTCGATTAATTAAGTTGTTGGTTAAGTTTTCATAATTTTTTCAGTTTGTAGTTTAAATTTGAAATGTAGATCCAATTCTTCTTGATTTTATGTGTTCATTTTTGTTATTGTCGATTTGGAGATAAGCTATTGAATTTTCTGATTTCGTTCTAATTTGTATTTAGATATTTGTTTGAGTTTTAAATTGTGATTTTAATTTCTTTTTGTTTATAATTTTGATTGATTCCAGATTCGGTTTGGTTATGGATTTGCTTTTGTGTTTTGGTTTGAACTATGGTTACAAATTTGTGATATTTGATTCGGTTTTCATATTAATTTAGGTATGTTTTTTCAATTGAATCTGAGTATATTCGTGTTTTTTCTATTTATGCACTATTGATTTTTGAGTCGACTATAATTTGCTATTAGGTAGCAGTATTATTACCTTATATTGGAACTTTACAGACATGCGTTAGAAATAGGATTTCATTGGAAACAAGCAGTGTTATTACCTTATACTGGAACTTTACAGTAGTAGACATGCATTAGAAATAGGATTTTATATGAAACTAGCAGTGTTATTACCCTATATTGGAACTTGACAAGGGGTAAACATACACTAGAAATAGGATTTCAAAGGAATCTAGCAGTATTATTACCCTATGCTGGAACTTTACAAGGGGGTAGACATGCATTAGAAATTGGATTTCATAAGAATCTAGTAGTGTTATTACCCTATACTGAAACTTTACAATGGTAGACATGCATTAGAAATTGGATTTCATAGGAAACAAGCAGTGTTATTACCCTGTACTGGAACTTTACAGTGGTAGACATGCATTCAAAATACAATTTCATTGGAAACAAGCAGTGTCATTACCTTGTACTGGAACTTTACAGTGGTAGACATGCATTCGAAATAGGATTGCAGAGGAAACAATCAGTGTTATTATCCCATACTGGAACTTTACAGCCATTAATCAACATGAAAGTATACTAGCAGTGTTATTACCTTATACTGGAACTTTGCAGCCATTAATCAACATGACAGTAAACTATCAGTGTTAAGAATCTGTATTTGACTAAATATCTCTTTCTTTTTTGAGTAGCAGAAAACCGACTATTTTACAGTCATATGCAGTTAGTCCAATAGTGAAAATCCAATATAGTTTCAAGATTTTGTCTTGGATTTGAATCTAAAATACTGTTATTACCATAGACTGGAACTTTACAGTAATTAATCAACATTACAATAAAGGTTTGATTTTTAAATGTCTTACCTTCGAAGCCTTTTCTTGTTGAAATTGTTCTTTGAAATTTTGTCTTTATTTTGTAGGTGGAGGTTAGTGTGTGGTGTTGGTTTTTGAAAGTAGATCAAGCTTGGTGGTAGTTATGGAGTTTCAGTTTGCATAAATGATGAAGATGGTAAAATGAAGAGACGTTTTGCAGAGATGGTTTAATGAAGATGCGTGCTTGAAGTTACGGTTTTCGAGACAGTTTTGTGTTGTAATAAAATGTTTGGACTTTTTGTAACCAAAAAATAAAAAATAAAAAATTGGGCTTCTTTAAAAAATTGGGCTGAGCTTGTTTTGGGTGTTTTTTGAGTTTTTTTTTTTTTTTTTTTCTATTGGGCATCAGTGGCAATCCTGTAATTTATAGGAACTTCAACACTAATTTATTATATAGTAAATGAATTTTGGGTGTGTTTCTAAAGTGCATTCCATGTGGAGTTTTTTTTAAATATAATTTCAGCTCCTATTTTGGGTATATTAGTAAATGATTTAGAATTCGAGTGATTTTTTGAACGCATGATCTTTGAGACCCTTATGACATCTCTTATATACTTATTATGCTGGGTTTTTATCACAAAATATCAATGAGATTCACGAACTGTCTTTTGTTCTTGCGGCTTTTTTCTATCAAGAATAGTCCTCCAAATTCGTACTTCAAGTTGGTCCATGTTGTTCGATTCTGTTAAAAAGCCTATTAAATTGTTGACGTGGCACAGAACCACCTCTCCCTATAACCCCCTCCCGCAGCACCCAACTCCCCAACCCCTCACCCCTCTCCCATGTATTATACTATATATATACATGTGCCTTATTTTACTAAGCAAAGGAATAATTGTGTTCAATAATATTTATTTCTATGTCGTTTTGTCAATGGTGAAGCTTGATGGTTGGATAGAGCCTATGAGTCTATGACCACGAAAGAGCAAATGGGTATTTCTACCATACCTTCATAAGTTGTATAGGTATGGAACATGAGTCAATTGGTAAACTCATGCAAGAGATACGTGACCAAGTTTATTCTCAAAGAGAAGATTTGCAGTGGATCCAGGCCCATGTAAAGAACTGTGTATCAACTAAGCCATTTACCTCTTAATAATATAAACAAAACCAGATTCTCACTCTAAAATTGGATTGAATTGGCTTACAATGGAACTTCCCCTACAAGTCCCTACAACTGCAATTGGATTGTATATGCTAAAAAGTTAAACAAATTTTATTTCATTCATAGCATCAAGAACAAACAGAAACACCAAACTAATTAATTCAAATAATGGTTCCAATCATGGAAGACTGGCTCCTTATTTTACTACAGGACTTAGGTAAGGGATATTCTGATTCTACTATGATATTTCTAGACACTGATTTGGGCATCTGTGTGTTCTCTTGCAGGTACTCCCTTCTCTCTCATTTGTGGCAAGCGAAGTATGGTGATCGGCTTCTGAACAAGGACATAAGATTACTTGTTGGAGGACCAGAAATTTTATGCTCCAACAAAGGACAAGTTCAAATTCTAGGCCTATAGGGGCACAGGTTCTACAAACAGAGAAACTACAGAATCCTTGAGAAAAATTCCAGCATGAGTAAAGCCATCACCATGCTTGTATAAAACTTCAACCACACGTGCAAGATTCAAAATTCGCAGTAAGAGGGGCACGGGGATGGTGGTGTTCTGGATGCTCGTTTCGTTTATGTCCTTCCATGCATTATTCACTTGCTTGCTTAGTTCGATATTTGCTTCTTCTTCTGTGGCACCATATTCTTTCATGTAGCATTCCACAGCTGAGGCAACATGTCCTCTCTTTTGCTCAAACTGCATGAATATACACATGAAGGTTAAGGCTTGAAAGGGGTAAGTTATGGGGGACAATTCAAATAATTAAGAAACGAAAAAAACAAAATGTCTACATTAGAATTTTCAAAAAAAGTAATCTTATCTTATACACGTACGAGGCAAAGGACTTAGATCAACAACAACAAATGCGTGAACTAAACCCAACTTTTGGTTGAATTTTTGGATCTACCTGAAGTTAAAAGTTTGGTTTTGAGATCTATCTCAAGTTCTCTATAATTCAAATAAACTACTGTTATTTTAGTTAGTACTTTTGATATATAAAAGTACCTGGTGGGATTTGATGTCATTCATGATTCTACCAATTAATGATGCAGCCTTTACCATCTTAGGGTCGTCGAACACCCAATCCATGGAGTCTTTGGTAGCAATATCTCCCATTCCAACAAAGGATGTGGTTGCCAACGCGAAGTTGGATGCATTAAGCGCTGCCGACATGTAGTCATCCATTGTTGGTGTGTATTTCTGATGGAACCATTTGGCTTTTTGGAAGTAAGCTCTAACTAGGACTTTCATCTGAAAGACCAAACCATGTAAATAATAAAATATTCAAAATACTAAAAAATGCCCTTACTAATATTTATTATAAATTTTTTTTAAAAAAACTTTAATTGGTAATGGCATAATATTATGGGCACGAAATTATTAATACATGAGGCTCACTGCTTCTCTTGCGTAGTGGATGCTATATAAGTTTCCCTCATTTGCAAGATTTTCTTCAATTTCAACGTAAACATCCAATAGTGCTTGATAGCAAACTTTCATGTACTCTGGCAGATGATCCATAGCGGAGATGTCCCACCTTATCATACAAATAAAGATAATATAAGATGATATGAGACTATGCATGTCTTGTTACGGCTTATTCAGACACTCCAAAAAAAGTTGTCCTTTCATAATTATTTTGGATGAGTGCATGATGACTTTTTTGGAGTGTCATCTATAAAATTTCCTCAATCACTGAGGTTTTTTTTTTCAAAATACTAATACTAACAAAATAAAGACTATTATTTTGAACCTTTCAACAGCTTCAGTAAAGAGCTCTAGTTCCTCATGTGTGCCGTACACATCATAGATGTCATTAAGGATGGTTATCAAAGCAATAACTTTGCATAGTGTAATCCTAGCAAAGTAATATTGAGGCTCAAAGTGTACTCCCGAAGCCCAAAAGTAGCTCTCAACTACTCTGTCTCTTGCAAAAGGTAGCTTGTTTACAAAGTCTAAGTCCTTCCACCACCTGCATGAATTAATTACATTATGCTAATGTAAATAGGAGATTAATACTGATTGACAAAATATAATACATTAACCTTGAAATTTCACTTAGTTCTCTTTGATGAACTTGTTGCAGTAGATTGAAATCCAGCTTTGCGAAATTCAGGAGAGTCTCGTTCTGTGAATCGCGTTCCTGATAGAGAGACAGGTAATGCCTTGTTTCTAGCCTTGGCAAGCCCTTCCAGAATGGCTGGTACAGGGCATGAGTGACTTGTTTCGAAAGTATGGGGCTTAAACGGTGCGTTGCGGATTCAAGATGAGTGGTGGTGAAGGTTAAGGCCTCATCAAGTATATCCTCTCCGTGGATCCTAAGATGTGTGGCTTCGTACAAGCTTAAAAGTCCTACTACATCATTCACCAGAGATTCCTTAAATTTCCCATCACTGTCCTTGAAATTATTGAATATATCTGCATGATGAGGCATTTTTAAAACAAACCATGATCAGAGGAAGAAAATTATCCATAATTATAAAACAAACCATGAGGGCTACGTACCGCATGAAATATTATAACCTTGTTGTCTGAGTAATCGAAATCGAAGCGCTGCAGTGTAAAGCTCATTATCAGTTTCTTGGTCCCCAGACTCAGTATTGCAATGGGAGCTGGTGTGAATTTGCTGCAGAAGTTCCTCAATCTCATTTTCAAAATGGTGAGAGACACCTAAGCGCTGGATGTCATGAATCAAGTCCAATTTTTGTGAAGGCTTTTTAACTGGAGCCATTATGATCATCTTCACTTTTTCCTTCAGTTCTTGGGCACGTTGCTTAGCGTTGATGTTTGTTTCCTACAAAAACAGATTGAAAGGCCATTAAAAAGATAGGAACTTCAGCATGGTGCATGCAAATTTAAACCATGAATCTCTAGTAATGAAAATATACATATTTATTCCCCTCTTGTTCATAAAAAACACACACACACATATATATATATATATACATATTCAAAATAATTGTTGCAGATACGAAGTATATATAGTATTAGCCTACCACTGAAGCATATGACAGAAAATGATAGCCCCACATGCTCGGAGAAAAATTAGCACAACGTCGATTAACATCATCAGGTGTGGCCTTAGGGGTTTGAGGTTGATCCGATGCAAGTGAAACTTGAACAGACATTGTATTGCTAGTTTAGAATCTGGAAGAGATCGAAGGTACATAATAATCTTACTTGCTCAAGGATTGGTGTGAGTTGAAGAGCTATGGTTCTTACCTATTTATAGTGAAAGCGTCTGTCTTTGTCTCTCCCTCACCCTCTCTAACCTAGCTATATAACTATAGATGGGCACAGCTGGAAGATATCCAACATGTGTTAAACATGAATCCCAACAGAAATTAAACGATCTCTCAGGAAGTGTTGGGATTTTGAATTTCTTTCACAATTTTAATCCTTTGTTCATATTTTCTTATTGGGTTTGTTTGAATATAGTATATACAAATTTTATCCTGAAAGCACATGAGAACATTGATAAGACGTTGAAGGCTGCGGAGGTTGCGGAGGCTACAGGTGTGTTGAGATTTTTTCCCTAAGTCCTTAGAAGTCATTTTACAAAAGGGTAAATTTGTTTTTAAAATTTTGAAGATAAAGTGGGTGGGGAAATAGGACAAGTGGGTGGAAATAGTAACACTCTTAAACTAATGTACTCATCAATTTTGTGCAAAATAACCAAAATATATATGAAGGAAAGGTGCCATATTTGATTTGGAGGATATGTCTTAGGTTCAACTCATATATGAACGTCGAGACGGTGTATATCATCGGTCTACTACTACCGATATTATTGATATTGTCCCTAACTCAACCACTTATAATCTATCAGACCAATTGAGTCGGCACCCTCTGATACCAAATTATTTAAAAATTTATGCATGTATATTTCCATAAACAGGGATTTACAAAGGGATTCGGATCCTTAATTTGCTGCGATTTTCTTTGCTAGAAACCCCTTGACTTTTTTTTAATATAAACTTTACGGCTTCATTCCGTCAAAATTGCCATTAAATAAACTTAAATGATCTTTTTTCTCTTTTTTGTTGAAAACCTATAAACTTATTTGAAATTGATTTTAAAAATTGAATTAATTTAAAAATATATTGAAACTTCATTAAAACCAAAACCTAACAGTAGGAAGAAAGAAAAAAAAAGTGGATGGGCATAATCAGGGAGGGGGAGAGGCTGCCCAGCGATTTCAGAAAGGAAGGGGGGGCTGGTGTGTGTAGTGGGGCGACGACCAGAGTGGGCTAGAGGATCTGGGTGGCGCAGCTGGGGATGGGACAAATGGCCAGGGAATGGTGGCGTTGGGGAAGATCTTGTTGGGACATGGTCGGGCGGTGGGGGTTGTTTGAGAGAGAGAGAGAGAGAGAGAGAGAGAGAGAGAGAGAGAGCTCAGGGGTGGGGAGGATTCGTGTTCAGGAGGTGAGTGTGGCCAAGGTCTAAAATATCGATGGTATTGGAAATATTGAGAGTCCAAAATGTGAGATCCCACATCGACCAAACGGAGAGCGGGTGATGTGCCTTATATGGCACACCTCGCATCCTCATAGCGCGAGGCCTTTTGGGAGCTCACTGACTTCGGAGTTGTAAGAACTCCAAAGTTAAGCGAGTTGGAGGCTAGAGCAATCCCAGGATGGGTGACCACCCTGGGAAGTTGCTCTGTGAGCTCCCAGGAACAAAACCGTGCGGGCTGGTGAGAATGTAGCCAGGCCCAAAGCGGACAATATCGCGCTACGGCGGAGCCGGTCCGGGGTGTGACAGTTTGGTATCAGAGCCACTCTGCCGTGTGGTGCGAGTGTGCCGACGAGGACGTCGGATCCCTTAAGGGGGTGGATTGTGAGATCCCACATCGACCAAACGGAGAGGGGGTGATGTGCCTTATATGGCACACCTCGCATCCATCTAGCACGAGGCCTTTTGGGAGCTCACTGGCTTCGGAGTTGTAAGAACTCCAAAGTTAAGCGAGTTGGAGGCTAGAGCAATCCCAGGATGGGTGACCACCCTGGGAAGTTGCTCTGTGAGCTCCCAGAAACAAAACCGTGCGGGCTGGTGAGAATGTAGCCAGGCCCAAAGCGGACAATATCGCACTACGGCGGAGCCGGTCCGGGGTGTGACACAAAAACACGGAAATTTCGATGAAAATATTGGGATATTATAAATATCGATAAAAATTGAATAAAAACCACGAAAATTGTCAGAAAAACTTGAAATTTTTTATTGAAACTTTGGAGGATGTTTATTTTGTCAATTATCTATTAGTTTATCACAAAAAATTGGAAGGAAATTCATTGCATGATGGGTTTAATTTATTTAAGTTGATTATATAGCGAGCTGATAAACACTGTGAATGTAAAAAATATGTAGTAATTAATGAAAGAAAATTAAACACACCATAATCATTTATATATAATAATTTACTACAATATTTTACACTTTATACATTGCATGGTAAGATACATGAGTGACTATGATGTTCAAAAAATTTCAATATCTTCATCATCTCTATGTGTAGAGTAAGTGTATTGTGAGTAGTCATCAAATGATAAATCCCCAAAATAGTTTTCCATGTAATTGCTAACATGCCACCCATATGAATCCGAGATTGGTTGACATTGTCTATAAGCAAAATCATTTGAAGATTGGGTCTCGGATTCTTTCCATGAGCCGCCCGACTCCATCCCAAAAGGAAAGGTCAAAAACTCACATTCTCATGTGAAAATCTAATTATTGCAAAAAACAGTTCAAAACAAAACAATATAAATATACATATTTTAGCTTATTATCATAAAAACATAAGCAACATGGTGGTTAAGGCATTGGAGGAGTGAAATGGCAAGGGTTTGAATTCCCTTTACGTGTGTGCTTTATGTTTCTTTTTTTCCATTACATCGATATTTTCGATATTATAGCGATATTTTGACAAAATATTACTGAAGTGTGAGCGAAATTATCGTCATCGATATTTTCAGATATTATCGTCATCGATATTTTCAGATATTATCGATATTTATATAATATGTATATGGATACATTCCGAAATATCCGTGACCCAAAAGAATGATAATATCCTCGATATTTCGTCGATATTATCGATATTTTAGACTATGGGTGTGGCTAGGGGAGTTGGGGCCTTTGGGTCTAGCTGCGGAGAGTAGCTGGGAGAAAGATAGGAGAGAAGAGAAAAGGGTGGTAGGGGTGGCGTCCAGATTGGATGGTGGTATCATCCCTTGATTTTAATTTCTTTAGTTTTAGATCTTTTTCTTTTTCTTTTTTTGTAACAAGGGGACTAGCCGTAATTTTATTTTGGCAACATAAACACCGTTCTCTCACTATTCCAACTTACCACCGTCTCCTCTCTCTCTTCCAATCTCCTAATCTGCCATCCTCATACCCACCGATCACTTTCGCAACCCACAAAATTCTTTCTCCTCTCATAGCAAAGTAAGTAAATAACCAAAAGACTCTAGCTATATAGCTTCTCCGGTATTGCAGGCTTTGCTGTGGTAGGCCAAAATCCAAATCCACAAAAACTAAAAACTATAGTGGTTTTTTACTGCAATAAAATTATCCAATGTTAACTAAGAATTAACCCGTCAATAATTCGATCGATATTTTGTAAAGTAAACATGCTATCATGACATGCCTCTGCCTCCCACGCTGAAAACATGCATGAAAAGGAGATTAAAAGGGGCGGCCTTAATATGGTGCAAGTGGGACCATTGCACAGGATCCTCATTTTTTAGGGCCTCGTATTTTTTTTACTTTATAATATATATTAATGTTATAAAAACTTTATATATACTCAGGCATGCAACACATTGACACAAAAGTGTATTTGGTGGAGATGACTTCTATTGCATATCCTTAAAGCACTTCCACCCATTTTCCATTGCAAAGGACAAGGGGAGGAAAGGGCTGTTACTATTCACGTGAATAGGCAGCCCTTGCAAAAGGCTTGTAGTATATCCACCCATTGTCATGGCAACCACTATTCACATGAGATATGAAGAGAGGAATTTGTATAGAGTTTTCGTGTGGGAGGTGAAAAATATGAGTAAGTATTTATTTTTAAAAAAAATATGAAATTTTTAGTATTTTTTTAGATTTTTTTAAAAAAAATTTGGTTGCTGACGTCAGCAAACCCATGCTAGAGCAAGGGCTCGTTTTGTCTGCGGGCTGGGCTAGTTTCGTGGGACCCACAACTTGCTCTATCAAGTTTGGGCGGCTGGAAGGCGTCGCTTGGGCTTGGGCCCTGTCCTGCCTTGGCTTGGGGCAACCGGTGGAAACACTCTTAGTACAAGGCCCATGTGTTTTGTCTTAGTGATGTTATTCTATTTGTATTTTTATTCTTTTTTCATTATAACAAAAAAAAAAAATTTAATTGTTTAAAAAATAAAAACTGAAGCACATGAAAAATTAAAGGGATATGATTTCCTCACTCCCCTTTTCTCCACTTACACTCCCTTTTGCTTTTTAATCAATTTTGTTCATTCTCTTTCCTATTCTACCCTTACCCTACATTAATTTCTTTTTACTTCACTTTTATATTAGTTCTTTTTCTTTATACTTGATTTTCTAACTTGCACTCCATTTTTAGTATTTTTTTCTTTTAATTGAGTAAAAAAAATTAAGTTTTTTTTTTCTTCCCTTTAATACTGAAAATGGAGTGTAAGTTAGAAAATAAGTATAAAGAAAAAGAAATAATATAAAAGTGAAGTAAAAAAGAAATTAATGTAGGATAATGGTAGAATAAGAAAGAGAATAAACAAAATTGATTAAAAAGTATTTAAAAGCAAAAGGAGGTGTAGGTGGAGAAAAGGGGAGTGGAGAAATCAGCTGCCAAAATAAAAGGGAAAGATCCAACTAAATTAACAATAGTATATACCACATCCATATGATTTTTCCTAAAAAATGTACTTTCTTCCACTCAAAACAAAACCAAAACAAAAATTCATGCCGCCTTCTTTCTCTTGAACTCTAATTTTTTTACCAAACATTTATGATTGATTTGAAAACATCATTTTGATTGATTTGAAAAGGGTTTAATTACCATGCATGCACCTGTGTTTTCATAGGGTGAAATTTGATTGAGTATTGTTTATCATATTCCCATTAAGTAAGAGGAAAGAGAAAGTATTTTTGTCCACTACCTTTAACCAGGAAGTGTTGAGATTTTGAATTTCTTTCACAATTTTAATCCTTTGTTCATATTTTCTTATTGGGTTTGTTTGAATATAGTACATACAAATTTTATCCTGAAAGCACATGAGAACATTGATAAGACGTTGAAGGCTGTGGAGGCTACAGGTGTGTTGAGATTTTTTCCCTAAGTCCTTAGAAGTCATTTTACAAAGGGGTAAATTTGTTTTTAAAATTTTGAAGATGAAGTGGGTGGAAATAGTAACACCCTTAAACTAATGTACTCATCAATTTTGTGCAAAATAACCACAATATATATGAAGGAAAGGTGCCATATTTGATTGGAGGATATGTCTTAGGTTCAACTCATATATGAACGTCGAGACGGTGTATATCATCGGTCTACTACTACCGATATTATTGATATTGTCCCTAATGTAAGAACCCAAAACAAAATATCTAAAAAGAAAGAAGATATCTAAAAAAAGTAAGGAAAATATCTTCTTGCAAAAAGACGATTTTGCCCTCGCATTATTTAATGGGGGAAAATTTGACTTTTTGATCGAGAAAGAATTTGGGAATTTCGCTTACGCCATTGCGTAGAGCGCGGCGAAAGGAGTTCGTAGACACGAAGTAGACCTGAATCGGAGTCGTAACGAAGAAGTTATGGTCTAAAAACTGCGAAGGGCAAAACGGTAATTTGGTCAAAAAGTCAGATTTATATATCTCTCTCTCTCCTCTCCCCCGTCAGCTCTCTCTCTCTCCTCCCGAAGCTATCCCCGCCTGCGACCTTCTTCCCTTCCCGACGTCGCACCGGCCACCCTGCTTGGTGCTGATCTCCGAGACCGGTGCCAAACGAACCAGCACACGACGGCCGACATTTCCCGACCCACCTCCTCCGCTTCCGTGGTCGGAATCGGCCGGAATCCGCCATTGAAGCCGACGGTGCAGTTCGAACTTCCAGTTCAGATTTCTCCTCCGTTTCTCCACCAAATCTATCGAGTAAGGTATGGTTTCTCAGCTATTTTACACGTTCTAGCTGATGGTTGTATGGGCTTCGATCGATTTTAGCTCTAAGGGGTTCGATTTTCGAATTGAAATCTGGCCGGAACTTCGGCCGCTCGAAAATACCATTTCCGGCCACTTTTTGGGGGTGGTCCAAGAACAAAACTGACTCCAAATGGCGTGTTTTACCTAGGGTAGGAGTTTGGAGTCTCGGTTCCAAGATTTTTCGGCGCACCCAAATCGCTTTGGACACAGGATCTGCCCGCGCGTGTGGCGGCGCGTGGGCCGGGGTGGTAGCATGGCTCTTGCCAGTTTTAAGGTCCTTGTGTCGTCACGAGCGCGTGGGATTTCGCAGATCTCGATTCGGAGTCCGTTTGAGCACCGAACGGATTTTTCATATCGCGCGATCCGTGGGTGCAGTGTCGTGTAATCGTTGGATCGCGCTGAATTTTGGATATGTCGGTCTAAGTGATTTCAGGAGCACGTAGGATTCGACGGATTGCGAATCGGAGTCCCGGATACTCCGGAATCACGAACCCTGGTGCTAGGGTTTGGATTTTAAGCGATAACGCAATTTTAGCTAATCCGACCGTCCATTTCAAGCCAAATTCGCAGAACATGGTTCCCTCTCTGTAAGGAACCTTCAGGGAAGCCCAGATTGGCCATCAGAGATCATGGACCCACGGGGTCCTGGGTCGGCCGATCGGGCAGTGTATCACTTAGCTCAGCATTGGACCTTTTAAAACTGGTCCAATTGTCTGAAAAGGCTAATGTGGGCTTAGGAGTAACTTGGATTTGAACGCATGTATTTCTAGGAGCCGGGGACAGGGTGTTTAATTGAAATTCTTTTATTCAACAGTTTATTAATTTATTATTCATGGTTAATCAGGCATCAGAGGTCCAGCCGACTAGCAGGAGAAACCTTCGAAGGGTCGAAGTAGCTCGGACCAGCTGTGAGTGGACTTTCTTTCATGAATTATTCTATATGAATGAGTTATACAGAGGATTTCTATAAGTAAGATTTTATAAGTGATTTTATAGTGATTTTACATAAATGAGTTTTTATAAATGAGTTTATTTAAGTAAATTTCCTTATTTGATCTTGAGTAAGTTTTATTATGGTTCCGAACACAATTATTACAGTAATAGTTTTATAAATCTGGGCTGCTTATTTACCAGTTATAGAAACAGAGTTTGAGATTGGAATCAGTTGAAATAGCAGCACCATTTGAGATTTCAGATATTAATCAGATTTTCTTATTCTAAAGGAATTTATTTTAAACCCACCTCGTACCCATTTTCTTTGGTGATTACCCATAGTTGGGCCGATGTCTACGGACATCCAGCCCGATTTCAGTTTATGTCAGTGCACTCGACTTTGCCTCACGAGTTTCGGGGACTCTCGAACCGTGAGTACCAGGATTGCGGCTCGGCTGACTCTGTGTCCCCGAGACCTGCCAAGATTGCGGATCAGGCTGACTACGGTCCCCTGCATCCTGCCAGAGCGACTCGAGCTGACTTGGTGTCATCGAGGAATCTGCCGGCGGGACAGGCTGATCATAGTCCCCTGATTTCGCCAGTTTGCGGCTCGGGTAGCCTGTGTGACGCCCGAGACCTGCCAGGGAATTGACGGATATAACAGGGGTACAAATTGGTGGTATTTTCGAAGAATTTTGAGTTTCTTTTATATAAGTATGATTTCCAGTTACTTTATATCAGCTTTTCTGATTTTTCAAGCATGGATACCTTTACATTTGTTCAATTATGCAAGGTTTGAGTACAGAGTTTTTATACACGTTTGATTTCAGCATTTTTATGCAAGCTTTGATTTCAGTAGTTTTGTATGAAACTTTCGAGCTTGAATATGACTGATATAGAATGCCTTGAGTTGAATATGCTTGATGTAAAGAGTACGTATTCAGTTTTATTTAGCTAAATTGTTTACAATGGGGGATATTATGTTTATGAAAATTGTTTTGAAGAACATTATTTTTGTCCACACACATTTTCAACCTGTTTTTCGCCCCCAGGCCGTAGAAGTACGCGGGATCCACCACCGGGCCACTCATAGCTTCTGTGCCTCAAAGCCAGGTATAATGTTGCAAGAAATCCTCACAACCCTGAAGGACCTAGAAAACGCTCTGATATCTAGTTGAAAATTTAGTGATTAGAGTTGAAATTGGTTACTGGAAACATTCTGGCAGTTGGGAGGAAATATTTGAGATTGTTTGACAGGTGAAAATTTTTTGGGATTAGTCAAAAATACAGGGGAGATTCTGCCGAATTTTCGGCAGAAGTCTAAGGAAATTTTAAAGAGAAATTGAAGTAAGAAGGGTAAAAAGGTCTTTTGTGCCCGACCTTCGCCAGGTGTCGGACACGCACAGGACTTGGCTCGAATTCCAAAGTGGAAATTGGGTCGGGTCCTGTCACCTAACTCAACCACTTATAATCTATCAGACCAATTGAGTCGGCACCCTCTGATACCAAATTATTTAAAAATTCATGCATGTATATCTCCATAAAGAGGGATTTACAAAGGGATTCGGATCCTTAATTTGCTGCGATTTTCTTTGCTAGAATCCCCTTGACTTTTTTTTAATATAAACTTTACGGCTTCATTCCGTCAAAATTGCCATTAAATAAACTTAAATGATCTTTTTTCTCTATTTTGTTGAAAACCTATAAACTTATTTGAAATTGATTTTAAAAATTGAATTAATTTAAAAATATATTGAAACTTCATTAAAACCAAAACCTAACAGTAGGAAGAAAGAAAAAAAAAAGTGGATGGGCATAATCAGGGAGGGGGAGAGGCTGCTCAGCGATTTCAGAAAGGAAGGGGGGCCTGGTGTGTGTAGTGGGGCGACGACCAGAGTGGGCTAGAGGATCTGGGTGGCGCAGCTGGGGATGGGACAAATGGCCAAGGAATGGTGGCGTTGGGGAAGATCTTGTTGGGACATGGTCGGGCGGTGGGGGTTGTTTGAGAGAGAGAGAGAGAGAGAGAGAGAGAGAGAGAGAGAGAGCTCAGGGGTGGGGAGGATTCGTGTTCAGGAGGTGAGTGTGGCCAAGGTCTAAAATATCGATGGTATTGGAAATATCGAGAGTCCAAAAACACGGAAATTTCGATGGAAATATTGGGATATTATAAATATCGATAAAAATTGAATAAAAACCACGAAAATTGTCAGAAAAACTTGAAATTTTTTATTGAAACTTTGGAGGATGTTTATTTTGTCAATTATCTATTAGTTTATCACAAAAAATTGGAAGGAAATTCATTGCATGATGGGTTTAATTTATTTAAGTTGATTATATAGCGAGCTGATAAACACTGTGAATGTAAAAAATATGTAGTAATTAATGAAAGAAAATTAAACACACCATAATCATTTATATATAATAATTTACTACAATATTTTACACTTTATACATTGCATGGTAAGATACATGAGTGACTATGATGTTCAAAAAATTTCAATATCTTCATCATCTCTATGTGTAGAGTAAGTGTATTGTGAGTAGTCATCAAATGATAAATCCCCAAAATAGTTTTCCATGTAATTGCTAACATGCCACCCATATGAATCCGAGATTGGTTGACATTGTCTATAAGCAAAATCATTTGAAGATTGGGTCTCGGATTCTTTCCATGAGCCGCCCGACTCCATCCCAAAAGGAAAGGTCAAAAACTCACATTCTCATGTGAAAATCTAATTATTGCAAAAAACAGTTCAAAACAAAACAATATAAATATACATATTTTAGCTTATTATCATAAAAACATAAGCAACATGGTGGTTAAGGCATTGGAGGAGTGAAATGGCAAGGGTTTGAATTCCCTTTACGTGTGTGCTTTATGTTTCTTTTTTTCCATTACATCGATATTTTCGATATTATAGCGATATTTTGACAAAATATTACTGAAGTGTGAGCGAAATTATCGTCATCGATATTTTCAGATATTATCGTCATCGATATTTTCAGATATTATCGATATTTATATAATATGTATATGGATACATTCCGAAATATCCGTGACCCAAAAGAATGATAATATCCTCGATATTTCGTCGATATTATCGATATTTTAGACTATGGGTGTGGCTAGGGGAGTTGGGGCCTTTGGGTCTAGCTGCGGAGAGTAGCTGGGAGAAAGATAGGAGAGAAGAGAAAAGGGTGGTAGGGGTGGCGTCCAGATTGGATGGTGGTATCATCCCTTGATTTTAATTTCTTTAGTTTTAGATCTTTTTCTTTTTCTTTTTTTGTAACAAGGGGACTAGCCGTAATTTTATTTTGGCAACATAAACACCGTTCTCTCACTATTCCAACTTACCACCGTCTCCTCTCTCTCTTCCAATCTCCTAATCTGCCATCCTCATACCCACCGATCACTTTCGCAACCCACAAAATTCTTTCTCCTCTCATAGCAAAGTAAGTAAATAACCAAAAGACTCTAGCTATATAGCTTCTCCGGTATTGCAGGCTTTGCTGTGGTAGGCCAAAATCCAAATCCACAAAAACTAAAAACTATAGTGGTTTTTTACTGCAATAATATTATCCAATGTTAACTAAGAATTAACCCGTCAATAATTCGATCGATATTTTGTAAAGTAAACATGCTATCATGACATGCCTCTGCCTCCCACGCTGAAAACATGCATGAAAAGGAGATTAAAAGGGGCGGCCTTAATATGGTGCAAGTGGGACCATTGCACAGGATCCTCATTTTTTAGGGCCTCGTATTTTTTTTACTTTATAATATATATTAATGTTATAAAAACTTTATATATACTCAGGCATGCAACACATTGACACAAAAGTGTATTTGGTGGAGATGATTTCTATTGCATATCCTTAAAGCACTTCCACCCATTTTCCATTGCAAAGGACAAGGGGAGGCAAGGGCTGTTACTATTCACGTGAATAGGCAGCCCTTGCAAAAGGCTTGTAGTATATCCACCCATTATCATGGCAACCGCTATTCACATGAGATATGAAGAGAGGAATTTGTATAGAGTTTTCGTGTGGGAAGTGAAAAATATGAGTAAGTATTTATTTTTTAAAAAAATATGAAATTTTTAGTATTTTTTTAGATTTTTTTAAAAAAAATTTGGTTGCTGACGTCAGCAAACCCATGCTAGAGCAAGGGCTCGTTTTGTCTGCGGGCTGGGCTAGTTTCGTGGGACCCACAACTTGCTCTATCAAGTTTGGGCGGCTGGAAGGCGTCGCTTGGGCTTGGGCCCTGTCCTGCCTTGGCTTGGGGCAACCGGTGGAAACACTCTTAGTACAAGGCCCATGTGTTTTGTCTTAGTGATGTTATTCTATTTGTATTTTTATTCTTTTTTGATTATAACAAAAAAAAGAAATTAATTGTTTTTAAAAAAAAAAACTGAAGCACATGAAAAATTAAAGGGATATGATTTCCTCACTCCCCTTTTCTCCACTTACACTCCCTTTTGCTTTTTAATCAATTTTGTTCATTCTCTTTCCTATTCTACCCTTACCCTACATTAATTTCTTTTTACTTCACTTTTATATTAGTTCTTTTTCTTTATACTTGATTTTCTAACTTGCACTCCATTTTTAGTATTTTTTTCTTTTAATTGAGTAAAAAAAATTAAGTTTTTTTTTTCTTCCCTTTAATACTGAAAATGGAGTGTAAGTTAGAAAATAAGTATAAAGAAAAAGAAATAATATAAAAGTGAAGTAAAAAAGAAATTAATGTAGGATAATGGTAGAATAAGAAAGAGAATAAACAAAATTGATTAAAAAGTATTTAAAAGCAAAAGGAGGTGTAGGTGGAGAAAAGGGGAGTGGAGAAATCAGCTGCCAAAATAAAAGGGAAAGATCCAACTAAATTAACAATAGTATATAACACATCCATATGATTTTTCCTAAAAAATGTACTTTCTTCCACTCAAAACAAAACCAAAACAAAAATTCATGCCGCCTTCTTTCTCTTGAACTCTAATTTTTTTACCAAACATTTATGATTGATTTGAAAAGGGTTTAATTACCATGCATGCACCTGTGTTTTCATAGGGTGAAATTTGATTGAGTATTGTTTATCATATTCCCATTAAGTAAGAGGAAAGAGAAAGTATTTTTGTCCACTACCTTTAACCAGGAAGTGTTGGGATTTTGAATTTCTTTCACAATTTTAATCCTTTGTTCATATTTTCTTATTGGGTTTGTTTGAATATAGTACATACAAATTTTATCCTGAAAGCACATGAGAACATTGATAAGACGTTGAAGGCTGTGGAGGCTGCGGAGGCTACAGGTGTGTTGAGATTTTTTCCCTAAGTCGTTAGAAGTCATTTTACAAAGGGGTAAATTTGTTTTTAAAATTTTGAAGATAAAGTGGGTGGAAATAGTAACACCCTTAAACTAATGTACTCATCAATTTTGTGCAAAATAACCACAATATATATGAAGGAAAGGTGCCATATTTGATTGGAGGATATGTCTTAGGTTCAACTCATATATGAACGTCGAGACGGTGTATATCATCGGTCTACTACTACCGATATTATTGATATTGTCCCTAACTCAACCACTTATAATCTATCAGACCAATTGAGTCGGCACCCTCTGATACAAAATTATTTCAAAATTTATGCATGTATATATTAATCTCCATAAAGAGGGATTTACAAAGGGATTCGGATCCTTAATTTCCTGCGATTTTCTTTGCTAGAAACCCCTTGACTTTTTTTTTAATATAAACTTTACGGCTTCATTCCGTCAAAATTGCCATTAAATAGACTTAAATGATCTTTTTTCTCTTTTTTGTTGAAAACCTATAAACTTATTTGAAATTGATTTTCTCTTTCCGCCGATTTTCAGTCGAAACTTCATCTCCTTCGTTCTCCTTCGTTTCTCAACAAAATATTTCGAGTAAGGTATGGTTTCTCAGCTATTTTTCATGCTCTAACTGATGGTTGGCTGGGTTTCGATCAATTTTTGCTGTAGAACACTCGATTTTCAATTTGAAAATCGGCCGAAATTCGGCCGCTGTGATCGGCCATTTCCGGCCACTTTTTGGGGTATATCCAAGAACAAAAGTGACTCCAAATGGGGTGTTTTACCTAGGATAGGAGTTTGGAGTCTTGGTTTCGAGTTTTTCCAGCGACCCGTTATCGCTTTGGACACCCAAACTGCCCGCGCGTGTGGCGGCTAGTGGATGAGGGTAGTGAAGTGACTCTATATAGTTTTGCGATCCTTGTGTTGTCACGAGCGCGTAGGATTTCACGGATCTCGATTTGGAGTCCGTTTGAGCCCCGAACGGATTTTCCATATTGCGCGATCCACGGGTGGAGTGTCTTCGGGCCATTGGATCGCACCCAAATTCAGATATGTCGTTCTACATGATTTCAGGATCGTGTAGGATTCGACGGATTGCGAATCGGAGTCCCGGATACTCCGAAATCACGAACCCTGGGGCTAGGGTTTGGATTTTAAGCGATAACACGATTTTGGCTAATCCGACCGTCCATTTCGGACCAAACTCGCAGGAAATGGTTCTTTCTCCGTGAGAAACCTTTAGAGAATTCCAGATTGGCCATCGGAGATCGTGGACCCCACGGGGTTCCGGATTGGCCGGTCTGGCAGTTTTTCGCTTAGTATAGTTTCGGGTCTTTCAAGGCTGTTCTAATTGTCCGAAAGGCTAAAGTGGGCATATGAGTGACTTTACAATGAGTGCACGCATTTCTAGGAGGCAGGGCAGGGTGTTTAATTTAATTCTTTTATTGAGCAGTTTATTAATTTAATATTCTTGGTTAATCAGGCACCAGAGGCCCGATCGACCCATAGGAGGGACCTTCAAAGGGTCCAGCTAGCTCATACCAGCAGTGAGTGGACTTTTCTTTCCTAAACGATTTTATAATTAAATTTTATATTTGATCTTGAATAAGTATTATTGCATGTTTTCTGAGCATGAGTTGCATCGTGAAATATCTTTATTTTTATAGTATTTAGTTGAGCAGCAGAGTTGAGATTTATATCACAGAAATAGCAGCAGAATTGAAATTACAGTTATTTATCAGATTTTCGTATAGTAAATTAGTTAAGACCACCACGTACCCGCTTTTGATTTGGTGATTACCCTCAGATGGACCGATGTCTACGGACATCCAGTCTGTTTACAGTTCTGTCAGTGCACTTGACATCGCCTCACGAGCTTCGGGGACGCTCGGACCGTGAGTGCCAGGATTTGCGACTCGACAGACTTGGTGTCCCGAGACCTACCAGGATTTGCGGCTCGGCTGACTCTGTGTCCCCGAGACCTGCCAGGATTGCGGATCAGGCTGAATACGGTCCCCTGTATCCTGCCAGAGCAGCTCGAGTTGACTTGGTGTCATCGAGACCTGCCGGCGGATCAGGCTGACTATAGTCCCCTGAATCCTGCCAGTTGCGGCTCGGTTAGACTTTGTGTCTCCGAGACCTGCCAGGGGATTTGACGGATGTTACAGTGGTACAATTAGGTGGTAGTTTTAAAGGAATTTGAGGTACTTTTATACAGCTGTTGTTTTCAGTCATTTTATATCAATTTTCTCGATATTCGAGCATGTTTCATACGGCATAGATATATATACATATACTTGTTGATTTAAATGCTTTACATTTGAATACAGATGAACTTTAGGTTTATATACATAGGTATTTTAACCACGGGGGTTATTATGTTATAACTTGTTTTTAAGAACATTATTTTTGTCCACTCACAATTTCAAACTTGTTTTTCGCCCCCAGGCCGTAGAAGTGCGAAGGAATCCACCCCGGGCCATTCTCCCAACTTCCGCACCACCACAAAATGTAGGATTTCGTTGTAAATTCTTAAAAGTCTTGTAAATATTTAGAAAATGCTCTGATATCTGGTTGAAATTGAGAACCAAAGTTGAGACTTGTTTAGTTGAGTTATTCTGGCAGTTGGTGTGGAATTATTTGTTTGATTGACAGGTGGAAGATTTTGGGTTTAGACAAAATACAGGGGAGACTCTGCCGAATTTTCGGCAGGAGTCTAAGAGAAATTTTGAAAATAGTTGTAACGAGAAGGGTAAAAAGGTCATTTGTGCTCGACATTCGCCAGGTGTCGAACACGCACAGGACTTGGCTCGAATTCCAAAGTGAAATTGGGTTCGGGTCCTGTCAATTATAGCTCTTCAGGATTAGTAACTAATTCTGTACATTTATTTAGCTACATTCCAGCTTAGTTAGTCACACAGTCTTTGTATTAACATGGGTATAAATACCAGAATATTTCATTTTGTAACCACTGGTTCATTTAATACAAAGAGATGATTTTTCTCATCAAGGGTATCAGAGCACTACAAGAAAAATGCCCATTTGCGACGGTCGACGTGGCCCTCGCAAGTATATGTAATTTTACGCGCGAGTGATTCCTGCCAACATAATTGCGACACCTTAATTAGTAACATCGCATCTACATCGCAAGTAGGTTTGGAAGTGTTAAATTTGCGACATTACTTGATTGCTGTCATATATCTCCTCTTAGGATGGGAGACAAAGCGCTGAAACTCAAAATTTTGAGGAGGCGTTTCAGTTTCCCGCACGAAATCAAAACCGATATCTTCTGATTTGTCATAGCCCCAAATCAATATCCTTATGCTTCTGATTACTCTTAGCCCCAAATCGATACCCCAAAAGGCCAGAGATCACTTCAACATTCGGTTGGTTTCTCTTTCTTCCTCATTCTCTCTCTCCCTCCCTCTGTCAGTCTCTCTATTGGGCTTCTCTAATTTGTTTGTGTTTTGAATTTCGTGTATTGATGCAAAATTTCTAGGTTTTCAGGCAATTCAAAGAGACGATTCTAACTTTATCAACGACTTCTAGATTTTGGGAAATTTTCCTCCTCTTATCAAGGTATGTATTTGGTGTGGATTTTTTTTTCTCAATTTTGTATTTCATTGGTTTTATGCTTTATGGAATTGCTTGGTTTTGCTCCCTTTTCCTATTTGGTTTATGGATTTTCTATTGTCTTAGTATTTGTCTTTGGGATTGTATCATGCCTTGCCTTTAGCCCTGTGTTGTTTGGCTTTTACTGAAATACAAAAAATAAAATAAAATTGTTATTTGAGTATTTGGTGTTCATATGATTAATCGTTGATTTTATTTAGTCCTATTTATCATATTTTGTTTTTGTATTGTATAGAATTTGGTTTCCCTGTTCTTTTACACGAAACTACCATGATTAGGGGTGGGCATAAAAACCGATAAATCGAACGAACCGACTGAACCAAATCAAATCGAACCGAAAAATGAGGTTTTTTTTACCAAACCGAAAAAGTCAACACTGGACCTGACCCGAACCGAAGTCAACAGTTCGGCCTTCGGTTCAAATTTTTTTGGAACCGGTGAACCTGACCCGAACCGAGCATTAATTAATAATATATAAATATACCACGTGGCCTCTGTTTATTGAGTAAAAGAAGAGTTTACCTTGAGGATGCTTGCACTAGATCACAACCACAACTAAACCTAGCTCCTTCCCCTTTCTCTCAAATTCAATCGACCTCCCTCTGTCAGTTTCATTCGCCGCCTCTCTCTCACCCTCTACCTCTATCGTTTCTCTCCCGACCTCACCCTCTACATCTATCGTTTCTCTCCCGACCTCACCCTCACCCTCACCCTCACCGTAATCTCTCTCTCTCTCTCTCTCTCTCTCTCTCTCTCTCTCTCTCTCTCTCTCTCTCGCGTCTCGCCTCATCTCTCTCTATCTCATGTCCTGTCTCACCTCATCCTATCTCATCTTCTGGTTTTTATTTATGTTCTTGTATCTTATTTGAATAACGATTTGTTGATGGCGGAACTGTGTTAATTTTGTTATGCAGGTTTCGACTGTGTTAATTTTGTTGATGGTGGAACTGTGTTAATATATGGAAGGTTTTCAAATTTTGGCTTCAATGGATGTAAATATTTGTTGCTAACCTTATATTTGTTTTGTTTTGAGTGTGTTTAATATGTTGATTTCTGTTGCTAGCCTTGAAACTGTTTTTGATTATTTAGTTCGATTTCTGATTTCTGATTTCTCGTTATTTAGTTTAATTTCTTATTTTTAACTGTGTCTTTTAGGTTCGATTGTTAGCCTTGAATCTATTTCAATTTATTTAATTGAGTTGTCTTGAATCTGTGTTTTTGGCATGAATCTGCTTAACTCGTTGTTGATTAAATGCATTCATTGTTTTATCTATGCAAGTTTGAAGCTTCATCTTACAAATGCTAATATATGTTTTATATAATTTTAGAACAGAGCTTATATAGTTTGGTTTGCTTTTCTCTTTTTTTGGAACAGAGCTTATAAGATGTTTTGATCTGTGTATTTGAGTTGATTAAGGTGTTATAACTTGTTTTGATTTGTTAAAATGATTTGAGACAAAAACTGCAAACACTTACTTTTTTGGGTGAAATTAACAGACCAAATCAAAACGTTTACTGTTTTTTTTATCCTTACTGATTCAGTGCCTTCGAGAAACGCTCTCTTAAATAATTGTAAGTTCTTGTTTCATTTTGAATCACCATAAATTCAAAAGTGTCTTGCTTATTTTTGCTATTTTATGTTTTTTTTTTCTTTGCCAATTTGACCTGATGAGCTATATGAAATTTTCTCTTTTCTGGTATATAGAGACACTTTTGAATTGGGATGGGTTTGGCTTAGTTTTTAATTCTTGTGATTTTTTATTTTTTTTTTGGCTTAATCTGTAATGGGTTATGTGATTCTTTCCTGTTTCTGGTATAAACTTTGATAATTTCTCTCGTGTGGTTTAATCTGACATGAGTTCATGGGTCATGTTCATGTAGATGGAGGATGACGAAGAAGAGGAACAGTAATCATTCTCTAAACTATGTGGCTAATGCTTTTCAGTTAGGGGGTTTTTAATATGGTGCTGGGAAAGCACAGGGACATAAAGCCTCTTTTGTTGAAATTTGGGGTGGCCTTTGCCCTCTCTTTTGCTGGATTTCTCTTTTCTCGTCTCTTTTACTGGTACAAGTCTATTTTTTTGCAGCTCCCTTAACTGATACAAGGGAATCTGTTTGGTATTTAAAATCTAATTTGGTATTTTACTTATATTTTTTGTCATGGGTTGTAAAATATAATTTGGTGCTTTGGTTTTTTTGTCATGGGATGTAACTTGTAAGAAACAACTAATTTGATAGTTGGATGATGCATGTGCTTGTGATTGTGATTTAGTTTAGAAACTTTAAGAAAGCAAGTTATAGTTGAGTTGAATTTACATGATTTGTGTATAGGAAAAACAAAATGGGCTTTAATGGATGGCCTGTTTGAAAAATTGGCAATGGGAAAAAAAACCTTAAAAAATTGGGCTTTTGAATAAATGAACTAATTAGGTTTTAGCAATTTGGCCCAAGAAAAAGGGACTTCGGCCAAAAAAATAGTGATTTGGGCTAAAGCCCAAAACTGACCAGAAAGCCAGAACCGAACCAGACCTTAACGAGTCGGCTCATTTTTGGCTTTGAGTTTGGGGCCGACCCAACCCGAGAATTGATAAATTGCTTGGTTTGGCTTAGATCCCATCCGAACCGTGCCCAGGCCTAACCATGATACTTAGCTCCAAATTTTCCATGTTTGTAATTGTGTGAATAGGCTAGGATTTATTATAGTAATGAGTCTTTGAATTTGACCACAGTTTGGTTTGGAGTTGGTGTAATAATAGTGTAAATAAGGTTGGAGTTGGAACTTGATTTGTTTGTCCATAGTTATATAAAAAAGAAGTGAATTGGATTGAAATCTTAGACTTGTTTTGTCCTGACTCTCTTATTTCCATTTAGCACTGTATGTGAATGGAATAAAAAATGCCAGTTGAGAGAGAGAGAGAGAGAGAGAGAGAGAGAGAGACTCAATCTTAGAAAAATATGAATTTCTAATGAAATATCTTTTGATTAAAAAAAATGAAGTCAAAAAGTCAGTCATTAATATTGTACATATTGACACTCAATCTACGGTGGCAGATCCTATGACAAAGGGTTTAACAGGGAGTGGCCAAGGGCTGGTTTCTCAAATGAGAATGCATGATTCTTTCAATTCAGTTGATCAGTGGGATTATATTCATAGAAATAACCTTGGAAGTATTCACCATTGGGTCAAGGTCAATCCACGTTGCTTAAAGACGTTGATTCAAGAGATTGGTTCCTTGAAGACGTTGCTTATTAAGAGATTGGTTGTGATCTTGAGTGCTAGCTGACATATTGTTTAGGATGTAATCTTACATGTTTGACATATTGGTTCCTTCAACAAATCATATAGGTACCTAAATACGAAATAGAGTTAGTCATCAATGTTCTGAATTTGAATTGTGAAATGAACTAGCAATCATATAAATTTGTTTGTTACCTCATGTATATAGCTACAACAGTGGATTCAATTTTTGTCATGGCACCAATATGCAAAATATCTTCATGCAAGATGTGGGTATCACGACTTTGGACTTTAGCGTCCTCAGTTCTACTAACAAAGTTAAAATGTTTCCCTTCCTAATAGATGATCTCCCTTAATCCAATTATACTTTCAGGTTTGACATTTTCCCTTTAGTTTCAAAAGGTTGTAGGATACAGCCGAAAAATAATAATAGATCTAACTCCAACTGATTTAGCTTTCTCCAATATCCTACTTAACTTCATGAATATGTGTGTGTATATATATATATCCACCAACTTCAGATAATATTCTAATTATTCCCATAAAAAAAAACTTAATATGTTTTAACAATGGAGAACTAAATTAAAATGGCACATATAATACTTGAGCTCGCCTTACTTACGATGGCAAGAACTCACGTTCACTTATTATTACCAAGCATCTAGAATGGATGAAGATTCGAATGATTGGTCATAGTCAGGCAGGAAGAACGCATATGAGTCATGCGAATCTTGCAAAATAATTCATAACCCCGACGTTTTTTTTCTTCTTCAATTAGAATAATCTACAACATTCCTGATTGAAAATAGCTAGGTACTAACAGTGAAATGGTCGGGGCCAGGTTGTTTGCCGCCCTCGGTGTAATTTTTCTACTTTTCAATAAAGTTTCCTTCTTACTGTTGAGGTTCTCTAAAAAAATTTAATAAATATTGGCCATAATCTTTTCCTTCAGGGTTAGATTGGATTATAAGAACTTTCAAATGGAATTTTGGATTATGATTTAGAAAAAATAGTACAAGTGGGGGAAAGAGAGAGTCCATAGACACACTTCGACCTGAAATTGTTGTGGTTGTCCCTATAAAATTTGAGAAAGGCTATAGGTCTTCGTTTTTAAAAATTTTGGATACATAGTTTTTATTTCAGAAATTGGATGTAGAGTTAATGTAAATGATCAGAGAAATGAGAATTAGATAATAAAAGTAAAAAAGAATACTCATGTTTGTGATGTTTATTCTTTTATTATCAACGAGGTTGAAGGAATTTAAACTTACAACATTTTCTAACATTAAAAAAAATGTATCACTAAATTAAAAAAAATTTCGTTAAATCACTAAATTAAGGGTGAGTTGACAGAAAATTACTCATAACGTACAAATTGCTCAAATAGAAACCTTTAAGCAGCATTACTTAACCAGAAAAAGTGTGACACTAAATTCCTTTTGCTCATTACCTCTATCTCCCTGTTCAGTTTATTTTCAAAATTGCTAAATGTGCTTCATCATGCCCCCATCAATCTGAGACATCCAGTCACAACCACCATTCATTGATCCATCAGCCACGTGGCATGGGCCCCATACAAACACTCAATCTATATGTGCCACACAGTGAAAATAATTTTCCCAACAAAACGAAGGGCTTGTTGTGAGTTGTGATGCGACGCCCCAAGATAAAATGTGGATAGAAAGATATGAGTTGGAGATGCTTAAAAATCCTTTGAAGCCTTCTCATTGGTTGATTCAAACCCTCAGAATCCCCACCATAATTTCCCCCCCCTCCATTTTCAGCCACCCATCTGTGCATAATATTGCACACAGCAGCTTCCCTTTCTACACACTTCCAAGCTGCAACACAAATCTTATTAACTTATCAGAAGACAAAGTCAACTGAATTTCCTGAAAAGCTTGAAAGTCATGGCATCTACACTAATGGCAGCAACTGCTAGCTCCAGCACTCTTCTTAGACCAACCCCATTTCTTGGCCAAACCAGAGGGCCAAGTTTCAACACTCTTAGAGATGTTGCCCCAATGGGAACTGGGAAATACACCATGGTATGCATGTTTTCCAAGTTTCCAACTATCTTTGTAATTGGTTTGAATTTGGGTTTATGAATTGGGTGGCCAAGGCTTATTTATGGGTGTCAACTTCTAACTTGTTGGTGACATGAACAGGGAAATGAGTTGTGGTATGGGCCAGACAGAGTGAAGTATTTGGGACCCTTTTCTGCTCAGACTCCTTCGTACCTCACCGGAGAATTTCCCGGTGATTACGGATGGGACACTGCAGGGTTATCAGCTGACCCAGAGGCCTTTGCTAAGAACAGGGCTCTTGAGGTAAGTTCAACAGTTCTACCATTATTTCTTACTCTCATCTTTCTTTGACAACTACCCAAATGACCCAAGTGCTTGGAAAAGATTATGAACTAATGAAACAAGAAAAGGATGTTCAACAAAAATGACTTTGAAGTCTTATTGCCTGCTCTATTTTCCAATACTGTATGAAAGTAATTTGACACTTACTTATAGCTGGCTTTGATTAGCAGCATCACAATTCATGATTGAACATGCCCCTCTATAAACCCACCCCCCCTCCCCCAAAAAATAGATACATCATCAAATTGCTTTTCTTTTTTTTTTTTTATATTAAAAAAAAAAATTCAAAACGAGTCGAACCTAAGTGGGAAATTTTCTCTTGCCAAACTATCTGACATGTTGAACAAGAATCAAAACTGTTAGATGAGCATGATGAAAAGTGAATGTGCGGTTTTGATTCACAATCTGTAAATATTTCCAAGATCTAGCAAGAGACCCTTACCTCATATATATAATTTGGATTATGTGGTGGTAGCAGCAATTCAATTTTTTTAGTGACGGTACTTTATTAATGATGTGCAACTTAATTTAGGTGATCCACGGCCGGTGGGCTATGCTTGGAGCACTAGGCTGCATCACCCCCGAGGTGCTTGAAAAATGGGTTAGAGTGGACTTCAAAGAGCCAGTGTGGTTCAAAGCCGGAGCTCAAATTTTCTCAGAAGGTGGCCTTGACTATTTAGGCAACCCCAACCTTGTCCATGCTCAGAGCATCCTAGCAGTGCTAGGATTCCAAGTCATTCTCATGGGGCTTGTTGAGGGATTTCGCATCAACGGTCTTGACGGCGTAGGAGAGGGCAACAACCTCTACCCTGGAGGGCAATACTTCGACCCTCTCGGCCTTGCCGATGACCCTGCCACATTTGCTGAGCTCAAGGTCAAGGAAATCAAGAATGGGAGACTAGCCATGTTCTCCATGTTTGGCTTCTTTGTCCAAGCCATTGTCACTGGGAAGGGTCCTCTTGAGAACCTCTTGGACCACCTTGACAACCCTGTGGCCAACAATGCATGGGTCTATGCCACCAAGTTTGTGCCTGGGTCATAAATTAATCTTCAGTCCTCTAATTGATTGATCTTGTTTGGGAGAATGTAATTGAATGGATTTTATGTAGATGTTTATATAGTTGCCGTTTTAATTTTGGTCACTTTTTAAGAAATTCACATTGCGTATCGGCTTGAGAACGTGACCTGAAATCTTGTGACATTTGCTTTTTGGAAACATAGAGCAAACTTAATCATAAATTCATGTAATTATCTCCAACATACGAATGCAACTAGTGCTCCAATGTTCGACTGAGAACCTCTGACTGCCCATTCGACTAAGAATGATATATAGGCCGAGCTGTGGAAAAAAACACTTCCCTACTCCGGTGTCATCGGCATTGCCCCCTTTTTCTTATCTCTAGATTCCCAAATGACTTTTACTTGAGGCATGCTGAACATCAAATTGGGAGGGCTAAACTATAAAAGCTAATTGTGAAAGATGAGCACCCACATTAGGTTTACTAATCTATCTGACGGTAATCCTCATTACACGCAACTATGATTCACCAGGCAACTGCATTCGTAAATTTCCATCCATTCCAACCGAAATAACCCCTTCGCATTAGAGACACGTGCTTTTACTTCATCACAAAATATGAATTGCGATGGATATCAAATTATATGAGTCAAATATCCATAACTGAAACTAAGTGATTAAAGTGGAAAATCTGACAAATTGCACAGACCAAAAGTGACTCTGTCAAAAAAAAATCAAATCAAATCAAATTTTAAAAAACAGAAAATAAACTGTTGCCGTCTCACCACGCTAAAAAGGACCTTATTACAGAATAATTATACAATTCTACATGTAATCTGTTTGTAGAAGGAAAAGAATATATATATATATATATGTGTGTGTGTGTGTGTGTTTGTGTATGGGAAAATAAAGTACTAACCACTTCATACACGAGGCAATATGAACTTTTCTCTTCCATATCTTCAGTAACAAGATCTACATGGTAGGGCGTTAAACCAGTACCGACAGGTTATACACAAATTACCTAAGCTATTTAAAGAAGAAATAGCGGCTGAAAACACATAACAATTTCCCTAACTGGCTATTCACATAATTATCCATATTTCCACCAAGTCACAAAATTTTGGTAGATATACAAATTTCTCTCCCTAAACTGCCCCACACCAAGGATTCATCAATATGTGATGCCATATGCATAAACAAGGGAGCAGCTGCTGAAGGAGAGGCCATGTACTGAGAAAATTACTTTCTCCAATCATCCTCTAAGATGCTACGATTCACCGATACTAGGATGCTCTTGAGCTTATCTTTCCCCACCATTTCCTACTACGCCTTTTTTCCTCTTCTGAATGCCAAAGTTTATGAACCTTTGTCTTTGTCTCCCGTAATCTTGCCTTGTACTCTTTCTTCCATGACTCAAATCGGTGTTTAAGTTTTCGTAGCTCTTCCTCAGGATTCATATTTACACCTGAATGCCCAGGTTTTACCTCCACTAAAGCTTTCGCATCATCATCAAAATGCTGTTTCCGCTGCTCAAATTCCTTCATCAGATTGCTGACTGCATGCAAAGTACCGTTAGTCTCACGCCCTCCTCCATTATTGGGTGTGCTTGCACCAGGAGTTCGAGATCCCATGGACAAGGCTTCTTCAGAATCACAGCGAGGTGATGAAGGAACAACTAGTCTTCCAGGTTGACCAGCAGTACTGTCAGAAGCAAGACTCTTTCGGGCTGCAGCAAGACTCGTCTGCATAAAATCATCACAGGTATGCCTCTCAGTCTCAATAACCTTTCACATATCTGCTGGTGTTCCTATCTTATTTTACTTGATAACTAATTCTCAATAACCTTACTTTACACATAATGGTCATTTGAATTTTATATTCAATAAAAGGAACCGTCCATTTTTCTCGTAGGAGACAGAATATACATATAGGGTGAATTATATGCAAGTGTGCCTCTTTGCATGTGAAGATGCATGTGTATGAGTGTGCATGCACATTGGCTGTGGTGAAGTAAATGATCCCAAAAGCTTAGGACTAAGGTGTGGACTCAACGATGCCATCAAGCTCAACTCAAGCACATAAGCCAACAATTTGTTTCTTCTAAGTAGACATAAACCTTGGCTGCCTGTTCGACTCATTTCACTTCCCTTTTAGTTCAATAAGCACACTATGTTTTGTGCATACTTTTTGAAACTGAGATTAAGCATACACAAGCAAACTTACTTGTAAAGACACCATCTGCTTTTGCCACACGTCCTGCATAGATTTCATCTTTGCATCATATTCTGACCATCTTGTCTCAAATTGTCGTAGTTGCCCCTGCAATTCAGCATTTTCCTCTTCCTTTCGCTTCAGAGTTGCTTCAGCCTGAAGCACCCGCCTTTGAAGCTCTGCCAAATCTGATGGCAAATCCTGCTCGGCAAAGATATTCCACTTTCAGTTATTCTGAGATGAAACTCAGACATATAACAGAGTAATTTCAATAATAAAACCTTCAAATGGTAATATTTACCAGGATGCATGAGTATTTATTGCAATTTCTCAGTTTTAAGTGTAAATATATCTCTGTCTCAAAAGAATATTCTTTACAGAAAGAAGATATTTGCAATACGTAAATTTTGGAGCCTTGGTGACAGTCTTCTATACAGCGTGCCGCCTTAAAATTTCATAAGCAAGGGCAATAAAGTTTGTCTAAAAATACTGTTAAAACCTTAATGGAAAAGACATTTTATTTCAAATTGAAAACTCGAGCATAAAGCTAATCCAGTGCCTTTGAAAACTCAATATTAAAATTTAATGGACGTGCTCTTGGTTATATCAGATAAAGTTAGATTTCTTATGCGGTTCTGTACAATTATTGAATAGATTTTTAGACAACCAAGTTAAAAGGGGTTAAGATCTTCACATAAGGAGAACCCTCCAATTCCAAATACCCCAGTGAAAAATTTCAAAGTGAAGTAAGTGGTTGAAACAAAAAACCCTTGGAAAAAAAAAAAAGGGAGAGAATGAAACCAAGGGCACAACAAAAGAACCATTGAGAATAGAACTAGATTGAAGAGTTCCATTGGCTAGCCTCATGGATTGTTAAGCCTATCCCATGGAACTCTTGAAGATCTCCAAATAAGGAAAATCTACAATTTCAAACACCCAAGCAAGAAGTTTTGAAGCGAAAAAAGTGGTTGAAGAAAAAAAACAGAAAGAAAAGAAGAAAAGGAAACCAAGTCTCAATACAAGAAAACCATTGAAAATAGGAATTAAAGAGCTCCATTGGATAGGCTCATGGAACAGAGATTAGTAATGAGGCAAACAGAAGAGCCGTATACTCTAGCAAGTAGAAAGTAATTACTTTATCGGGAGTACCTTCACTTCTGAATTCTTCCTGCCAGCCTTTTGTTTAAATTTCGCATTCTCAGGATGTAACTTCTTCGAGTTTTGCGGGTCATCAAGAGTTTCACGAGCACCAGCTCTCCTTCCAGCTTTTTCACCAAGAACATCTGCATCTTAAAAGTAACTTCCATTAAAACTAAAATGTACTAAATAGAGATTGTTCCTCAATATAAATTAATCAGACAAAAAATGGAGTTTAAGCCACAAATTCAAGTGTGTAAGACTTCACAACATAAAAGACAATGCAAGGCTCCTGAAGAGAGTGCAAAATTAGTATTCAACCAGGGTTTTGTTTTTCAAAAGAAATATCCAATTGTACTCGATAGTGCTACAATGTATGATCATAAACCAGTTAAGCATCCTAACCAAATGGAACTAGAAAAATAGTAAGCATTACTTGATTGTAACGTTGTGGTTTATTCCGTAATAAAACCAGTTCAGTATCCTAACCTTCCTTAAGTTGATGGAAATGGTCACGAGCCTGATTACCACGGAAGTATTTTTGAATACCAATTATTCCTTGCAGAACTTGCTTTCTCTTATCCTCCAATAAAGCAATCTGTGAACAACCAGACTCAACAGCATTAGGAAAACCATCAGACGAAATAAACTTAAATAAACCAGAAAGAGATGTATTAAGTCACTGCTATAAAACTCTTTGGAAAAAAAGGGGGCAAATACAGGCTTTCATAAAACAGAAGTCAACAAGAGAAAACTTATCATGAGCTAAGTGGGTAGAAATGAAGAGAAAAACTGAAAACTATTACAGGAGCTTACCTGCCCTGTTCGAAGATACACTTTTGTATAGCCAATTTGATACATTTCAGGAAGGACATTGAATTGTTTTAGAACAGCAATGGATACACTTAATGGATCCTGAGGTATGCCAGCCCCCAAAAGTAGAAAACCGTACCTAAAATGAACAAACACAAGAAAAGATAACTCAGCAGTTGTGAAAACCAAAAACAACTAAAAATCATAAACTAGGGTTCACTTTATACAAACCTTCCTGCAAACTCTTGATGTGTCATTCTAGTAGGATATCCAGATCGTGTTATCCTGACAACCTCCAAAATTCCACAACACCTAAGTTGTTGTAAAACAAGGTCTACTTCGTACACACTGGGAAGCTGCTTACTGTTTGGCTTTATGCAGCAAATGAAGTGAGGTCTGCTGCCCTCCAAATGGTGCATTAGTTTAAATAATTGACCCTACAAGAATGCATGATAATTTTTAAATGTTGAAAAACTCAATCGGCTATGCCTCAGAATACCAATTTCAAAGAAAATTTGAAAATTAAAGGTGAACAAATAAGATCATCCAAAATCATCTCGTAAGTCACATCTTAATCAGATTAAATTCATAATTTTGGCATCTGATCTAGACATACAAGAGCTACTCGCTCAAAGTTGTGCAAGCATGTGTACCTTGAACTTAATACCAGTGCTTGGTTTTGGAGGATCCAATGAATTTATCTGGCACGAAGTATTTTCAGGTTTCTGGAACTGCTTAACCACTTTGGAGGCAAACAACTGCAGAAGTTGGCAACTGCATGATGATAGGAGTTGGATGGAAACTGAGGGCAAAGGATCTCTGTTCTTTTCGAGGAAGCCACTTGTGTCATATAGAACCTTTAAAAAAACTCAAAATGTTAATGAAATTATAACACATAATGAAAATCATAACCATCTGTATAAATGTAAAGGTCCTCAAACTTGCATAAATCTATACAGGCCTCTGAAAACATTGAGTTTTTCTGTAAATAGCATGCTATGCTATTTCTACCCCACTGTGGGATGACGAAAAGAGATATCTGCACTAATGAATTCAAAAACGTTGTCAAGGTGCCCCTGAGGCACATCTTGAGGCAGTGCAGCAGAGAAATGCAGGCGGTTTTTTTTCCAAAGCTCTAAGGCCAAACATGACAATACCAAAATGAGTAGAATAATTCATTAAGTTGGCTTGTATGTATCTAATAGTAAAAGTTAAGTCATCATAAAACCAAAGTTTGTGAACATGCTCAAGCAAAAACTAACCTCTCCAGCATGATGACGAATACTGAAAGCTCTGCCTCTTTCTGCTTTAAAGCAAGAATTAGCATTCAAGTGTTGCTTAAATTTATCAGCAAGAGTCAAATCATTTGCCTTGGAGAAGTTTGACTCCACGTCCAACAAAGATAGTAGCCCTAAAGGTCTCTGCACACAACACAGAAAAGAGTGGCATTAACTATAAAGGCAAATACTTTGGTAATTTGATGAGAAACAAATAAAGAGAGGAGAAGATTAATAGCACCAAACTCAGACAAATTACTTTTATAGCTATCATGCAATGTAAAATTCTTCCATGATATAGTAAAGCATTTAAATTAAGGTAAACTAAATTTGTAAAGAACACCCATACTCTAATTGTCACAAATTTTACAAGTAGAAGTGTACTACAGTGGAGAAGAATCTAATTAACTCCTGATTGAAAATTAGCAAGTCAATGATGTAGAAGGCTTTAATCAATGAAATACCTTCTCAAAGAGATTCAAGCACTCTTGGTTGTCTTCAAAATCCACTTTAGTCCAATCAATCCCATCCAGTTCATACTCCTGCAATAGAAGGAATAAACAGTCACATTACTATTCATGCATTTAATCATAACATCTAATTTGACAATATCATTTTAATGAAGATTCTTTATAAGCTGCTTTGACACCAAGCGATCCTAAAGCTACATTACATTTGAGATGCTCACCTCCTGCTCAAGCTTAAATAAATGCCGGTTGAAATGTTGTTGCAGCCTCTCATTTGCATAATTAATGCACATTTGTTCAAAGCTGTTCTTCTGAAAATAAAAATAAAAATAAAAAAATAAAAAAATAAAAAAGGCATTATGATCATTACTGAATATACAGATCTTATCAAAAATATCACCAAAAATGAAATAAATGTCTATACCTGAAATGACTCAAACCCGTAAATATCAAGTATACTGATGGATCTCCCAGAACGGCATTTTCCCACTGCAAGTGACTTGTTAATTTGTTCTACAAGCCAGTCAAACAAACTCGCATAGATAAATTTTGCCCATGCATCCCTTGCATCAATTGCCTGAATAAATAGAGAGGCGAAAAAAAACCTTCAACTTACGTTTAAAAAGTGCATTTAAAAGATGTCAGCCAGGACTCGAGGATGAAGAGATAAATTGTTGCACAACTTAACAAACCTGTTGCAATGTCAATCTTTTGTCAATACTAGCATTGGCACCATGGATTTCATGGATGGATAAAGCTAGTATCAGATCCTGGGAACTACAACCCATCAGCATGGCAGCATTGGTTAAAGCTGCCAAAGGGAAATATGAAGAGAAGTTACTTATATGTAGACAACTATTCACATCCTCAAGTGTAAGTTTGAAAATAATATATGTTTGACTTCACAGAACAAACACACACTAAGACAGAAGATAGTTATTTCAAGGAACGAAAAATGGATCTTAACAGCAAAGCTTCTGACAACAATGGGAAAGAAGCAAATTTGAAGGTCTGTTTAAATAAAGAAGTTAAAATGCAGTGCTTCCAAATCCCATTATCTGTAAACTGTAGTTTGGATAACCACATTTAGATTAACTGAAAGAAGCTACCATCAAATCAACCATTAACGCAAAGCCCCATGGCTTAAGACTTCCATTGACACATCAAACCTATTACTTCCACATTTATGTGCCCAACATTCTAGCACTATTTGACACTATCATTATGCAGTAATAGACCTCAAAATGTCATTATAGTGATCCAGTTTAATACCAAAGTAAAAAACCTTGGTTGTTACAACTTTCACCAAAAATTCAAGGCTGGCAATGCAACTGCCTTAGAACCAGCATCAGGTGCAAAATACCTATGGAAAGATCACCAAGGGAATCACATATATCTTACCTTCATCAGCAAACACTTCCACATGATTTTCATTCTCAGTTGCTTGAAATGATATGTTTCCCAGCCATAATACTGCAGCCAGCATGGAAAAAACATGTTCTTGATCTTTCTTAGAAACTCGAACAATGTCTAGTGCTTCCTGGGAAAATGCAAAAACAATAAAATAAGGGCAAAAGTGATAAGGTACGTTGACTGAATAAATGGTAATGGTAACAACTATCACTTTAGTTACCATGAGCATACGAAACTTCTCTGCATCATCTACACCATCAATTGCCAAGCAATTACTCTGATTAAGATACTTGTACTCACTAGCCCTTTTAAGTTTTAGCTTCTCTGCAACCAAAAACATAGAATGATTCCCAGAAAATGTGAATCAAACTGACATGTATAGACAAAGTTCACAGTAGAATAGACAGAATACTGTTGAAGGTTCTAATTTATTAGAAAACAAAAATGGAAATGGTTGTCATAAAACTTGTATAGTATATGACCCCTTTTGAAAGGTTTCCATGCCAGCTTTTGAAACATAAGCGAGGGCCATTATCAATCACTGATCACTGCTAAACTACTGTATAAACCAAGTTCTAAAAAACAATCAAGAAGACTGGAACAAGTCAACTCAATACCTCTAATACGTGGCTCAATTGCCCGAGGGCGAGGGGACAAATTTACTTGTACCAAAAGTAAGCTCTACTGGTTCAGGTCTAGCTAATTTGTCAAATCACATAAAACTTTCACCCTAGGGGACATACTGACTTGTCCCAAAAATGAAATAATGTCTATTGGTTCAGGTCTAGCTAATTTGTCTAATCACGTATAACTTCTGTAGTCTAACTTCCTGTAATATTTGATGAGGAAAATTAGTGATTCTAGTGGGTCCAAAACATTAGGTTACATGCCAACAACCACACAGAAAGGGGTTTTTTTTTTTTTTCGTTTCTTTCTTATAAAAAGAATTGAACCTAAGATCTACTCTTCACTTGATCTCACTTCATGTACTTATGCTAAGGCAACAAAATTACCAGCAATATAGACTCCCAAACTAATGATGTGACAATTTCCTAATCACAAGAAGTCTAAGGATCCAATGAAAAGCACATGAATTTAGAAAAAGGTTCAGAGGTTTGGCTGAGGTCTGCTATTTTGCCACAACGCACCCATATGGTGAAAAACACAACAAGAATTGATGATTAGAAAATAACTTCCCTACCTTTAAGCATTGATGGAGCGCCAGCACAGAGTTGATAAAAGATATGGTACGACCTCTCACCATCTTCCAATCGAGCGACTCTTGACTGCTCAAAGGAGACATTATAATTTCAGATAAGGCACATTGAGATGACTTAAGTTCATATGGAGCAACTAATTACCTTATCCAAAAAAACTGTTCACAATCATTAAAGGCGCATTGGTGATGACATGTACATGCGTTGGTAAAAACAAGTCAGTTACTATGATTGAATTTATAGTCACGTAATAGTATACGGAAACATCAATTTATTCAATTTAAACAGCTTACATGTTTCGATTTCGGCACCACATATTTTTCCCAGTGTGCTAAAATGAATTTCAATCAACTTCCCCTGCAGCAAATTAGAAATAATGTTACCGAAACTGCATATCCTTCAGACCTCATTTATGAAATGGGAGAAAAGAGACCAGCTACCATTGAGAAAATAAATGACTAACTCCAAACAATAAAGTTCAATAACAAGAAAAACGTAGGACCACTGCCTGGAAACACGAAAGAAAGAAAGGAACTCACAAATCGGCTAGCATTGTCATTTCTGGATGTTTTTGCATTTCCAAAAGCCTCCAGTATACAGCTGGTCTGAAGGATTGCACGCTCTATGCCACAACTTCCACCACCAAGAGCAGCCAAGTATTGCATTGCAATTTTTGCTGTCTCAGTTTTCCCAGCTCCACTTTCCCCACTGTAAGAGAAAATTTAATGACTCTTTACTTAAGACTACATTGTGATTTTAATCGAACTATAATAATGATCTTTATGATCTCATACAGGATAACATTGTACTCAAACCATAACCACAAACAAGCTTCTATTAAAAGAAAAACTAGAACTGAAAAGACTCTAACCTTATGATTATGGACTGATTTACATCATCTGCAAAATATTACAGCCAGGAAAAGGGTAAACACCAGTTACAGACACAAGTTAAACAATGCCACCAGAAAAGGAAATTTTCAACACAATGGAACATATATAAATAAAATTTGTCATGCACACCTCTTATCATCTCATTATAAGCACTATCTGCTATGGCATAAACATGAGGTTTGTCTGCTAGTTTCTGCCTGTAAGCTGTGACAAAATCATCTCCATAAATTTGGACATCTTTGAAAGGATTGATTGCAATCAAAACTGGCCCTGCTTTGCTCTACAGAAAGAAAACACGAGAACTGTAAAAGGAGAGACATAAATCTGACTGGAAAGCACAAGCAACAAGAAAATGTGATACTTACATAAATCACGTCCTGAGAATATCTACTTTGAAGATTGTAAAGAACGGAAGGCTCATTCAAATAACTAAGCTGCATAAGATCATCCACGCCTTCCAGAACATCTGGGTTTGCAGGTAGGAGCTCAACTCTGCACACCTTGATTACCTACAGTAACAGAACAAGGGCATACACAACAGTTGTAAAATAAAAAATAAAAAAGTGCCAACAGTTTTACAAGAAGCTTATAAAAGTCAATACGGATTTGGGGTGAGGCCAAAAACTGATGAACTTACATTTCCATCAGAAAGTGAAACAATTGCCTCATCCCCTGAAGTTGACTGTATTATTCCTAACTCCCACAGCCCACTGCGTAGCCGACACCAAACATGAAGTTTCTGAAACAAAATACATGCAACATAAATTCACGTGTCGCAAATAAAATTCCTAAGTTTAAAGAACAAACTTACAAAACTTCCACAGATCATATCATACAAAAATTATATTTTCTTAGGGACGAATAAATTGAATGCAGATTTAAAGCGTCAAATGGATCATACAGTTGGTCGGGAACCTTAGACCTCCGATATTACAGTATAGATGTTCATCATAACTAAAATTCAAATTCTCGTGAATCATCGCAATCAACTAAGACAAAACTAAATAGCTTCAAGACCCAAAACATATCTAAGAGTAATGAAACATATCTAACACTGGAAAATTCAGTCAAGACACAAAGGTAATATCTAAGAGTAAAGAAACATAAAAACAAAACTAGATCAGTGAATGTACTGTCACCCTCCAAAATTACCTTATTGATGAAATAACCAATGTTGTCATCCCAATCCGACTTTCCAATCTTCTCTGGCCGAATTTGACACTCCTCCGGTGCTCCATCGTACGGAGACTCAACATTCTGATCTTTATCCATCCTCTTGACACCAAAATGACCTGCCTTGAACCCTGAATCTCTCTCTTTCCTCTTGTTCAGACTAGACAAACACTCTGGCGACCCCTCTGCGTCTTCGACCTTGAAGTTGTTGGGCAAAGACCGGCGCGCTGACGGCAGCCGAGCCTTGGAAGTGGGCCGAGCTGGCAATGCCGGGGGCAATTCCTTCGGCTTCTCGCCCTCATCTCTTCGCCGAAGCGAATCCAACATTTCCTCTAACGAGCTCCTCGCTATCAGCGACGGAGACGCCGATACCATCATTTTCACAACAAAAAGCTAGGGATTCAGTCTATGCAGACCCACCCTCTCCCCCAAATTCACCGAAATTCACACCTCAAATTCTCAATTCAACCTCTCAGACTTGTACTCCGAGCCAATTCAAAACCAGCATTGCATTGCGAAAAACAAAAGACAAAGAACCCAAAAACCCTAAGATCGAAGTGTCCGAAAATCCCGGTCCAATTCTTCAAAATCTATCATGAAACTGAAAGGTCAAAACCCAAAAACAAACGAAAGCGAAAGCTGAATTGGGATTCGTACGGACGGCGAGCTAAGGATATGAAATGCGCTCTCTTTTTCTTGTTACTTGGAAAAGCAAATCGAGAAGGAAAAAAAAAACCAACTCCCAAAACTGGGTTTGCTAAATCGAGGGGTTTACGATTGGGGATTCTGATACTGAAAGCGTGAGTTACGAGGTTTTGGTAGAGATATGATGGAGAAGAAGGAGGAGGAGGAGGAGTATAAATTGGAGGTTACGTTTGTTGAGGAAACAAACCTCTTTTCGAAAAAGAGAAGGTAGGGAGAGAGAGGAAGACGATGAATTGGAAAATAAAGAAGGAAACGAAAAGCTGTTCTTGTATGTTTTCTGAAACAGAAGAAGGCTGTTTCGGTTGAGTTTGTTTTTTCATTTCTCTGTTTTCAAAAGCACAAATTGGAACCACCTGGAGTTGGAGCGTGGGAAGATATATAAAATAATATATAAATAGATAAATAATAATAATATATATATATATATGAATATAATTTATGATAAATATATTTGTTGACATGTTGTTGCTTTAAAGCATTGTTTTCTTTTCTTTTTTTTCTTTTTTCTCTTGCTTGAATTTAAATTTTTTTCTGTTTTCAGAGAGCCGTTTGGATCCGATAAGGATAAAAAAATATATATATTAAACAAATGCAACTTTTGAAAAAAATGGGGCCTACTAACCTTTTAGGTGTGACGCGCTACAGTATAGTTGTTAATTAACGGGGTTTTGAATTTGGACGGGGATTTTCAGGAAATTACAATAATAGCATCCTATATTTGGATTGGTCAGTTCTTTTTCGTTACCTAAATTCTTTTGGATTGGGAGTGGTCAATTTTCTATTCACGCACGATTTGCTTATCACCCCCAACAAACTTGAAAATGTCAATATTACCATTTATTCATTTAAATTTCTATATTTTATAAATACTTCCTTACAATGGTTGACCCCTTTTTTTCTATTTTTTATATTTATTTAGAAGTTTTAAGGAAAAAATTAATAGGTATTTAGGTAAAATTAGAAATTTCTAGATTTTTTTTCTTTTTTTGAGAAACTGAGTAACTTCATCAAAAGAAAATACATCGGTTACTAAGGAGATAGACATTTCTTAAAACGGTATGTTATAAGTAAGCTCATTGTAAATCGAAGCATTTATTTGGATTCTTAGGTTAAATTCCTTATGTAACCTTTTAGCCTTCTGGAGTTATTACCAAACATCAAATTTAAATTTGATGGCGGATATGGCAATTTGACATCTTATACAGCTTTAGAGTCCACTCGATATGTCAAATTAAATTACTATTTTATTTCATTTTAGTGTTGATTTATCTTTAATTAAAAAGAAAAGAGAAAAAATAATAAAATATTCATTTGACATCTTACTTTTGGGATGTCAAAAATAACATCTCAACCTCCAGCCTTCATTCTACATCAGCTTTGACACATCGATTGGAGTGATATGATATGTTATTTCTAGCCGTTAAATGTTTATGTGGCACTTTTGACACATCAGTTGAAGATGCTCTTCGGAATTTTGGAAATTTGGATTAACCTTTTTATACAATTTCTTTAGGGAGCTAATTATAATTTGAGGTGAAAGACATATTAGGGTAAAGAAGTAGGTGAAATACTATTTTGCACATGTATTAGGTGAATGACTCAAAACCCTAAGTATAATATTAATACACTGCCATTTTGTTTTTTAATAAACAAATGTACTCTCAATTTCTTTTTGGGTAAAATAGACAGTCAACATACTCAAATCAGGACATTTTCAAATCTAATTGGACCACACTTCACAAACTTTAGCAAATAATTCAAATATAGATATATATATATATATATATAAACTAAAATAATGGTGGACCAGATAGCAAAACTTCATTCTGGTCCCCCAACAATAATAAGCATAATGCATATCCTTTCCTTTAAGTATGAGCCATCAAATTACTCTTTCCATTTTCAAACAAAAAAAAAGTACTCTTTGCATTATTAGACAATGGACAAGATGAAAATATATTTGTTACTTAATCCATTGTTTGTAAATCACTTCCAAAGTAACTGAAGTAATCTTTCACTTGAATAAATACCGAAACAAGCAAAAGGTTCATATTTTGGTTCACATATCAAAATCAGAGCTAACTTTTTTTAGCTAAAGTAACGGAAGAAATCTTTTAATTTAAGTAGTACCAAAACAAGCAGAAAATTCCATCTTAATTCATAGATCACATCACTGTTAATAATTTAATTTTCTTTTATCGTTCAATATTTATCGTAAAGAAGTTTGTAATTTAAGTGGTTAAAAATATTTATCCAGGTGCCTGAATTCTAAGTTTAATTTCCTTTTTGTCTAAATATCGCTTGTGTCCCTTAGCTTTTATCGTTATTTGGAAAAAGAAAAAAGCTAACCAACCATCATAAAAATCCAAAAGGACTGCTATCTAGTGAATTTAGATTCTGTATTTAAAGTTTTCACATGAAAGAATAAGATGAGTGATTATCCACAAAAGGGTAGATGAGTAATTTGAAGGTAGCAAGTCAGACATGAATGAATTCATAATTTAAATGGAGGAGAAGAGAACTAATCATAACGGTAACGTGGCCCGCGCTAATTAGGGCAGAAAGCGGCAAAAGGAAACTGATAAAAGTCAATAAATAAACAAGTTGCAACAACTGTCCGTGGCCCAACAAACAAACTCCACCTTACCCCTCGGGGATTTTGGAACTTAATGCTCGTTGCTTTCCCTTTTTAAATTGCCAAATCCTTTTCCTATATCATGTTGTTGCTACATCAATCTAATTTGTGACCCCATTTGGTTGAATTCAGAGTCTTGCTATTAGTTTGAATTGTGAGAGTCTTGGTATTAGGTTGAAGGGCTACAACTAATCTAACGTTTTAATTCCTTTTTCAACCAATTATGAAGAGTGTAGAGTCGAATTTAAGACATTTTTCAATATTTTTTTTAAAATAAATTATTATATAAGAGTTAGTTGATAATGATGTAATAACCTCGGCAAAAACAAAAACATTTGAAACGAATCCTGAAAACTCAGGTGTTTGATGTATACATTTGTCCCGAGAGTTTTCTTAACAAAAAATTAAGACATTTGATGTATACATTTTTATCCGCATGTTTATATATCTGTATCTTTCTATGTTAGTGTCATTGGTTAATAGAAAAACTATTGATTCTCATAAATAATATAGTAATTCAATACTAAACTATCACAAAATTGTTTATAATAATATAAAAAAAAACTATCATAAAATTGGAATGCTTTTTTTTTTTTTTCAATTTTATTGTGCTAGTGTATTTATTTTATTAATGTATATATAATGCCGATATTATTGACACTCTAGAAATGTCAGTATATGCACTCCCATATACAATTCTCTTCTTTGTTTTATTTATAAGGAATAAAGATATGAAATTTTTTTCGAGTGCCAATAACATGTATGTTAAATTTACAATAATGGAAATCTAATCGTATAAAGTTGACAGTCATAGATCATGCTTCCCACAATCATGCAGATAAGTGGTTTTTGCAAAACCCAATTGATTATAGAAGACTCATGACTGTGTCTCTCTCTCTCTTCAAGCGAGGCCAAATAGCCATTATCTTGCTGGAGGAAACACAACAAACGCCACCACGTCCACGTTCATTACTTTCAAATTTCATGCATGTTTCCTTTTTATTGCCTCAAGACTTACACGATACAAAAAAAGAAAGAAAGAAAAAGAAGAAGAATAGTTCTCGTATATACTTAAAAGGGTTTGGATATACATTCAAATAAAAATCAAGAATTGTAATAGTTTTGGATAGACATTAGACAGCATGATAATAGAATATTTTCCTATATTAGGAAATATTATAATTAAAATAGTTTAATTATCTAACCGTGACTAAATAAATAGATAGACACACTATTTTTAATAAACAAGAAAATGTTCACGACATAAGGCTAAACGATCTTTGATTTCCATGAAATTTAACATGGATGATCTTTGTATACAGACCTAAAAATTAAACGATTATGGTTATAAAATTGTATTGTGAAGTAAATTCAAATGAGTATCTTTCTTTTGCACAGACAATTCGGCATAACGGCATATGCATATCGGCTTTTTATGGCGAATGGCATCTCTAATTTTATCTGCAAAGCTGAAGACAGAGAGGAAAAAAGAGTAGTAGGAGGGGTGGTAGTTCCAAAAATCTCGAAATCCTAATTTGGTTTAGCATGAGCCTCGTGATAGATTAAGCCATGATGCATGTAAAGTGCTAAGTTTGATTGACCTCTGGACCAACAACAACTCATACAAATTAATTATAATTAACAAAATCCCAAAGATAAAATAAAACCTGCCACTTGCTTAATTTGATGATAGTGTTTCCCAAAGGGAACCAATGGCATTGCTCCCAAAAGTTTGTCTGGGATATCATAATTAGCTCACCTAATAAATTCCAAATTTATATATTACCCTTTTAGCAGCAACCCAAATAATTATTGCATGCACCAATTCCACCTATTTTAATGTTCTAATTTTATACTAACCCAATGCCCTTTTGTGCATGTCAAGCACCTAAAAGCTTTAAAAGCACTTGAAAGTTGGTATTGACAAGTAATTCAGCCTCTAAAAGTCTAAACTCACTATTTTGAATTTAAAAAGTTTAGGGCCATCATTTTCTTAAAAAATTAGTATCATTCCTCGATTTATGCTTGTCATCCTCATCCTAGCGCGGGACCATCATTTGCTTGAGTGATGTTTGCAAATTGTAAGTGAGAAATTTGAGTGATTTTTGTTTTCTTTAATTAAAAAAAAGTTGAAGAGGAAGAAGAAAGAAAAAGAATTGGGGTAGGCAAATACTTTTACATCAGGAGCATGTGTCAATGTTACTGGTGGCTGACCCTACCTTCTTTATGCTGTCATGTGGCATGTGGCATAGGATTGAGATGACACTTTAATCATTATTGGTGAAGGTAAAGTTTTTCTGACAACAACTGAGGTGTCTGGTAAGATGGAATGTTGTCTATTTGGTCTCAAAAGGGTTGCCAACTTGCTATACTTAATTCTTCACAGCAGCTTTGGTTTATTCTTCTGCCATCCTGCTTGAGTAGATTCTAAGTAAAGGACATTGGTACAAAAACTCATACACCCATACTTAATCATTCAGCATTCTTTCACACATTAAATTCAGCAATTTTGTGTATGAATTCAAAGTCCTTTATCTCTCTAATTAAAAATACTCCTGTACCTAGGTTCAATTCCCTCCTCACCTAATATCACTTGTATAAAAAAAAAAAAAAAAAAAAAATTGTATTTAATGAAAATGGAAAGAATGACATGAGAGTTTAATTGTGTTGAATGTGGATTAGATTAGGTTCATACTATTATGTGGTCTGATAAAAGTGGGAAACAAATACTGGCTGGTTGTTGCTGTTGCTGGTTTGTTGTTGTTTAGAGCCTTAGAGTTGTGTCTAAGTTGTTGGTTGTTTGTTGTGTTCTTGTTGACCATCTTGGGCTTGTCCTTTGGTTCTTAATTTGCTAAACTTGAATTCCAAAAACAAGAAATAAAAATAAACAAGTGGTTAGGCGACAATTGGACCCAATTGTTCACATTGTAAACCAACCAGATGCTTATATATACTGGCGGATTCGGGAATTTCTTAGCAGAAGTGCAATTTTAAAATGCTAAAAACTTTTTGTGGATTGAATATCTAAGACTTTTTACCTAGATTGACCTTAGGTCTCTTCATGCATTCATATCATACATGAAAAATTATTTTATGTAACAATATTGACTAAGTATGAAAAATGGTTTTTTGAAATAATCATTTTCTCAATATAATTTTTGCTAGCTTTTATTCCTCACACATAAAACAAGAAAACTTGATGTTATGAGAATTTATTGTGAAGTATATGTTGACTTAATGAGCCATCATTTTAGCCTAAATCGTAGTTTGCACTAAAATTGATTTTTCATATTTTGATTAGATGGGAATTTGATTTTTTAGTATTTTTATTTGAATCCAAGTGAGGATACTTCTTTATTTACATTGTAAAATTAAGTAAATTGAGTAATATAAAAATAAATGAAAGTAAAAGGATAAAGACATTTACTTCAACTGGAGTGCACCACCATTAGTTGAATAAATGGGCAATTTGAAGTACCTACGACAGTTTTTCCGACAAAAAGAAATACAGCTACACCTCATTGTGCCATAATAAGTCCACCACTGTTTATATACACATCATTAATATTGCTGCCCAAAACAAGGAGGAGAGTGTTCCAAGTAACAAATCCTGATCCATTTGATAGCTAATAGCTTCTTGGGGCCATTAAGAATTTGGCAGTTAATTGCCAAAAACAAAAACCCAAACCTGTCAGATTCAATAATTATGTCCACTAATTGACATATCATCTGACCTAGCAAATTGCCCTTCCTAAAAATCTTATTAGCTTGCCACTCACACTGAAATATATATGTGGTGGGGAAGAAAACATGAATTAAAGACTGATGCTAAGATTGCTTAGGACAACAAGCATGCCAGAAGAAAGTGCTTGTCATGTTGGGTTGTCACGTGTTGTGTTAGGTAGTTTTATTTCAGGCTTATTTCAAGTAGTAGTTACTCTAAAACCTAAATTTTCAACTATTTGTCATGTGTAATCAACTAGCTTTTGTTCTAGTGGTATTTGTCTTCAGTTAGTTGGAGGAGGTCTCATGTTCGACTCACATGGAGTGGTGATGACAATATATATTTATAATGAGTTCGAAATCTAATTGTGGTTTGTTGTTGATGTATTGACCCATTATAAAAGTATCTTATAAATATATTCTTATCATTTGTAAAAATAACATGGGCACAAATTTTTTTTGTTTTTTGTTTTGGGAACTTCAAGTCATGCTTTTCCATCACAATAGACAGCACTTGTAGATATAGACATCTATACATAATCTCACAGAATCGTAAAGAAAAAAAATAATTGTCATCTGGTTTATGAGGAAAAGTGGGTATGGGCCAAGTTCAAGCAAATGCTGATGGGTGACTAAAATGGGTATAATAGACATCTATACATAAACTCCTGCAATCTGCCCAATATATATTTTTAAAATTTTTATAATACAAGTGGTATTTTAAACTACAAGGGATGGGGGTTCCTCACACACACATACACACACTACCAGGGTGTCTTGTGAGTTCAAATCTAAGACCACTAATATGCAAATTAAGGCCCGCAGGGCTAGACCCAGTTAGCGTATGCCTAATAAAATTGACTTCATTTCTTTTCACGCTTTTGATCCCATACCTCCTTTAAACTAGAACAAAAAAAAAAGAGGAAAATAAAGACCTACTTGTTTTTTTTTTAAAAAAAATGGTAGTATAGCCGCACGGCTAATACCAAAAAAAAAACAAAAAGGACCCCCTAGTTGCATTAGTTTGTACTTTATAGATATTAATTTGCTAGTTTCAACATATCCAAAGTAAATATTAATCGGCAGCTATATAATATTTAATATAATTTTTATGACATATATTATTCTTATTCAATAATATGTGAGAATTATTTGTATAATAATACGTGAATTTTGTGTGTCTTATTGAAAATTTTGTAAAAAATACGTGTATTAAACATTAGAAATACATACATACATGTACAATACGACTATTTTATGTTTACTTAAAAAAAAAACGTAAGACGTGTATAGAACACGAATGTATTATTAAAAAATATGTACGTACGTGTATAATAGAGTATTAAACGTGAAAGTGCTAAATTCTTTATACAGGTAATAACTCTGAAAAGAAAAAATTAAAAGGGGGACAATAGAGACTCAGATAATGGCCTAATAGTAATGGATAACTACTCTTATCGATAAACGAAAATCATTGAAAAAATTTAAAAGGAAAAAAGGATCCTAGTATGTGTATATATATATAGAGTATAGCCGTCCGGCTATACTATTTATGAAAGACAATTAAAAAAACCAGTAAAGCTAACTGGCTATACTATTTTTAAAAAAAAAATTAGAAAAAAATCTGGTATAGCCGTGCGGCTATACTATTTACCAAAAAAAAAAAAAAAAAGCTTCACAGGCCCTAAGCGTCCATGCGTAGAACGGTATAGTCGTGCGGCTATACTATTTTTCATATAAAAAAAGAGGACCCCCGAGCAATTATGCGCCACGTGTCAAAACAAGTCTATTTTTTAAAAATAATTAAAAACACCGAGTATAGCCGTGCGGTTGTACTATTTTTTATTTATAAAAAGCTTTAATTGTTACAGTGTAAGAACCCAAAACAAAATATCTAAAAAGAAAGAAAATATCTAAAAAGTAAGGAAAATATCTTTTAGTGAAAAGACCATTTTGCCCTTGCATTAATAATGGGGGAAAATTTGACTTTTTGATCGAGAAAGAATTTGGGAATTCCGCTTGCGCCATTGCGTAGAGCACGGCGAAAGGAGTCCGTAGACACGGAGTGGGCCCGAATCGGAGTTGTAACGAAAAAGTTATGGTCAAAAGAGTCTCAGTGGCATAACCGTAAATATTTCGAAGTTGCATCTATATAAACCCAGACTCTGCGCGAAACGGGCCACCGACTTCCAGAAGGTGCTGGCGCCGCCTCCGAGCTCCAATGGCCACGGGACCGGTGGCGTTGGAACCACCATCGAGTCCCCTACCTTCTCCAACCGACCTCAACCCTGGGGCCGCCCTGAGCTGGCCGGAAAATCGTGTTTTCCGACGGAGGTTCGTCCGAAGCTACCCAAACTTCCAGCTCGAAATTCTCCTTCGTTTCTCCACCAAATCGATCGAGTAAGGTATGGTTTCTCAGCTATTTTTCGTACTCTAGCTGATGGGTATATGGGCTTCGATCGATTTTAGCTCTAAGGGGTTCGATTTTGAACTTGAAAATTTGGCCGAACTTCGGCCCTTCGAAACTACTGTTTCCGGTCGCTTTTTTGGGGGTGGCCCAAGAACAAAAGTGACTCCAAATGGGGTTTTTTACATAGGGTAGGAGTTTGGAGTCTTGGTTCCGAGATTTTTCGGCCACCCGAAATCGCTTTGGACACCCAAAGCTGTCCGCGCGTACTGGAGCCCGTGGGCGAGGGTACTGATGTAATTCTGTGTAGATTTGTGACCCTCGTGTCGTCACGAGCGCGTGGGATTTCGCGGATCTCGATTCGGAGTCCGTTTGAGCCCCGAACGGATTTTCCATATCGCGCGATCCGTGGGTGCAGTGTTGTGTAATCGTCGGATCGCGCTGAATTTTGGGTATGTCGGTCTACACGATGTCAGGATCGTGTAGGATTCAACGGATTGCGAATCGGAGTCCCGGATACTCCGGAATCGCGAACCCTGGGGCTAGGGTTAGGGTTTTAAGCGATAACGCGATTTTGGTCAATCCGACCGTCCGATTCGGACCAAATTCGCAGAACATGGTTCCCGCTGTATGAGAAACCTTCAGGGATGATCAGATTGGCCATCGGACACCGTGGACCCCACGGGTCTCGGGTCGGCCGACCTGACAGGCTTATCGCTTAAGCTGAACGTCGAACCTCCCAAAACTGTTCCAAGCATTGAAAAAGGCTATTGTGGGCATAGGAGTAGTTGGATTGAGATGCGCGTATTTCTAGGAGCCGGGGGCAGGGTGTTTAGTTGAAATTCTTTTTATTCAGCAGTTTACTAACTTAATCTTTCGGGATAATCAGGCACCAGGAGCCCGACAGAATTATAAAAGAGATCTTCGAGGGATCGAAGTAGCTCGGACCATCTGTGAGTGGACCTTCTTTCATAAATCAGATTTCATGAATGATTGATGTGCTTTTATATAAATAAGTTTTATAAATGAGTTTATATTGATTTTATATAAATAAGTTTTTAGAAATGAATTTATTTGAATAAGTTTCTTTATTTGATCTTGAGTAAGTTTTATTACGGTTCTGAACTTGATCAGTACAGTAACAGTTTTATAAATATGTGTTGCTTATTTAAAAGTCATAGAAACAGAGTTTGAGGTTGAAATCAGATGAGACAGCAGCACAATTTGAGATTTCAGTTTTAATCGGATTTTCTAAAGGAATCTATTTTAAACCCACCTTGTACCCATTTTCTTTATGGTGATTACCCAGAGTCGGACCGATGTCTACGGACATCCAGTCTGATTATAGTTCAGTCAGTGCACTTGACTTTGCCTCACGAGTTTCGGGGACGCTCGGACCGTGAGTGCCAGGATTTGCGGCTCGGCAGACTTGGTGTCCCGAGACCTGCCAGGATTGCGGCTCGGCTGACTCTGTGTCCCCGAGACCTGCCAGGATTGCGGATCAGGCTGACTACGGTCCCCTGCATCCTGCCAGAGCGACTCGAGCTGACTTGGTGTCACCGAGGAATCTGCCGGCGGGACAGGCTGATCATAGTCCCCTGATTTCGCCAGTTTGCGGCTCGGGTGGACTGCGTGGCGCCCGAGACCTGCCAGGGAATTGACGGATATAACAGGGGTACAATTAGGTGGCAGTTTTAAAGGATTTTAAAGCTTTTACTGCAGATATTGTTTACTCATTTTTTTTTTTGTAAATTCAGTCGAACGAAGTTTTAAAGGATTTTGAGCTTTCTTTTATTCAAGGATGATTTTCAGCCATTTTATATTGGTCTCTCAGTAATTGCACATGTGTATTTTTGGTATTTTTATTCAGTATACCAGTTCTTTGATTCTTCCAGGCAATAATATCTTTATATCAGATCGATTATGTAAGTTTCTTCATTAGTATACTAATTCATGCTTATAGAATCTTTTATATGGCGATATAGTTAAATTATCGATATATATATATATATCCCTAGTTATTTTAAAATGGGGGAATTATATTTTAGCTGGATTTTAAGAATCTCACTTTTTGTCCACTCACAGTTTAAAACTTGTTTTTCGCCCCCAGGTTGTAGAAGTGCATAGGATCCACCACCGGGCCACTCTTAACCTCCACGCTTCAAAGTCAGGTAAAGTTGTAGAAATTTTTCCTGAAAACCCGTGAACTTTAGAAAATTGCTCTGATATCGAGTTTATTGGAAAATTTGAACCTGGCAATTCTGGTTTATCCTATTCTGGCAGTTGGGTGGAAATATTTGAGATTGTTTACAGGTGAAATTTTGGGACTGGTCAAAATACAAGGGAGACTCTGCCGAATTTTCGGCAGAAGTCGAAGAGAAATTTGAACAGAATTTGTGACAGAAAGGGTAAAAAGGTCATTCGTGCCCGACATTAGCCAGGTGTCGGACACGCACAGGACTTGACTCGAATTTCAAAGTGAAAATTGGGTCGGGTCCTGTCATACAGTGCATCATGAAACATTGGTCAATTCTCACTTTACCCCCTTAAAATTAAAGAGACCCACTTTGCCCCATTGACCGATGTTTTATGTCTCACTTTGCCCATCACCGTCAAATCTGTTAAAAATTATGTTTAAAAAGCTGATGTGGCACTAATATGACCTACTATTTGACTAAACTAAGTGACAAGTGTGAAGAAAAAAAATTAAAAATTGTCTTTTAAAAATTTGAATTTAGGGCTTTGACCTCACCCATCCCCCACCAAATTATGGATTTAGGGCTTCTCTTAATAAATTAGGTGTATATAAATATTTAAATATAAGAAATTTAAAAAAACAAAAAACCCATCATCCCCCCCAGCCACCCTTCCCAGATTTCTTCTCCCTCGTTCTCCCTCTCTCTCTCTCCCTTTCCTTTCTCTGTGATCTCTCTCACCCGTCTGTATTTTCTTCTCCCCAACAACCTAGACTACCCCCAGCATCAGTGGCAACCTAGGCCCCACTCCCACCCCCAGCCGAACCCAACCCACCCCTCTCTCTGCAAATTCAAAAACCAACAAATTAAAAGAAAAAAAATTCATTGTTTTTGTTGTTTTGTACTCGAAGGTCTGCAACCAAATTTGATGGCTTCCGAATTCAGCAAGATAAAGATGGTGGGTTGTAGCTGCTGGAGGTTCGACAGAAAGAGAGGCCAGGGCTCATTTGGGTTGTCGACGACTGTGCGGAGGGTTGGGGCTGCTGGGTTTAAGGGCTAGGGGTGGGAGTAGGGCTTGGGTTGCGGCTGGAAGTGGGGGTGGTCTGAGTTTTATACAGCCCATGTTTCTAAAATTGGTGTAACAGATTGGCATGCACAGAAAGATTAATTGAATCTTTGTTTTGTCTTGCTAAAAGTGGAAGATGTTGGATTGAGGCACAGATGTGGCAAAGGTTGAAGTTGGTGGGGTAACGAATTCAGCACAGAATTTCAGGGGTGGAACTTGGGTCTGCGTGAGAAGGGCAGTTGTTGTGGTTGTGGTGATGGCGACTGGGAAGGGATAATGGGGTTAGGGAGGGGAATTGGGGATTTTTTTTGTTTTAAAGAATTATTTTTATTTTTAATAGTTAAATTAAGAATTTTAAAAGACAATTTTTAATTTTTTTTTTCTTCACACATGGCACTTGGTTTAGCCAAATAGTGGGCCCCATTGGTGCCACATCAGCTTTTTTAAAGAAATTTTTAACAGACTTGATGGTGAGGGGCAAAGTGAGACACAAAACATCGGTCAATGGGATAAAGTGAGAATTCACAAATGTTTCAGAGGACACTGTAGCACTTAAGCCTTTATAAAAAAGAGGATCCACTAGCGATTAGGCCCACGTGTCAAAAAACAGTATAGCTGAACTACTATACTATTTAAATACATTATAATTAAAAGGTATAGCCGTAATTAAAAAAAAATTAAGAAAAAAGGACCCTCCTATTGCATTAGTTTGTATTTTATAGATACTAGACTTTCTGCACACGCTTCCGCGCCTACGAGAAGCTTTTTTTTAAAAAAATTTTTTTAATTTATTTTAGAATTAAAAAAGATAATGGGTAGTTGTGTTCTATAAAAATATGATCAATTATCTGAAATTTCTTTTAATTTTAATTTTTTAAAATATGAAAAAGTATAAATTTACCATATTATCCTCATTTAATTAATAATTTCAATTCTTAATGTTTGCATTAACCAAGGGCAATTTCTGGCATTTTGAATGTTTCACCGTTCTCTGTCTTTTGCTTTATGTATATAGATTAATCTGCTAGTTTCAACATATCCAAAGCATATTAATTGGCTACTATATAATATTTTAATATAATTTTTATAACATATATTTTTCTTATTCAATAATATGTGACAATTATTTGTGTAATAAGTGAATTTTGTGTCTTACTAAAATTTTTGTAAAAAATACGTGTATTAAATATTAGAAATACGTACGTACATGTATAATATGACTATTGTACGTTTGCTTTTTAAAAAACATGAGATGTGTATAGAACACGAATGTATTATTGAAAAATACGTATGTACGTGCACTGGGGGACCCAGGAAATTTTTGGAGAAGGGGCAAAATTTGAAAGGCTAAAAGCTAAAAAAAAATTTAAAAAAAATTACCAACTAATACCATCCAAAATTCGTAGCTACATGTACATGGCCTTCATTTGTACCCTTCCACAAGCCTCAGACTCCTAGTTCCTACTAAAATTTTAAAGGGTGATACCCTTTTGGTGGCTTAAGATCATATGTGAGCCTTGAGATATTGAGGCGTAAGCCTTTCATAACATGAATTTTTTTTCTTTCTAAAAAATACCTTTAAGTTTTCATATTAGACTAAGCTAATGCAATATTGAATAACAAAGATGTTCCAAAAAATTTAATAAAGGTTTTACTACAGACAAAAGGCACCATTGCATTTAAAATAACAAAACCTAATAATATGATTATGAGTGAGTACTATTGCTCATGATGACATGACTTGAAAGGAAGGGATGGAGAGCATCCATCGTTCCATTCTTTATTTATTTTTTAATTCGGTGACTGTTCCACCAAACGTGCCTTTTTTTATATCCTAAGAAGGTTTGAGCAAACGCATCGTTTCATTTTAAATGAAACTCATATACTAAGACGACATCGTTTTAAGGAGAAACCCAAAATAAACAGCACACATCTTCTTCCTGGTGCATCTTCTTCCTCGCGCATCCTCTTCTTTGCACATCTTCTTCCTTGCGTAGCGTCTCTATGCTAGAAAAAGAAGTATGCAATTCTAACTAAACACACATCTGAAGGAGTCTTGTCATAATAGATGCGATTTTTCACTATCAAAACAAGAAAGCCTCTTTGAGACATTTAATCGAACAAATGGTGAGCACCATCAAAGGGGCAAATTCCAGCCTCTCCAGGTGATTTTCCGGCGGGGGAGGTGCAGCTGTACCTCCTTGAGCCTTAATAGATCCGCCACTGCGTACGTGTATGATAGAGTATTAAACGTGAAAGTACTAAATTCTTTATATGGGTAATAACTCTGGAAGAGTAAAAAATTAAAAGGGGACAATAGAGACTCGGGTAATGGCTTAATAGTAATAGATAATTACTCTTATCGATAAACAAAAATCATAGAAAAAATTTAAAAGAAAAAAAGGATTCCAATATATATATATATATATAGTATAGCCGCTCGGCTATATGATTTATTAAAGACAATAAACCCGTAAAGCCGCCTAGCTATACTATTTTTTTTTTAAACAAAAACAAAAAAACGAGTATCGCCTCACGGATATACTAATTTTTTTATATATAAAAAAGAGGACCCCATACCGATTATGTGCCACGTGTCAAAACAAGTCTATTTAAAAAATTAAAAATTAAAAACATTGAGTATAGTCGGGCGACTATACTATTCTTTTTAAAAAGAGGACCCGCTAGCGATTAGGCGCCACATGTAAAAAATAAGTATATCCGTTCGGCTATACGTTTAAAAAAAAAAATCGTAGTATAGCCGCCCGACGATACTATTTAAACACATTATATTTAAAAGGTATAGCCGCACGAATATACTCTTTAATAGAAAAAAATTAAGAAAAAAGGACCCTCCTAGTTGCATTAGTTTGTACTTTATAGATATTAATTTGCTAGTTTTAACATATCCAAAGCATATATTAATCGGCCACTATATAATATTATAATATAATTTTTACAACATATATTATTCTTATTCAATGTGAGAATTATTTGTATAATACATGAATTTTATGTGTCTTATTGAAAATTTTGTACGTACATATACAATACGACTATTGTACGTTTGCTTTTTAAAAAACGTGAGACATGTACAGAACATGAATGTATTATTCAAAAATACGTACGTACGTGTATAATAGAGTATTAAACGTGAAAGTGCTAAATTCTTTATATGTGTAATAACTCTGGAAAAGTAAAAAATTAAAAGGGGATAATAGAGACTTGGGTAATGGCCTAATAGTAATGGATAATTACTCTTATCGATAAATGAAAATCGTCGAAAATTTTTTAAAGAAAAAAAGGATTCCAGTATATATATAGCCGCTCGACTATACGATTTATTAAAGACAATTTAAAAAGCCAGTAAATCCGCTCGGGTAGACTATTTTTTAAGAAAATTAGAAAAAAATTGACACGCGACTATACTATTTATTGAGAAAAAAAAAAAAGAGAGTTGTCGCACTGCGACTAGGTGCTCACGTGTAAAATGATATAGCCGTGTGGCTATATTATTTTTCATATAAAAAAAAGGGGACCCTCCAGTGATTATGTGCCACGTGTCAACCAAGTACATTTAAAACATGTAAAAAACCAAGTATAGTTGAACGGCTGTACCATTTAAAAAAAAAAAGAAAAAAAAAAGAGGACTTGCTAGCGATTAGGCACCACGTGTCAAAAATAAATATAGCCGCCCGACTATACTATTTTTTTAAAACAAAATCGTAGTATAGGCTTTGACTTCAATTTTTTCCTAGCACAAATATCTTGTAGACACTAATCAGAAAAGTAGATGCATAAAACAAGAAGTAAATAACACTAGATGCCAATGGGCATAGCCTAGTTAAAAAAGGCCTTGATTTATAAATGAATGGTCACAAGTTTGAACTCCCATGAAACCTTGCAATGTGTGTAAGAAACCCCCTTACCTTTGTAGTATACTATCTCTTATAACCCTCAAATAAACTCCTCACACTAAACTCCTCGTTATAGCCTTTCGGGTCTTGTAATAGTAAATAACACAAGATTTGTTTGCACCTTCGACTCTTCTGAACCCTTCTCAAAATGGCCCAACATAATAAGGTTAAAGGTGGTCCAATTGAAATTCGGTTGGTCCGCTCAGGCAATTACCCACCTTTAACCGGGTCCTCTGTGGTATCTGCGCTTGTGTGCTCAGCCTAGGGTTTATTCCCTCAAAGGCTCAACCTTTCTAGGATTATTCGGCTCTCTCTCTCGAAAGCCATGGCGAAGAACAGGAACAAGAAGAAGAGAAACGATGCCGCTTCAATGGACATCAATGAAGAGCCCGTTTCAGATTTGCCTCAAGGTATTAAGTCCTGTTCTAATTTCATAAAATTCTATGACTATAACTCTCCTCTCTCTCTCTCTCTCTCTCTCTCAACCCTTCGCTTTGGGGAATTTTGACCCTTTCTGTACATTGATTGTGCAGCAATGGACACCTCAGAGTCTGGGGCTCACAACCCAAGTGGTGGTGCTTCCAGTTTGTAAGTATCAATTATTACCAAGCACACATTTTTATAAGGTTAATGGGTTTTTCTATTAGAGGAGTGATAATCAAGACCACAAATTTAAAATCTTAAACCTTAAACACACATTTAAACATGATTTTCTTCGACTGATTGATTTGTGGTCTGATTTGTGTTAATTGGGTGTTGTAGCTATTGCTAAAAGATTATGGGTGAGGCTGCTTTCTGGGTTCAATTCAAATAAACGAGGGCATATGTGGTGCTACAGGGTCTTTAATGTTTGTGGATGTTTACTAGTCCTCTTTTTGTAGTGTGAACATATAGGTTGTTTACTCGATAAGATATTGCATAATTTCAAATTTTAAACAAAATCAATTTCATTCATAATTATCTTGGAATGTATTTTGTATTTACTATTCACAGTCCTGATCTCTTGGACTACAGGTGTCCAAGAGATTTGTGGTCACTCACCGTCGGATATAAATTTAACGGTTCACTCACTCTTGTACTCATTTTAAGAAACTTTTATAAACCATTGGATGTATATCCAACGGTGGGTGACCACAATCTCTTGGACCATTGTGGTCCAAGAGATCGGGCCTGTTACTATTCATTAGATAGATTTAACCAATTATATGCATATTGTGAGAATTTTCAAATTTCTATAAAAAGTCTCGGATGCATTTCATATGTATAAAAAATTTGCTGCATTTTTTAACGGTTCAACACCTTAAGTGGCGCTGATGGGTTGGGTTGTATAAAGTTAACGTGTTAGGAAAATGGCTGTGTTAGATGGCCTGTGGTATTACTGCATGGCATGACAAACATTGCAAATCGTCACTCTGATAGTCAACCTATGATGGTTTTCTAGTACTGAGTTCTTCGACAGGGGAGCATCTCTGCTACTCTCACTATGAAGTACTTTTTGCCTGTGATCTAGCCTGGTTACTTCTTCATGTTTTGTTGTTGAGAAGGAACTACTTTAAAATCACTCTGTTTTTGGGGGTCATTCGAGCATGGTTAGAACGGGTAATGAGGATACTTGTTTTTGTAGCTTGTTGATACTGCTTTGTGACTGATCATGTCAAAAGAGCAGGAATAGGGTTATGATTTAAGGCATGAGAGGAGAGAAATTTGGGGAAGGGAAGGGTTCAATGATGTGGCACGTGATTAGAATTTGATTAAAAATGTTTTTCCTGTGAAAATAGGGTTGAGGATTTTGCCCTCCTGATTAATATATTTCTCTTTCTTATGGACTAAGGGTGGCTAACGATGAATGAAGAAATTCTACCTCATCCCATTAACTTATATGTTGTTTGTTTGTTTGTTTAATTTACCCATTTAATGCTTCTGTGATTGAAGTCATTGATTTGCCTTTCCTGGTTTCATTTCATTTCCAGCTCCTTTGTTTATTGCATCTGTCTGTTTTCTGTTTTTTTTGTTTACAGCTCTTCTAATTGTGAAAATTTTCCTGTAACAGAAAGATAAAGGGAAGGCAAATGAAGAGATCAAAAAATGCCCGAAAGAAAAAAGCCATAGTAAGGGCTATATCGAAAAAAGAGCAGGCTGTTGAAAAAACTAAGAAGCATGAAAGCAAAACCTTGAGAACCCAATCTGCAAAGCTGCTATATGATTGAGGATTCTCGCCAGTTATTCTTGTAAAAGGAAAAGCCATACTTTTTTTGTGATTCTTGTATCAGTTTCATTATAAGTGTCTTTCTCAGATTGCAATTTTGATAATGAATGTAATTAGTTGAATTTTTTTGACCCTTTGACTACTTGAACAGTGTCAATGGATTAAGAAACTAGTAAATTACTCTGATCTCCTCTCCATGAACGTAGGCATAAAGGCTGAACCAGGTTAAATCTCATGTGTTCTTGGTTGGTTTGGTGAAGACTGCCAGTTTCGACCCGGCCAACGAGGTCTGGCCCAAGAAAAGGGCCTTCACTTGCAGACTAGTGATCTCATGTTCAAACTCTCATGGCACTTTGACAGTGTGTGAGAACAACCCCCTCTTCCGATTTGCTTTCAAATTATTTAAATGTGGTCCTCTTTAGTGACGTATCGACACGTGGGTGGCATACACGTAGACATTTGGCAAATATTTGAAGTGATTCTGCCTAATTCATATAAAAATTCCACCCTCAATTTGGTAGTTCTCTTCTCATGGGGATTACATACCTTATGGAGAAATGGCAAAAAATAAGATGAATATTAATAGAATTTCTATTGTCTATCTTCGTTGGTAGCCAATGTAACAATTCTTTGATCACGTGTCCACACGTGGGCCTACACACACATTTAGAAAAGATTTAAAGTCATATTGGCTGGTTCATGTAAAAATTCCCCCCCGAAATTTAACTGATATATGTAGTATTATTATCGCAAAAGTAAATAATGAGGATGAGATATCTTACCATATGCAATAACAAAGAGTGCAGTCAAAAAAGCCATTTTTTATACAAACTTGTCCATGTATTTTTCAGTCAGCAATCAGATAGCAAGACAGGAATGTATAATGTTGGTAATGGCGTTTGTTGTTTGTTGCACTCAAGTACTTGCTTTGAATCCCACATAGTATATATTTATGTAGGTGAAGCAATTAGCTAAGAATAATGCTACTCTTACCACATTTGTATACCATATTTTCATACCACCTTATGTGGCAGATAAGGTGGACAACCACATATCAATTAAAATTATTTAACATTTTCTTTTCTTTTATGATTTATTAACACCTTAAAAAAATTGTCAATTAAACTATCTTTATTAAAATACACTTCATCGATTTAATTGATGTGGCATATGATATGGACATGTCACATCATGTTGTATAGAAATGTGGGATAAAAATGTGGTAAGTGTAGCATTACTCATTAGCTAAAGATGGTAACAAATTTAATACAGTGAAAAATGCATATTTTTCTTTGGTAAGCAAGTAAAAAATGCATCTTTATTTTTTGGTAAGAAAGCCAAAAATGCATTACACAACTCAAATTATTTACAACTGTCTCACATGGAATGGATTGATATATATATTTTGTTTGTGGGGTTTGTCACCCATAATTGGGCTGAGCTTAAGTCCACATAGAAGTCACAGACGAGAGAGGCCCAGGCCCAAAGTTTTTGCCTATTTTCACTTTCACTTTTTCACAAAGGCCCTAATGCCAATTGTTCCATGTGTAATCAGCCCAATTAATTCATGTTTCAAAGTGCCTTATAAGTTTTAATGAAATATTAAAACAAATTACTAAGATAAATTTCAAGTAATTCCGATTATTGTTTGTATTAAAAATAAATAAATATATGCAAGGCGTTTGTAGCTCAAGTGGTTAAGAGCATTATCGTTGCACCTTAGGTTTGATCTCCCCATCGCAGATATCGCTTGTATCATAAAAAATAAATTAATAAGAGAAATATAGCAGCTATATTTGTATTAATTCTTCATCATCCCTGTAAACTATGGTTTACAATTTTATTGAGCAAACTAGGCAACAACACCATGTCATGTGTGCCTGAAATTAATTGACTTTAGTTCATGGCCGTGGTGGAAAGGGGAGGAGGAATGGCATGATGCGCCTCTACTTTCTGGTTCGCACAGCAAAAATTCGCACATTCTGGATCATAGGGGCAAGCAGGATCTACGACTCCGAAGGTTCTTGCTTCAGCACATAGCTCCATACCTGCCAACAATTAATTAATTATTTACTTATATAATGAGTATAATATTGTGATATTAGTCGATATTGAATCCTGGGAGTTATCCAAATTTAATTTAATTTTAGACACCAAGTATGGCGAAACAAGAATGAGAGATTTTACCGGATGCAATGACCACGAGCACAACCAGAAGAGCCAATTTTGATGAAGACTTGTCCATGTCTTTTTGAGTTAGCAATTAGATAGCAGGAATGTATAAGATACGTATATAGTATATAGGAAATTGACTGCTTCGCTCGAGTACATGAAGTTCCTGTAGTAATAGGATATTTATATAGGTGAAGCAATTAGTTAAAAGCTAAGAAATTAGGTAAAGTGGAGAGGATAGGGTTGGGAAATGGGTTAGAATTTGATTAGGCAAAGGGCTCAACTCCCTTATGGAATAAAGAAAAAAAGAAGGTAAGAAATTTAAAATACATAGAAAAATGTATCTTGTCTCTTTTGTTGAGTAAGCGAAAAAATAAATTTTGGTGGATTGTGTTTTATGAATTTCTAAAAGAGTTATGATTTAGATGCGAGTTTGATTTCCTCCCATTGTAACAATAAGAAATTTAATATGGAGAAAAATTCATGTTTTCTCTTTTGGTAAGTAAGCAAAAAATGCATCTTGTTGGATTGTGTTGTATGGATTGCTAAAGGAATTAGCTAAAAAGGTCAGAAATCTAAACCTCGGGGTCAAACCAAGTGGTGGAGGTTGGTCGTGACATGTGTTAGATCTAAAGTTTGATTTCCTCTCATTGTAACAATAAGAAATTTAATATAGAGAAAAATTCATGTTTTCTCTTTTGGTAAGTAAGGGAAAAATGCATCTTGTTGGATTGTGTTGCTAAAGGAATAGCTAAAAGGGTAAGAAATCTAAACCTCGGGGTCAAACCAAGTGGCTAAGGTAAGTGACGACATGTGTTATACGAAAAGTTTGATTCCCTTCCATTGTAACAATAATAAATTTAATATAGAGAAAAATGCATCTCTTTTTTTGGCTAAGCAAGTAAAAAATGAATCTTGATGGTTTATGTGGTAGCTACACACATTAGTTGCACCTGTCTGACTTGGAATGGATGAAATGAAGAATGATTAAAACTTAAATACTAATTATTCATTATATAAAGGGTAATTAAAATATAAATAATAATAATAATTGGTCAATAATGCTAAGACATTACTTAATTGCAAATATTAAACTAAAGGAAACTAATTTTGTATATATATATATATTGTAATAACCCAAAACAAAATATCAAAAAAGAAACAAAATATCTAAAAAGTAGGATTAATATCTTCTAGCAAAAAGACGATTTTGCCCTCGCATTATTTAATAGGGAAAAAGTTGACTTATTGATCGGGAAAGAATTTGGCAATTCTGCTTACGTCGTTGCGTAGAGCACGGCGAAACGAGTCCGTAGACATGGAGTAGACTTGAATCAGAGTTGTAACGAAGAAAATATGGTCAAAATACCGCGAAGGGCAAAACAGTAATTTAGAAAAAAGTCAGATTTTTATCTCTTCTCTCTCCTCTCCCCCGTCAGTTTCTCTCTCCTCTCCTCTCTTTCCTCCCGCGCGCGATCTCCCCCGACCTCCGCTTGCTTTCGACATTGTCCTGGCCGCCACACTTGGAGCCGATCTCCGTCGTTGGTACCAAACGAACCACCACTCGACCGCCGTCATTTCCTGACCCGTCGCCGCCGTTGCCGTGGCCGGAGCTCGCCGGAATCTGCCATTGTTTGCCGATTTCCAGTTCAAACTTCCAGCTCGTTTTTCTCCTTCAATTCTCCACCAAATCGATCGAGTAAGGTATGGTTTCTCAGCTATTTTTCGTGTTCTAGCTGATGGATGTATGGGTTTCGATCGATTTTGGCTCTAGAACGTTCGATTTTCGACTTAAAAATCGGCCGAAACTTCGGCCGTCGTGATCGGCCGTTTTCGGTTACTTTTTGGGGTATGACCAAGAACAAAAGTGACTCCAAATGGGATGTTTTACCTAGGATAAGAGTTTGGAGTCTAGGTTTCGAGATTTTTCGGCAACCCAAAATCGCTTTGGACACCCAAATCTGCCCGCGCATGTGGCGGCCCGTGGGCGAGGGTGGTGAAGTAATTCTGTGTATTTTTGTGATCCTCGTGTCCTCACGAGCGCATAGGATTTCGCGGATCTCGATTCGGAGTCTGTTTGAGCCCCGAACAGATTTTCATATCGCGCGATCCTTGGGTGCAGTGTCGTCCAATCGTTGGATCGCACTGAATTTTGGATATGTCGGTCTACATGATTTCAGGATCGTGTAGGATTCGACGGATTGCGAATCGGAGTCCCGGATACTCCGAAATCGCGAACCCTGGGGCTAGGGTTTGGACTTTAAGCGATAACGCGATTTTGGCCAATCCGACCGTTCGTTTCGGACCAAACTCGCGGAACATGGTTCCCTCTCTATGAGGAACCTTCAGAAAAGCCCAGATTGGCCATCGGAGATCGTGGACCCCACGGGTTCCGGATCGGTTGATCTGGCAGCTTATCGTTTAATTAAGCGTCGGGTCTTCCAAAACTGATCTAAGTGTCTGAAAGGCTAATGTGGGCATATGAGTAACTTTAAATTGAGCATACGTATTTCTAGGAGCCGGGGGCAGGGTGTTTAATTTAATTCTTTTATTCAGCAAGATTATTAATTTATCATTATGGATAATCAGGCACCAGAAGTCCAGTCGACCCACATGAGGGACCTTCGAAGGGTCCAGCTAGCTCGGACCAACTGTGAGTGAACTTTCTTTCATGAATGATTTTATATAAATGAGTTATATAAATGATTTATATAAATAAGATTTCATAAGTGATTTTATATTGATTTTATATAAATAAGTTTTTATAAATAAGTTTATCTGAATAAATTTCAGTATCTGATCTTGAATAAGTGTTATTACATGTTTTCCGAGCATGAAAGGTAGCGTAAAACATCCTTATTTTTATATTACTCAGTTGAGCAGTAAATTTGAGACTTGCGATACAGAAATGGCAGTTTACTTCAGATTTATCAGATTACAGAGACTTATCAGGTTTTTTTTTCTAAAATAGTTGTTTAGAACCACCATGTACCCGCCTTTTTATTTGGTGATTACCCTCAGACGGACCGATGTCTACGGACATCCAGTCTGTTTACAGTTCAGTCAGTGCACTTGACTTTGCCTCACGAGTTTCGGGGACGCTCGGACCGTGAGTGCCAGGATTTGCGGCTTGGCAGACTTGGTGTCCCGAGACCTGCCAGGATTGCGGCTCGGCTGACTCTGTGTCCCCGAGACCTGCCAGGATTGCGGATCAGGCTGACTACGGTCCCCTGTATCTGCCAGAGCGGCTCGAGTCGACTTGGTGTCATCGAGACCTGCCGGCGGATCAGGCTGATCATAGTCCCCTGATTTCGCCAGTTTGCGGCTCGGGTAGACTGCGTGACGCCCGAGACCTGCCAGGGGAATTGACGGATATGACAGGGGTACAAATAGGTGGTAGTTTCAAAGGATTTTGAGCTTTCTTTTATCCACTTATGACTTTCAGTTATTTTATACCAGTTTCTTTGATATTCGCGCATTTATATCTTTATATGTTCAGTTATACGAGTATATTCATCATATGTTTTTACATGCTTATTTAAATACCTTGTATTGAAATATAGACAAACTATCGATTTATATCCTTACTTATTTTTAAATGGGGGTTACTATGGTTATAAATTGTTTTCAAGAACATTATTTTTGTCCACTCACATTTTCAACCTGTTTTTCGCCCCCAGGCCGTAGAAGTGCGCATGATCCACCACCGGGCCATTCATAGCTTCCGCGCCACCAAAAGAGGTAGAGTTTTGTAGAAAAGCCCTTGAAACCCTGTAAATTTTAGAAAATGCTCTGATATCTAGTTTGAGTGGAAAACTGGAGCTGGTGAATACTTGGTTATTCAATTCTGGCAGTTGGTGTAGATTTATTTGATTGTTTGACAGGTGAAAAAATTTGGGTTTGGTCAAAATACAGGGGAGACTCTGCCGAATTTTCGGCAGAAGTCTAAAGAAAGTTTTCCTAGTAACTGTAGCAGGAGGGGTAAAATGGTCATTTGTGCCCGACAGCTGCCAGATGTCGGACACACACATGACTTGGTTCGAATTCCAAAGTGAAATTGGGATCGGGTCCTGTCATATATATATATATAAACAAAGTTCACAAAATAATCTAAAATAATTCATTACTATTTATTAATTAATTTATGAAATTAGTAAAATATTTAAATACTAATTATTCACCAACGAAATAAAAATAATTACCAATTAAAGTAATTAAAAAAAAGCTAAGATATTACTTAATTACATAAAAGAAAATCATTTTGGGCTATACTTTTAAAATATTAAAATCTATTTAACGAGTATATCCACTTTAAATATATACAAATATTTTAACAGTATACCCACGCGGCTATACATGTTAAATATTAACATATTTTCAAAGTACAGCGACGCGGCCATAATCGTTAAATATTAATATATTTTAAAAGTGCAGCCGCGGCCCGTATGGGTATACACTTTAAATATTAATATCATTTTGTTATCATCACGAATTAGATTATCTTATGAGAGACAGAGTTGAAAAAGAAAGTCAATAACAAATCACTTAGTTCAAATTCAACCTCACGATTTTCAAAATCCGAAGCATGTTTTTCAATGTTCGACTGACCAAATGCATTTGGTAAACATGAACTTGCTGGATCAAGATACATCAATTGCTTCTGCATATAGATCCAGACCCTCCATGCCAACACATTTGAGTTATAAACTTACCAACTTATTCTTAATGCATTTTCATGATATTTTTGCTAGTTTCGATCCATTTGCCCGAGATAGTTGCTAATTTAGAATACATAATGTTTTGATAGAGGCCATATTTTGGGTTTTAACTTTCGAGTTTTGGTCGGACTTAGGGTACTAACACTCAAGAGTTGAAGCCTAAATTTAACTGATATATCTAGTATCATTATCGCAAAAGTAAATAATGAGGATGAGATATCTTACCATATGCAATAACCAAGAGTCCAGCCAAAAAAGCCATTTGTTTTATACAAACTTGTCCATGTATTTTTTTAGTTAGCAATTAGATAGCAAGGCAGGAATGTATAATATTGGTAATGGCGTTTGTTTTTTGTTGCACTCAAGTACTTGTTTTGAATCCCACATAGTATATATTCATATAGGTGAAGCAATTAGCTAAAGAGGGTAACAAATTTGATACAGTGAAAAATGCCTATTTTTCTTTGGTAAGCAAGTAAAAATTGCAATTATTATTATTTTTTTTGGGTAAGAAAGCAAAAAATGCATTACACTTCCCAAATTATTTACGTACTTGTCTCACTTGGAATGGATTGATATATATTTTTGTTCGTGGGGTTTGTCACCCATAATTGGGCCGAGCTTAAGCCCACATAGAAGTCACAAACGGGAGAGGCCCAAAGTCTTTGCCTATAACTTTCACTTTTTCACAAAGGCCCTAATGCCTATTGTTACATGTGTAATCAGCCGATTGATTCTTGTTTCAAATTGTCTTATGAGCTTGAATGGAAGATCAAAACGAATTACTAAGATAAATTTCAAGTAATTCCGATTATTGTTTGTATTAAAAATAAATAAATTAATGCAAAGCGTTTGTAGCTCAAGTGGTTAAGAGCATTTACTGTTGCACCTTAGGTTCGATCTCCCCATCCCAGATATCGCTTGTATCATAAAAGATAAATTAGTAAGAGAAATATAGCAGCCATATTTGTATTAATTCTTCATCATCCCTATAAACTATAGTTTCCAATTTTATTGAGCAAACTGGGCAACAACACAATGTCATGTGTGCCTGTGCC